>NC_056735.1:1370598416-1370898416 GCF_019279795.1 Protopterus annectens | reverse complement strand
TACTTAGCTTTCTGGTGTATTTGCTTTTTGTTGGAGGTGTAACCTTGTATATAATAGCTTCCCATTATGGGGGCACCTGACATCTGGGGCAAGAAAACTGATGTAATGGCGTCTGCTGCAAATGTTATACCCCTGACTACTTGATGTCATGGAAGATGAGACAGCGATCGATGCAGGACCCAAGACTTTGAGAATCAGGATGACTGAGGGCTACCTGCAAGCAGATAACCCAAATGTAATTACTGCAACAGTGAATACACTCGAACATCTACATTTATGGTAGGTGTACGCAACTGTACTTTACTGGTTGGGATGGTTGTGTTTGCAACATTATGTTTTAAAGAATAATGGTCTACAAATACACTTGCTTGTGAGGGTCAGAAAGAACTCAAAAGATCAGAAGACACCTCCTAGTAATGTTGATCTGTTGGCATGCAATGTACCATTAACTAAAGTTCGAGACCAGAGTTAGTCCTTGTATGAAGAGAAAGTGCTTCTGAAAGAACTCTTAACCAGGAAAAGATATACAACTAGTGCTTTCCAGATGTTCTTCGTGTTTCACTGTTGCAGTCATTACATTTGGGTTATTTGCTTGCAGGCAGCCCTCAGCTGGCCTGGTTATCAAAGTCTCGGGTGCTGCGTCGGTTGCTGTCTCCTTCCATGATGTCAGGTAGTCATTGGTATAAAGCATGCAGCTGACGCCATTAGATTAGTCTTTCTTGCCGTGCGGTGCCTGAAGCAGAAGCATTTCGCAAGTGCCAGTCGACCCGACTCCTGAAATTTTCATTTTCGAGTTTCAGATCTGAAGTCTTCAAAAAAAGCTAAGTACCCCATTGGGGATCCTTTTTCTTGTTCTAAACCAATGGTAGTAAAAGTTAACAGTTGTATTACTTGTGGAAAGCAAATACCTCATAAAGATTTTCAATCATACTGCATTCCTTGCTTAGGCCCAGACCACGACGTCCCTCGCTATCGGTTTTGTGCCTTATTCAATCCTCGAACTATTCGTTGTCTGTTCATTTTCACATCAAACTATTTCGGTAAACCATCCAACTACTGACATTCCGAAAAAACGTAAAGATAAAGACAGAGACAGACCGCATAGGTCCAAAGGTGCCGATGACGCTTGCGTTAACCTAGTCGCTAGTTCGGCGGTATTCAGTGAGGTGCTTTCGCAGCCCCTGATACCCACTACTTCAGATTCGCAGACCTCTACCGAGACCCATTCGGAGTCCGGTATGCCACGAGATGCTTCTTCAACTATGGAACCTGCGGATGTCTCTACCTTGGATGGGTCCAGAGCAGCTGTGCAGGCAACGGCTTCTGAGGGTGTATTCAGGCCTACTGACTTGCATATCAAACTGACGCCATCTTCTTCTTCAAGGCCTAAAACTCGATCCAAGCTTAGAAAACCGACATCCAAGCCGCATGGTCAGGCCCATATACCTAAAAAAACAAATAAGAATGGCTGAAGACCTTATTACTGTAATCAGGGGAAGCCAGCCTTCTCCCTCTAAGAGACCTAGAACTGATTTTCCTTTTGATTCTTTTGATCAGGATTGTGAAATTTCTATTTCTTCTGATGACCAGGATTTGTCCTTATCTACCTATGAGGATTTTGATGCAGAGGACTGCATTCCCTCTGCTTCCCCTCCAGAAGATTTCTGTTTTGATGAAACTTTGCACACTCTTAGGGAGCATTTCCACTTGGAAAGCCAGGATTACTCTAACTCCAAAAAGAGGCTTAGGGAATTCTTACTCCTACTTCAACACAGGCCTTTAGCTATCCCTCCTGTACTGGACATTGTAGATGATGCCTTCTTGGAATCTAGCCTGGCCCCAGACACTTTACCTCCGGCTCCCAGGAAACCTGACAGGTATTACAGAGTACCTGACTCTCTCAAGTTCCTCTTTAATAATCCTACTGCGGACCCAGGGACTATTTCACAGGGACCCAAAGGCATTAAGGCTACTACTGCCAAAAACCCTACCCCCTCTGATAGAGATTCCAGGGTCCTGGACAGATGGGGTAAGAAGGTATACAATTTTAAACAGTGTAAGAAACTTCTCTGTGTGGAAGATTTTCAGTCCATATATTTCTAGTTAATCACGGTATATTAATCAGATCAGACAATAGTAGTAGAAGTAGCGAACGTAAACTCGTCAAGTCAGAAAGTAATAATAGAAAATATATAATTCTACAACATTACTAAGTATTCAAAAGTAATCCAAGCAAGGCAGGCCGTCTGTTTCCAGTCGAAAATCCTTTGTTAAGTACACAAACAAGCGATCCAAGTAAAACAAAAATAGAGTAATAATTTCCTCACAACTTTCTAAATATATATATATACTTTTTATCAGGCATGGGAGTGGTTTATTGTGCTGTAAAACAAAGTATTATTGGTACACATGTTAAATTCACATCCCTTCCCCCATCAATGTGACATTCGAGCTGGTCCTGCCCTACCTAGTAGCTGTCATAATAATATATAGCCCTAATGTACTTCAATGGTACATCTTATTTAACCAAATTATTAAGTAGATTATTAAGTCTGTGATTTTATATAAGGCAATATACTACATGGCTGGAAATATATCAATCTTAGTTCATTTTGCGATCAAAAATTATATATAAATATATACATATACATTTTGCATGTAAAAATCAGTTTCTATTTTCATAACCTATTGTTAACAGAGATCGCTTTCGTCCTTCTAGACTTCTTCAGGTCTGTGTACAAGAACCCTAAAAACCTATATAATTGTATAATTAGTATTGTTATTACCATCATTTTGAATAAAGTGGAAAAAAAAAAAGAGAACCAGAAAAAAATAGAAAATATATATATGTATGATGATGGAAACAAAATATACACTTAAATTTCAAATGATTTAAAATGGTATTTAAAACCAATTTGTAGAAAAAATAAAATACAATTAGTCATGTAAACAATGTGGCAATTTTATAAGTTCCAGTGCACTTTTAATTGAACAGTAGTAGTTTAGTCCAGGCTTTCTAAAAGAGTTCAGCTTTAATTGCCACATGAGTTCATGTTTCTCCAGAATATTCGGGATGTCTCCTTCAAGATCACCCATGTCTATGCGATCCAGGATCTGGAACTTAAAACCTGTGTGTCTTTTATGAAGAGAAATGTGTTTGGCTAGTGCATTATTTTTACATCCAGAACGGATTTCTGACAGATGACATGAAATCCTTCGCTTGAGTTTATTTACAGTCTTGCCCACATAGAATGCATCACATTCATTGCACTGTGCTCTGTAAATTACTTTTTTTACTGTTACAGTCACCCCCTGCACTGGTTTTAATGATCTTCTTTAAATAGGGGCAATAAAAACTATCACCTTGCTGTATAAATATACAAAATGTACAATTAGTTTCACATCTTTTAGTGCTTTTCTCACATGGTCTAGGTTTAAATTCAACAAAACTTCTAATATTCCTGGCCTTCCTATAAACAAATGATGGGGCTTCACCTAAGATGTTAATCAGGAAAGGGTTTCCTGTGACAATGACCCAGTTTTCTTCAATAATATATTTTTGATACTGTGATAATCCAAAGTGTATGTCAGGATGCAGCTATTTTTGCATTTGTTATTCTCTGTGGGATTACTTAACATTTTTCTACTGGGGAGTTTGAGTGAAGGTGCTTCAGTCCTTTTCAGTTCTATAATGGGTTCCAGGATGTTTTTTTAACATCTGACTTTCATAGCCTCTCACTAGAAAATCATTCTCTAAGTTGTTCAGGTTTCTCAAAAATGGTTCCATCTCTGTGGAAATTCGAGCTAATCTATAGCCTTGGGATTTCACTACATTATACTTGGTTTTTGTAGGATGTAGCAAGGTGATAGTTTTTATTGCCCTTATTTAAAGAAGATCATTAAAACCAGTGCAGGGGGTGACTGTAACAGTAAAAAAGTAATTTACAGGGCACAGTGCAATGAATGTGATGCATTCTATGTGGGCAAGACTGTAAATAAACTCAAGCGAAGGATTTCATGTTATCTGTCAGAAATCCGCTCTGGATTTAAAAATAATGCACTAGCCAAACACCTTTCTCTTCATAAGAGACACACAGGTTTTAAGTTCCAGATCCTGGATCGCATAGACATGGGTGATCTTGAAGGAGACATCCTGAATATTCTGGAGAAACATGAACTCATGTGGCAATTAAAGCTGAACTATTTTAGAAAGCCTGGACTAAACTACTACTGTTCAATTAAAAGTGCACTGGAACTTAGAAAATTGCCGCATTGTTTACATGACTAATTATATTTTATTTTATTTTTTCTACAAATTGGTTTTAAATACCATTTTAAATCATTTGAAATTTAAGTGTATATTTTGTTTCCATCATCATACATATATATTTTTTTATTTTTATTTTTTTCTGGTTCTCTTTTTTTTTTCCCACTTTATTCAAAATGATGGTAATAACAATACTAACTAATTATACAATTATATAGGTTTTTAGGGTTCTTGTACACAGACCTGAAGAAGTCTAGAAGGACGAAAGCGATCTTTGTTAACAATAGGTTATGAAAATAGAAACTGATTTTTACATGCAAAATGTATATGTATATATTTATATATAATTTTTGATCGCAAAATGAACTAAGATTGATATATTTCCAGCCATGTAGTATATTGCCTTATATAAAATCACAGACTTAATAATCTACTTAATAATTTGGTTAAATAAGATGTACCATTGAAGTACATTAATATTATTATGACAGCTACTAGGTAGGGCAGGACCAGCTCGAATGTCACACTGATGGGGGAAGGGATGTGAATTTAACATGTGTACCAATAACACTTTGTTTTACAGCACAATAAACCACTCCCATGCCTGATAAAAAGTATATATATATATTTAGAAAGCTTGTGAGGAAATTATTACTCTATTTTTGTTTTACTTGGATTGCTTGTCTGTGTACTTAATAAAGGATTTTCGACTGGAAACAGACTGCCTGCCTTGCTTGGATTACTTTCGAATACTTAGTAATGCTGTAGAATTATATATTTTCTATTATTACTTTTTGACTTGATGAGTTTACGTTCGCTACTTCTACTACTGTTGTCTGATCTGATTAATATACAGTGATTAACTAGAAATATATGGACTGAAAATCTTCCATACAGAGAAGATGTCCTTCAAGAATGCAACTGCAGTCATAACATGTGGGTTGTCCTGCCTCAGGCAGCCCTCGGTCGGCCGGATTCCAAAGTCTGGGTCCAACGTCGGCTGATGTCGCATTTCTCTCCGACGTCAGAGCGGCTGGAGTACATAAGCATCAGCCGACGCCATTTTCTTCAGTGTTTCTTGCCGCGGTGCCGAGCAGAAGCAGTTCGCAAGTGCCGGTCAGTCAGCTCCTGTATTCTTCGATACCGAAGTCATCAAAAAAGCTAAGTACCCCGTTGGGGACCTTTTCTTGCCTCAGCTGATGTCAGAAATAACTGAAAAAGTTAACAATTGTCTTTCTTATCGGACATCTACATTTATGGTAGGTACAAAACTGTACTTTTCTTACACTGTTTTGTTTTTAGACCCACTACACTTCAGTGGGTTGTTTTGAGACTTCGGGGATACCACAGAGATTACTTGTTTTTTGAAGGTATACAATTCTGCTACTTTGGCCGTTAGGGCCTTAAATTGCCAGTTTCATATGTTAAAGTATCAGCAGCTTATTATTGGATTACTTAAATAGAAAATTATGTTGATTCCTGACTGTGCTGAAAAGAAAGATTTACAGAATTTAATGCATTCTGCTGAACAAGGTGTTAATCATACTCTGCAATGTGGTTTTGACTCCTTAGAGGCATCTTGTAGGGCTGCTGTCACTGGGTCTGTTCTTAGAAGGCATGCTTGGCTTAAGGAGCAAACTTTACCAGATCATGTTAAAGCTAAATTACTGGATGCTCCCATAAACCAAGACCGCCTGTTTGGCAACAAAGCAGAAGTACTTAAAAAGATGGAGGAAAAGCTAAATCTATGCAAACTGTTAAAGATTTCCTGCAAGTACAGCCTCCCAGATTTAGTAGGCATTGGCCTTATAAGAATTGGTCCTTTCCTGTCTCTTCCAGGCCTTCTCAGTCTAAACCCAGGAACAGCAAACCACCAAGGCTACAGTATCAAGGTACTCACAGGCCTAAACAGTGGCGGGCTCCCACTTCCAAAGCTGGAAGTAGTAAGACACCCCCCTATGGTAAACTGTCACAATGACTTGATCTTAAACTTTCCAAGCCCTGCTCAACTGACTGCTCCTTTTGGGGGAAAGATCACCTTGCATGCAAAAAACTGGGAACTCATTACCCAAGACAAATGGGTTTTAAGTATAGTTTCCCAAAGATACAGATTCCACTTCCACACCTTACCAACCCCAAATGGTTGGCCAGACCTACCCCTAAATCAATGGGCAGAGGCTCAACAGCAGGTTCTCTCTCTTCTAAGTATCAGGGCTATTCAACCTGTCCCAGCAGAGGAATTGGGGACAAGGTTTTTACTCAAGACTTTTCCTGGTACCCAGAAAAGACAATTCCTGATTGTCCTATCCTGGACCTGTCTATCCTAAACACCTTTTTGGTAATCCCAAAATTCAAAATGCTAAGTCTTCATCAGCTGCCTCTCATGCTAGGCAAAAATGCCTGGTTGGCAACATTGGATTTAAAGGAAGCTTACCTTTCTATCCCAATAAGGGAATCTTGCAGAAAATACCTACGCTTCTGAGCAGGCTACATGCACTATCAGTTCTCTGCACTTCCCTTTGGCTTATCTACTGCGCCCAGGGTATTCACAAAATGCCTAACTCCAGTCATTGCATTCTGCAGGCAAAGAAATATTCAAATATACCCATACCTGGAAGATTGTCTAATTCAGGCAGAAAGCCAGGACATACTATTAAATCATCTGTCATTTGTAAAGAAACTGCTAACCTCACTGGGGGTACACCATAAACAAAAAGAAATCTCATCTAGTACCCTGCCAACAAATTGTATTCCTGGGAGCAAGCTTGAACACTACTTTCCAGATGGCCTACCTCACACCAGAGAAACAAGTTTATTTGACAGCCTACTTCAAACTACTGGCCACAAAGACTCAGCTATCTGCAAGGAAAATACTGCAAGCCCTGCGGTTCATGGCCTCTTGCATCCTACTAATTCCATATGCAAGACTGCATATGAGGAAACTACTACTATGGCGTCTAAACAGCCTATGGTGTCAACATTCTCAGGACCTGGAATCAATGATTCCTATCATTCCTTGCATAAAGACAGAGTTCCTTTGGTGGGCAGAGGCCTGCTACTACATCAAGGGACTGCTATTCACTCTACCCCCTGCCGCCCAGACCCTAACAACAGACGCATTAGACTATGCATGGGGGGCTCACTTGGCAGGGCAGTGCATTCAGGGCAAATGGAACCCGAGTCAAATGCACCTGCATATCAATCAAAAAGAAATGTTAGCTGTACAGAATTCTCTGACACCCTTCAGGGACCACAATCTTCCAGGAGAATTATTGGTGAAGACAGACAACACCACTGTTATGTGGTACATAAACAAGCAGGGGGGAACCCACTCATACCCTCTCTGCAGACTAGCCATGGCTCTGTGGAACACGGCCTTGAGCTACCAAGTGCACGTACAAGCTCAGTTCCTGCCAGGCAAGCTAAATTCACTGGCAGACGACCTAAGCAGAAATCTCATGGACCCACATGACTGGAAACTAGAACCAAAGATATTCAACATGTTGAGAAACAAATGGGGGAGCCCAGAGATAGACCTGTTTGCCTCCCCTCAGAACTACCAATTGGACAAATTCTGCACAAGGACTCCCCACAGACAAGCTTGGAAAGTGGATGCCTTGTCCTTCACCTGGGAAAGCCTCTCAGTTTATGCCTTCCCCCTCCACCTCTCCTCTCGAAAGTTGTACTAAAGATCAAACAGGACAAACCAAGGGCAATACTCATTGCAACAGACTGGCCATGCCAACACTGGTGTACCCTTTCTTGCACAGTGCGTCACTGCTGGAACCATGGCACCTGCCTCAGACCCCTTCCCTGCTGTCCCAGCAGGAGGGCCATATTCTGCCCCCTCATCTTCAAACCCTGAACCTTGCAGCCTGGCTAATTACCTGAGCTCTCCAATACCATCCCTCAGTAAGCAAGCGCTGGATATCATTCTGGAGGCAAGGAGGCCTAGTACTAGAAAATCCTATGCTGAAAAGTAGAAAAGATACTGTTCCTGGTTTCAAACTCAAGGGATGGGCACAACAGTGCCCAGCTTACCGCATATTATTCAATACTTAACAGAGATGCTTCACTAGGACCTTTCCTACTCTTCTCTTAAAATTCATGCCTCAGCCATTTCAGCGCATTGCAATACAGAACCACCCCTTCTCTCTGACCCCCTGCTGAAGTAATTCCTCAGAGGGGCCAAACATTTAAGACCATCCAGGAGTGCCCCTACTCCAGCCTGGGACCTTAACTTTGTATTGGAAAAGCTCACTGTACCTCCTTTTGAGCCAGCTGCAACTGCAGAGTTGAAATTCCTTTCTTGGAAAACGCCCTTTCTTCTAGCCATCACTTCAGCAAGAAGAGTGTCTGAATTACAGGCCCTCATGGCAGTGGAGCCCTTCATCATCTTCCATGCAGACAGGGTATCCCTCAGTAGTAATCCTTCCTTTATGCCCAAGGTGGTATCCAGTGTGGCCCTTAATCAGTCCATTCATTTGCCAACCTTCTTTTCTAATCCACAGAACAAAGGAGAACAACTACTGCACTCTTTAAATGTGCACAGACAACTTAGATTTTATTTGGACAGGACTAAGCCTCTCAGGAAAACTGAACAGCTGCTAGTTGCCTTTGCTGCAGGGGCAGAGGGGAAGGCCATTTCAAAGCAAACCATTTCTAAGTGGATAGGCCATTGCATTCATTTCTGGAATAAGCACTATGGAAAACCTACCCCACAGGGGATAAGATCACATTTCACCAGGGCTGCATCTACTTCAACAGCCTTTCTCAGAGGTGTTCCTACCAGGGACATCCTAGAGGCTGCTGCCTGGAGTTCTGTTCATGCCTTCACCAAGCATTACCACTTCCCTTTTTTTTCTAAATCCAGATCTGGTTTTGCCACTGCAGTCTTGCAGGGCCTAATAGCTGGTCCTAATGCTCTCTTAATTGCCTCCTCCCTTCCTTAGCTTTGGGAATCTACCCAAATGTAATGACTGCAACAGTGAAACATGAAGAACATAGTACAGTTGTGTACACTTACCATAAATGTAGATGTTCGAGTATATTCACTGTTGCAGTCCTGGTTACCCTCCCTCCAGCCCCCTGACTTCTATTGGCTACACCTCTCTTCTAGTTTACTGTATTTAAGCTTTCTGGTGTATTTGATTTTTGTTGGAGGTGTAACCTTGTATATAATTATTTCCCATTATGGGGACACCTGGGGCAAGAAAAATTGATGCAATGGCGTCGGCTGCATGCTTTATACCCCTGACTACCTGACGTCATGGAAGAAGAGATGGCAGCCGACGCAGGACCCAAGACTTTGATAATCAGGCCGGCTGAGGGCTACCTGCAAGCAGATAACCCAAATGTAATGACTGCAACAGTGAATACACTCAAACATCTACTTTTATGGTAAATGTACACAGCTGTACTTTCCTTTTTCTTCATTAAAAGGAAGGATGCAGGTAACTCCAACTTTAGACCTAATATGGTTTGCTGCAAAAAAGTATTACAGCCCACCTTTACATTATGCTTGTGTATATTTGTAAAATCTTAAGTACTGATTTAGGAGCAGACAGCTAGATGTAAATACCTACAGTATGAAAGTGTTCCTTAATTTACAGTAATCTGAAGAAATTTGTATAGATTTTTAGTTTCTGCATCATAACAATTGGCATATAATGCTAATCATGTAGCTGTTAAAGTATATTGTAAGTTTGAAATTATATCGTTCTTGTATATTTTTAAATGTCTTTATATTAAAATGTGTATTTTATGCATCATCTTTAATCAATGTAAAATCTTTTAATGATCTATTGTTATTGCATTGTTTCTCTTGGAAATACAAAACAGAATGGCATGCATTTTCCACAATACGTAAGTGACAAATTGAACCCTCTGCTGAAAGCCTGGCATGTTATTAACCACCACTTAAGCAGAACCTTGTAACCTTTAAGCTATTACAGATTTGTAATACATGGATTCTTCAGAATGTTAAATTGATCAGGTATGGTTAGTGCATTAAATTCAGATTGTACTACTGATCTTTATTTCATTAAACTGTTGTCTAAACTTTCTCATCTGAAGTGTTGATTGCAATATTCTCTTTTAACATATGAAGTCTGAAAGCATAACTGGAATTTGAAGTATAGCCTTCCTCTTCGGCAAAACAGTACAGGTAGGGGGAAAAATCAACTAATTTTTGTTGTATATTTGTTGGTCACACCATCAGATTGTATCGTCCCCTTACCATAGCAGGTATATTGATAGTGGATAGGGAGGTAGCATTCTTGATGATCAAGAACTTGCTTAGGTCATTTCTTAGGCATCAGTTGTCAAATATATTTCTGCTATGAATTCAGGTGTTGGAGTATTTGTATGGGTATATTTTTTACTTTCTGCCTCTTTTTTTTTCCGTCCAGTTTTGATTGCCAAGTAGCTGTTTGGTTACTAAATGGATACAGTTATTTGTTTTGCATTTTTGGTTAGGATGGCAGCTTCTGGCCAGAACAAAAGGAGTGCTGGTGTAGACTTCGTCTGCTTTGCTAAAACTGATTTTCTTTAGTGGAGTTTAGCCTGTTTTTCTCAAGGCATTTAGATCAGTCGTGAAGGGAAAAAAAAGGCTGAAGTTCCAGTAGTTTGCTTCAATTGAGTGTACCATGTCTTGATATGGCAATGCTGTTTTTGAGTCCTGTTATATTGAATTCTGCTAGTCAAGCAGAAGGATTCCTTAAGCGCCTACTCCAGAGTGCCACTACCATGAAAGCAACATCATGCTGGCATGCATGCACCCGAGTGTGGCAAACTTGCATTTCAAGTGCCACAGCAGTTTCTTAGAAAAGTGACACTGAAAGGCAAATGATTGTTTCCAAAGGTATGCTGTTTGTGTACAGTGTAGTTATCTCCTGTTTGCACAGTGCGCGTGGGTGTTTATGTGAGGAGGGGAAACAATGAAGTGCATCTAAATGTCTCCAACTCATTGGGCATCTCATTTGACATTGCCACACACCTGTCAAGTTCTGTGTGTATGTATGTCAGTCCTACAAAGAAGTTCATCGAGGGACCACAAGGAGGAAGGAACTAATAGTTGCAGATGTCTGCTTTCCAGACTTGCATGGACAGCCTAGGTATTCGGTTATTTTCTCATTCAGCAGTCTGAATGTATTAAGAATGTAATTTCATTGCAGAAATACATGATCTGTAACTTTCAGATGAAACTCTGGGCAAGTTTTGTATTACTTCACCAACCCAAGGAAGGTGCTTCTACCATATTTGATGCAGGTGGAACCTGCAACCCTTACACTTAGTATTTGGGATGTTAATCCTTTACCACAGTTGGGGCTGGTGTCCATTTCCTGGCTTTCAGTGAGTTTGATAATAGTATTAAGAATGTTTTTATGCAGCTTCTGTACCTATTACAGTAGAATTAAACAGCTTTCAGGCATTTAGAGCCTTAATTTTATCTGTAGAGTCTTCTCCCCAAATTCTTGTTGTATTATATAGTCAGTAGTATAGTGAAGATCATCTGATTTGTCCAGAGTTCCAAGTTGCTCTTCATACATTGACTCAGTGTTTCTTTTAGTTAAACAGCACCTCTGGTAAATCTACTGTAGACTTAGATTATGTTTTAGACAAGTAGCACTTCCAATAAGTTAGCTCCTAACCTCATAGGTACAACTCTCCCTCTTCAGCTCACTTTACTAAGCAGCTGGAACTTTGGATTTAGTCTCCTTAACCAGCATTATTGAAATAGGCATTCTGAGACAATGTAGCAATTGTCTCATGTTTACTGACAACTACCTACTACTAGAACCAGCAGACAGTGTGCGTGAAAGAGATGTAGTTATACAGTGTTATTGGAGGCAAAGCTCTTTGACAAAGCCATAACAAACACTCAGGTTGTCTGTGCCTCCTAAATGTAATCTGAAAAGCAGGTATCCTTAGTAACATCACAAAAGTACAACAATGGCAGCACCAAACATAAACATACATCTAGAACTCTCACCAATTCATTTCAAAAGCCCATAAGGCAAATCTCCACACAGTGCAATACCCTAGTCGTAGGTGACCCGATGCCGAGGCTCACCAGTGCACTGCTTACTAGGCTGTACAAGGAGAAGGTTATGATTGGTTGCCTATCAGACTGGAGGAATAACCACATCACAAATGTACTCAAGTCTTTGCACCACAAATACAAAAATGACACTGTCATAGTACACTTGAATGCAGATGTATGTTCCCAGACTATACAGAGAGAGAAAAGATGGAGCTCATGGTATGTGTCTGAAGCTGGTATGAATCTAGCCATGAGCAGTATTCTACTGTCACCAAGAATGATACCACAATATGACCAAAGCATTATTGATTTCATCAACTGGCATGACTTCTTGTGCCATTCAAAGGAAGTACAATACATATCGACCTGTGAAGAGATGGTAGACAGTCTGTGCTACTTTGTGAAGAATGACCTGCACCTCTCACCTCAAGGCTTTTGTTTATTAGATAAATCCTTGTCCTGTCCCATAGTACCTTTTTAAGCAATGCCCATCTTTTAAGGCTTCCAACATAATGAAAAAGAATTCAGATAACATTAAGGTATTGCTGCTCAGTGATAGGTTCCTTAACAAGAGACTACAGTACCTACAAGCATTCCTCACCCTGGAAAGCATTGATCTATGCATCATCACAGAGAACTGGTTCAATATCAGCAAGAGCACTCCATCAGTGGTTTCAATGCCTTTCACACATTCAGGTCCACCATATTAGACAGAGGCATTAAAGGTGGCGGTCTACTTATTCTTAAAAAAAAAAATCTCACCTCAAGAAGCGTTGAACGAGGTAGCAACTTTAAAACTCCACCACATCCAACTTACTGTAAAGAAAAACCTTATATCTAACTATAGAACCCCATCCATGTCCCCCTCTGCCCATGCTTCCTACCTAAGTAGTATTAGAGTCCCTGTACTTCAGTTATCTCCTTAAATTAGGAAGTCTGTGCATCTCCAAACAAGCATGCCCACAGATTTGTGGACTTCATTATTACAAACTCTCTGAAACAGTCTGCACTCCAGCTATGACAATAAAATCCTGGACTTTGTTCTTACCAGTATGAGGCTGCTCTGCTACCTACCCATTGTAACTTTCTCCCTGGTCAAATCAGATCACAAGTCAGTTATATTCAGTAGAAGACTGAAACATCTTCTAATACCTCACTATTCTGAGATTATGTGAAGGCTAATATTGATGACCTGGCTAAATTCAAAAGCCCCTACTACTTTGTAGCAAAATCTGCTACAGACTAAAAAAAAACAGGCCAACCAACTACAGACCGTTTCTGCACTCGACTGCATCAATAGAAGGCTGGGCTGGATGATGTGGAATCAGAAAGTAATTGGATAGTTGGTCAGCATACAGTAAACAGAAACACCAGTTTTTTAAACTTAATATTAGATCCACTGAAGTAACTAAAGAAAATTACATATATTAGAATAAGAAAGCCCACTTTACGATATGAAGGCATAATTATAACAGAAATGTTAAAAACTTTGCAGCCAGTATCTCCACATCAGCATACATTTTCAGTGTGACCAACATAACATATGGTTTTGTTTTTGTTACAGCTGAGTAATGTTTTATTTTTGTGTCATTTTGGATGCCTTTTAAGCTGAAGTTAAGATTCAGCACAAGAACTTTTTCCTGTTAATTCTGAATGAGCTGTCAGTTTTGTTATTGGACTGCAGCCTGATAATTTAATTGCTGTTTCTTAGGAACTGCCAAGCAAATGCTTTATTCTGTGATCATCCTGAATCCATGTATTACAAATTGTAATGGATGGGTAAGTGTGCATTTTAAGGCACTTTCCATCTGAAGTTTCAGGGAATATGGAGAACCTCATGATTGTTGCAGTGCCAAATGAACTATCCTTTTTGACTTGTACAGTGATTTCTGTTGTACTGAACTTTCTGAGCTTGCAGTTTTTAAGCAAATTTGCAAACTGTAATTGCTGTGATGGCATGAACTGTGGTGGGCCTCTTTCTTTGTCTGCACTTGAACAAGGGTTGATTATTTATCAGAATGTCTGTATTTCTATGCCATAGTGATTCTTTAACGGGGCAGCCTTTAATGGGTTTGTGTATGAAAAAAGGTTTTGACAATACCCATATGCATGGTATTTTTGCTTTGACTTTTTTTTTGTCTCCTACAGGTACTGTCTGATAAAGCCTAGTCCATTACATGCTTGGTGTGCATTATAAGCAAAGTTTCTTTGTTGAAGAAATTGTTAATTTAAAGCTGCTTAAAATGACTTGTTGGAAGCTGTAAATGTTTTTGTGTGAGCAGGATGACTCAAAGTAATGTCTAGTCTTTGTAAGTTTATATTGTCTCACCTATTAACCATTGGAATAGTGTTTGAACCTTGAGTTTATTTTTATGTAATGCTTAAAAAAAAAAAATTCTGCCAGCCAGCTTTCAACATGTAAAGGCTTTTATTTCCGCAGTAGCTTGGCAGTCGGTGAGTAGATAATGACATAGTCTTCATTAGCCACCCAATGCCTCTGTTGTGACAGCCATGCTCATTTAATATGATTGTGGTAAGATATTGTATATTTCCTGAGTACATCCTGCACATTATTATTTTAAAGTTGGTTTTATTAAGAAATCAGTGGTATATAATAGCTACAAGTGCCATTTAACGGTGTGTATTTTTAAATATTGATGATATTTTTCTTTTGCTTGATAAGCACTTTGTATTGGAATACAGCACAACTCTATTTGAGGTCTTAGATGTTCATTTATACATAGAAATGTAATGCATTGCCCAGACATATTAATACGACTTACTTTGTAAAGTATATGGCATGGAAGAAAATAAAAGATTATATGCTAGGGTCAGACTCAGAAAGCAGGAGGAAAGCAACTCGAAACATACATTTAAGTCTGCAGATTTCAAGATATTAATGAATATGTTTTATTATTAACTGTTATTCTTGAGTTTGTCTTTCATTTTTAAAAAGCTGATGCCCTCTAAAACAAAACCTCCTGAATCTGAGCATCATGCTGTGTCTCAGATGTGGCATTAACAGATGACTTTTGTACTGTCATACTGGTGATAAATGGGAATTCTGCTTAGGAGTGTTTGTGCTGCATAGGTTTCCTTTACTGAAGTAATTAATCATAAGCAAATCAACAAGCATGAGTTTGGTAAATACTTTACAGGTCGCATAATCTGAAGCTTTTTCCAGTACTTTTTAGTTATTTAGTGTACAAGTAGTAAGTCAGTGATCTGAATTTTATAGTCTGGTGTGCTGCCAGCAGATGGGCTTTGAACGCTTCTTTAGGACAAGCTATTTAAAACTGGTTTTTGCTTAATTGTTGTAAATTTGATTGTCTGCGCATTGTATGTTTTAAGTAAAAGAATGTATGATTTTTAACTTCATAGGCTTTTGAAGTAAAGCATTTGTTATTTGTTTGATAGTTTACATCTGCCAAGAAGATTCTCCAAAATTTGAGTGAGATAGAGAAAGCGAGAGAGAAACTGGTAACTAGCAAGAGGTGACAGGTCTTAAGGAGTATATGCACCTTTTCAGTGCAGGATCTTCTCATGTGTATTTGCCTCACTTGAAACACAGATTTGCTTGGGAGGCCTCACTCCCGTGTTTTTATTAATGTTGCTTCAGTGAGTCATGGACTTAATTTCATTAAGATAGGATTCCCCCTGATCCCTGTAGCATCTTGATAGTACGTTATTTTTGCACGCTCAGTCATTTCCTGTTTGGTATTTATCTGGCTGCATATTTGAAGGGAATATTAGGTGTGGAGATGGGAATTTAAATCTCATCCAGTTTCAGCAGTTAATATGTGATGGTCAGGGGTAGTCTCTTCCCACAGTCTGCACTACTACAACAGATTAATATGCAGGGCTTTTGGCCTTAATTCTGTACAGCAAGTGTACATTGGTATTACAGGATATGACCAACATTCTCTATACCCAAAGAAACTTTACACTATACACAGCTGAGTAGTCCAGTTAAAACAATGGTTTCTCAGAAATTCCCCAATCACACTCTCGGCCCATTGCCTTTCAGTTCATTCTTACCAGTGATAAGCGAAACGTACTAAGACTGTTTTGCATTTTCAGCACAGTGCTGTCAGCCAGACCTGTCTGGTACACCACATGTTTTGAATTTTAAACCGTCTTAAAATGAATCAGAAATGTCACATTAGAAAATGGTAGCTGTAGAAAAGCAGTCAGTCTTTGAGAGGTGGTTGCAAAAAAAATTAATCATTCACTAGTTTTGGAAATGACCTGTATGTAAATTAATAAACAACCAGTCGTAAGTGATTGAAGTTCAGAAATTATTATTTTTTTTTTTACTTGAAATAAAATTAAAAGATGTATTTTGACAAGTAAATATATAAATAACTATACTGTTACACAATAGGTTAAAATGGCATTTAGAAAAGCACCATGTAACAGCTGTCCGTTCTTGCTACCAACAGTAGCTAAATAGTTATAGTCTTATCTCACACAGATTTTTTTTTATGATAGAATAACAGATAAAGAAAACACGGGCAGAAATATAGACATGATCTCAATATCTCTGGTCAGTAAATTTTCTTTTTTCAGTCTAAGTTCATAGTCCACTTCGGGAGCAATGAAAGGGTACTTGAGTAGCTGAGATGAAATGCATTGTATAAGGAGAAAGGTTACTTGAAGAATTGCAAAGTCACTCTGCTCTGACTGAAGGTCTAGCTCATTTATGGCAGCACAGCCTTGGCTTGGAGAGAAAAACAAACCTGCTGATGTTCTTCGTGTTTCACTGTTGCAGTCATCACACCTGGGCTATCTGCCTGCAGGTAGCCCTCAGTCAGCCCGAATTCCAGAGATTTAGTATTTCTGCATCGGATGCTGTCGCTCCAAGACTGACATCAGGTCATCAGGGGTATAAAAACAGGCAGCCAACGCCATTACATCAGTCTTTCTTGCCGAGGAGCCCGAAGCAGAAGCAGTTTGCAAGTGCCAGTCGGCCGCTACCTGAATTTTCGTTTACAAATTTAATAATCCTGAAGTCTTCTAAAGCTAAGTACCCCGTTGGGGATCCTTTTTTCTTGCTCTAACCGATGTCAGAAAAATTCAACAATTGTCTTGCCTGTGGAAAGGAAATGCCTCACCGAGATTTTCATTCTTACTGCGTCACCTGTTTAGGCCTAGACCATGATGTCCCTCGCTGTTGGTTTTGTGCCTTATTTAATGCCCAAACTATTCGTTTTCGGGCTGTCTTTGTTGCTAAATTCTTTTGCTCTTGATCTCCCTATTCTGAAATGGCTTCGGCAAGCCATCCGACTACTGATATTCCGAAAAAACATAAAGGTAAAGACCGCATAGGTCCAAAACTGCCGACGACTTCGGTTAAGCTAGTCGCCAGTCCGCTGGTACTCAGTGAGGTACTTTTGCAGCCCCTGATGCCTGCTTCTATGGATTCGCAGGCCTCTACTGAGACCCATTCGGAGTCCGGTATGCCTCAAGACTCTTCCTCAACTATGCACCCAGGGATGTCTCTACCTCGGATGGGTCCAGAGCCGCTGAGCAGGCAGCGGCTTCTGAGGCAGTTATTTGCTCAACCAAGATTTGACTCAAACCTTCGACTTTTTTAACCAAAACTACCAAAATGTTCTTCGTGTTTCACTGTTGCAGTCATTACATTTGGGTAATCTGCTTGCAGGTTGCCCTCAGTCGGCCTGATTAACAAAGTCTTGGGTCCTGCATCGGTTGCTGTCCCTTCTTCCATGACGTCAGGTTGTCAGGGGTATAAAACATGCAGCCGACGCCATTACATCACTCTTTCCTGCCGTGCGGTGCCCGAAGCAGAAGCAGTTCAAGTGCTTGTCAGCCGACTCCTGAAATTTTCGTTTTCGAGTTTCAGAACCGAAGTCTTCAACTTAAAGCTAAGTACCCCGTTGGGGAAACTTTTTCTTGCTCCTGACCAATGTCAGTAAAAGTTAATAATTGCATTACTTGTGGGAAGCAAATACCTCATAAAGATTTTCATTTATACTATATTCCTTGCCTAGGCCCTGAGCACGACGTACCTTGCTGTCGGTTTTGTGCTTTATTTAATCAGTGCACTATCCATCGTCTGTATATTTTGCCTCTAAATATTTCGGTTCTCGGTTTAATTATCCAGAAATGTCATTGGTGAGCCATCCGACTACCGGGATTCTGAAAAAACGCAAAGATAAAGACAGAGAGAGGCTGCTGTGGTCCAAAATTGCCGACGACACTTCTCTTAAGCCAGTCGCCATTTCGCTGGTACTCAGTGAGGCGTTTTCGCAGCCTCTGATACCCACTACTTCTGATTCGCAGGCCTCTACTGAGACCCGTTCGGAGTCCGATATGCTGCGAGATACTTCAATTATGGAACCCGCGGATGTCTCTACCTTGGATGAGTCCGGAGCCGCTGTGCAGGCACCAGCTTCTGAGGGTGTATTCAGGCCTACGGACTTGCATATTAAATCAACACTTCCTTCATTACTAAGGTCTAAATCTCGATCCATGTCTAAAAAAACAATGCCCAGGCCACATGCTCAGGCCCCTATGCCTAAAAAACAAATGATGTCAGCGTGTATAACTGCTCACCCAAAACGCCAAAGATGCGCACCAGAAAAATAGAACTTCCTAATATTTTAAAACAAAACAGGTCGGACATCCGATGTAAAATCCACAATTTTATTGCACACTCCACGTTAAGCGCTTTCACCTACTAGAATCGTAGGCTTCATCAGAACAGTTTAAAAAATAACTTACTATCATTTAAATAGTATTACATTTTGGCGCCATTTCATATGACTACCTTCATTTAAAGTGACATGCACATAATACTTAAAAACAATTCCACTAATCATTTTTTTAAAAACAAAACAAAAACAAAAACTCCGTTTAAGCTATGTAGTAAGCTATGTAGTAAGGGATAGATCATCAATTTAGATTTGGCATCCTAGAAACAGTTCAACCTAATCCCAGGGGGGGCAATTTAAAGAACTTTTTATTATACAGGGAATGTTATTGGCAAATTCTAACAGATGCCACCACCCCCCCCCGACTTAATGACAGTATATCTGTAAAAAGTATATTAGAACATTGTTAAAAGAATGCAACTTTTGGTATCATGACAGTATATTAATACATGGATATTACAGTATATCAATAGGATTTACTACATAGCTTAAACGGAGTTTTTGTTTTTGTTTTGTTTTTAAAAAAATGATTAGTGGAATTGTTTTTAAGTATTATGTGCATGTCACTTTAAATGAAGGTAGTCATATGAAATGGCGCCAAAATGTAATACTATTTAAATGATAGTAAGTTATTTTTTAAACTGTTCTGATGAAGCCTACGATTCTAGTAGGTGAAAGCGCTTAACGTGGAGTGTGCAATAAAATTGTGGATTTTACATCGGATGTCCGACCTGTTTTGTTTTAAAATATTAGGAAGTTCTATTTTTCTGGTGCGCATCTTTGGTAAAAAACAAATGATAAAAATGGCTGAAGATCTAATAACTCTAATCAGGGGTAGTCAACCCCCCCCCCCCCTAAGAGGCCTAGGGCTGAGCATGATTGTGAAACTACTGATCAGGATTCTGTTTCTTCTGACTCTTCTGATGACCTGGATTTGTCCTTACCTACTTATGAGGATTCTGATGCAGAGGATTCTATTCCCTCTGCTTCCCCTCCTGAGGATTTTTCTTTTGGGGAAACCTTGCATACTTTAAGGGAGCATTTTCACTGGGAAAGCCAGGAATTTTCTGATTCAAAAAAGAGGCTTAGGGATTTCCTTCTTCTACCTCAGCATGGGCCTTTGGCTATACCTCCTGTACTAGACATTGTTGTTGATGTTTTCTCTGAATCCAGTTTGGCCCCTGATTCCCTGCCTCCTGCTCCTAATAAACCTGTGGATACTACAGGGTTCCTGAGTCCCACAAGTTCCTTTTCAAAAATCCTGTTGCAGATCCAGAGACTGTTTCTCAGGAGCCCAAGGGCATTAAGGCTTCCACTGCTAAAAATCCTACCCCTTCTGATAGAGACTCCAGGGCACTGGATAGATGGGGTAAAAAGGTTTATACTTCAGCAACCTTGGCAATCAGAGCTTTAAACTGCCAATTTCATATGTTAAAATATCAGCAAAATGTAATTGGACTGTTTAAACAGAAAATGATGATGATTCCTGTGTGAAAAATAAAGATTTACAGGACTTAATGCATTCTGCTGAACAAGTTGGAAAACATACTTTGCAGTGTGGTTTTGATTCTTTAGAGGTCTCTTGCAGGGCTGCTGTTACTATGTCTGTGCTGAGAAGGCATGCTTAGCTTAAGGAACAATCTTTGCCTGATCATGTTACAGCTAAATTGTTGGATGCTCCTTTAAATCAGGACCACCTGTTTGGCAACAAGGCTGAAGAAGTTCTTACAAAAATGGAATATAAAGCTAAATCTATGCAAACTGTTAAAGATTTTTTACAAGTGCAACCCCCTAGATTTAGTAGGCACTGGCCTACTAAGAATTGGTCCTTTCCAGCCCCTTCCAGATCGTCTCAAGCCAAACCCAGGTACAGCAAAAACCCCAGGTTTTAGTCCCAGGGGACTCTTGGAACTAAGCAGTGGGGGGCCTCCACTTCCAAATCTGGGAACAACAAGACACCCCCCATGGTAAACAGTTTCAATGACTTCCTTTTAAAATTTCCAAGCACTTATCTTCTGACCGCCCCTTTGGGGGGAAAGATTGCTCTTCATACAAAGAACTGGAAACTCATAACCCAGGACAAGTGGGTTTTAAATATAATGTCCCAGGAATACAGATTTCATTTCCACATTTTGCCAACACCAAATGGGTGGCCAGACCTGCTCCCAAATCAGTGGGCAGAGGCTCAAAAACAAGTACTCACTCTCTTAAGCATGGGGGCTATTCAACTGGTACCAGAAGAGGAAAAGGGACAAGGTTTCTACTCCAGACTTTTCTTGGTACCCAGAAAAGACAAATCATGGCATCCAATCCTGGACCTGTCTACTCTAAACACCTTTCTGGAGATTCCAAAATTCAAGATGCTGACTCTTCACCAATTACTTCCTATGCTAGGCAAAGACGCCTGGTTGGCAACACTAGATTTAAAAGAAGCATACCTGCACATCCCAATCAGGGAATCTTGCAGAAGATATCTACGCTTCAAAGCAGGCTACACGCATTATCAGATCTGAAGTAGTTAACTTCATTTGTTCATCAACCTGTGGGTATCGGATCCATATCTGATCCAAGCCGGCAGCTTTAAACAGCTAAGATCCGAGCTCCTCCCCCTTACCCTTGAATCAGCAGCGTAGAATGAGTTCCAGGCATGGGAGTTAGTCGTTCAGTGAGAAAAAAATCCTTATCTACCCTTTTTTTCTTGTAGCTAAATTGCTGTTGTGTGTGTTGCTCCCTAGTTAGAATATTTGGTTCTAAAATTTGTTAACTTGTTATCTTTAGTGTAGTTTAATTCCCCCCCCCCCCGTGTGTGAAGGTGTGTGTGTTGGGCCTTGTGTTTTTTTAGTCAGACTATGTCTGAGGCCCCAAAACCCTTCATCTCTAAATGCACCGAGTGTGGCCATAAGCTATCCCCAGCGGATGGCCACACTCTGTGTGTTATCTGCCTTGGGGTTGACCACCTCTCCTCAGGATGCACTATTTGTGCAGCCTTCAACCCCAGGACCCTAAAGTACAGGAGGTCGAAGTTGATTCTGGCGGGACTTTTGCCCCCGGACTCGACTTTGTCCTCCTCTCCCTCCGTGGCACCTGCCGCGTCAGTGCCTCCTTTCATCCCTGCTCCCCTGGCCGGGACTCATCCTCCCACCTTAGGCCAGGAGGAGAGGGGAAGCAAGGTGGGAGAGGAAGAAAAGAGAGACATCACAAGCAGCGGGCCGAGTCTTCCTCCTCGGCTTCGCCGGCTAAACAAGCAGCCTCTCCCAGGGCTTCCGGGCCTTCTCCTTCCCGGCTCCATTCACCTTGTTTCTCCCCGAAGCCAGAGGAGGAGACCCGGTCGCCTTCGAGGTCATTGAGGCAGCACTCCCGGCTCGCCTAGGTGGCCTCTTCTAGGTCCACCCGAAGCTTGTCCGATGCAGATATGGACCGAATGATGCGTAGGTTCCTCCAGGCCGAGCTGCAGATGGGAGTGCTCCTGCCTTCCTCCCCTCCGGGGTGGAGCTCGACCCCCTTTTTCTCACCGATTGCTCCTTCTCCGACCCGCTTCCGGGGTTCGAAGCCTTCTGATCTGGGTTGCGTAGCAGCCGGGGGAGGTTCGGCGCCGATAGTACCTCGTACTTTGGCTCCAACCGCACCCTCGAGTTTGTCGGGTCCCTTTTCGGATCTGAGCTCTCGGAGGCGAGAGCTGAGCTTCAGATCCGGCGATGTCAGTGTGTCTTCGGCTCCGTCTCGGTCAGAGCATACTGGCCCTTCGGATCCGATTGCTTCGGCGCCGGCTCCGATCCACACATCGGATCCGAGGGGACTGCTCTCGGATCCAAGAGAGAGAGCAGTTCTCCTTCGGCGTTCGATGTTGTGGAGAGGGTATTGTTGAGGGATTCGAGGCCCCAGGCTCCTTCTACGGTTCCATCCTGCACTCTCTGACGGGCCTACCTTCCATCAACTGGCCCCAGGGACAGCCTGTGCCTACGTCCCAGATGGTTCCCTTGGAGGAACAAGATGTGGTTGGTGAGGCCTCTTTGGACAGCCCCCCCCCCCCCCGAGGAGGTTCCTCACAAACGTAAGTGCAAGAGGAGGCACTTGGACTCACTTGAGTCCTTGACGGAGGACACAGACTTAGAGGAAGGGGAAGGTTTCCCAAGGTCACCCCCCGAGGACGTCTCCTTCGGAGACATCATGGAAATGCTTCGAATTAGAGGGGTGTGGTCAGCCCAAAAACCTTCCTTGGATGA
This sequence comes from Protopterus annectens, assembly GCF_019279795.1. Classification (NCBI taxonomy): domain Eukaryota; kingdom Metazoa; phylum Chordata; order Ceratodontiformes; family Protopteridae; genus Protopterus; species Protopterus annectens. The sequence continues at coordinate 1,370,875,205 of NC_056735.1, read as the reverse complement.
GTCTGTGTTTCTGGAGGCGTTTGACGCAGGCCCATCTACCTCTTGGGTGTCCCCTCCCACCGATCCCCTGGTAGATCTGATTACTACTAGGGCATGGAAGGAACCGGTCACTGTGGAGCCCATTCCTAAGAGACCAGATAGAATCCTCAGTCCCCCCACTGATAGGACGGTTTGGAGCAAGGGTGCTCCAGTAGATGCCATGTTGGTGGCGGCCGCCACCAAGAAGGAACTAGCCCAGGAGAGTTCCTCGGTCCACCCTCCCAACAAGGAGTCTCGGATAATGGACCACCTGGGGAAGCGGATGTTCGCTTCAGCTACCTTCTCCGTAAGGTCGCTGAATTATATGGCACACGTGATACGACTCCAGCGGGATCTCATCAAGGAATACGCTGTGTCGCCCCCAGAGTCCATGTCGGCCGAGGATAAGAAGGTATTCTCAGCTCGAATGGCCACTCAAGTCCATTTCGAACACCTCTATGTGGCTCCTTTCCCATGCTATGGAAGGAGCCGCTAGAGCATGCGGAGCGGGCATTGTCTTACGAAGACATGCTTGGCTACGCCTTTGCGATTTTGCGGAACCCTTCAAGGCGTCCTTCGCAAATGCCCCATTTGACGGTTCTTCACTATTTGGCAAGACCGTCCACGACACACTGGTCCAGAGCGAGAAAGATGGGAAGACGTCTGCCGTCGGAGTCCGCTTCTTGGCTCCCCAGAGGTCCTTCTCTAGGAACCAAAGGGGACAAAAGAAGATGTGGTTCCGGAAGTCTCAACAGTCCCGTTTCACTCCGGACCCCTCGTCCTTCAGAGGCAGAGGAGGACAGGGTGGACGCCGGCCCAGAGGCAGAGGGGGGTACTGAAGAATTTCGGGTCGAGAGAACCCTTTTCTGATCGGCCCGCGCAGCAGCCCTGAAGGGTTACCTGACTGTTCCACTTTAGAGGCAGTCGGGGGGTGCTTCTCGAGGCACCTAGCAGTTTGGGAGTCCATTACAACAGATCGCTGGGTGCTTCGAATCATATCCAGAGGTTACAAAATTCCCTTTCTGTATCCCCCTCCCAGACCCCGGAGCCTCCCCGATGTCCCACCCAATCAAAGGGAGGCAGCAGCCGCAGAAATAAACCAGCTGCTAGAAAAAAGAGCGACCCAGCACGTCCCCCGAGACCAATCCAGATCGAGCTTTTACTCCGGGTTCTTTCTGGTGCCAAAAGAGATGGGGGACTTCAGGCCAATCCTTGACCTGTCCTTTCTAAACCTGTCAGTGGCCAAAGAGAAGTTCCAGATAGTCACCATTCAATCCATTCTCCCACTCTTACAGGAGAATGACTGGATGTGCTCGATAGACCTCAAAGTTGCGTACTACCACATTTTGATGGACAGATGATCCAGAAGGTTTCTCCGCTTCAGCTAGGAGCCAGCCACTACCAGTTCAGGGCCCTTCCCTTTGGTCTCACCACAGCCCCCAGGGTGTTCACTAAAGTTTTGGCAGTTGTAGCGGCCCACCTGAGACTCCAGGGAATACAGGTCTTCCCGTACCTTTACGACTGGCTCCTGACCGCCCCCACCAGGCATCTACTATGTTCAGCCAGAAATTACTTCCTTCACTTGGCCTCCCAGCTGGGAATCACAATCAACCTCAAGAAATCTTCCCTTCAACCAACCCAGCTCTTAGACTTCATAGGAGCCAGGTTAGACACAAACCTATTGAAAGTCTTCTTAACTCCGGACCGGCTTCGAACTCTGAAGCTCCATGTACTGGCCCTTCTACAATCCTCGGCTCCTCCAGCGGAATTGGTTCTGAGGGCTCTAGGTTCCATGGCGGAAACACTCAATCTGCTACCTTTAGCGCGCTTGAACATGAGGATACTACAGTGGACCTTGCAGGTTTAATGGTCCATCCTGCAACATCCACTGAGTTCACCCATTTCCCTCAGCAGGGTTTGCAGGAAATCCCTGCTCTGGTTGATCCAGTCCCCGGACCTCCAGAAAGGGCGTCCCTTTTCTATGTCCCCACCTCTAGCCACGGTGACCACGGATGCTTCTCGCCTGGGGGGATGCACTGTATGGGCAGAACCGTCCAGGGCACGTGGACCCATTCAGAGACCTTGTTGCATATCAATGTCCTAGAGATGAGAGTGGTGCTTTTGGCGTTGCAAGCACTCCAGGCCCTTCTTCCCTTAGGGACAGTTGCAATTCAGACAGACAACATGTCAGTGGTCTGGTATGTCAACAGACAGGTGGGAACCAGATCCTACCCACTTTGTCGAGAGGCCATGAGAGTTTGGGAATGGGCGATCTTCACCAACCGCTTTCTCATAGCGACGCACATTCCGGGTCGGTCGAACATTTTGGCAGACAGGCTGAGTCGAACCATCCTGTCACTGTACGAGTGGTCTCTGAACTCCAGAATAGCGAAGCAAATCTTCCTCAAGTGGGGTCAACCTTGCTGCGATCTCTTCGCGTCTCCTTCGAACACGAAGTGCAGTGACTACTTCGCTCTAATTCCCCCACCAGGGGAATCCCCCAGAGACGCTCTGGTGCACGTTTGGCCATCCGGTCTACCTTATGCTTATCCCCCTCTTCCCCTAATGCTAAAATTCTTGCAGAAAGCCCGCCGGTTGGGGAACAGAGTGATTCTCATAGCCCCATTCTGGCCTCATCAAACATGGTTCCCATGCCTATGGTCTCATCTAGTGAATCCTCCATGGATTCTAGATCCCACCCCGGATCTGATCTCTCACCCACTAGGATTATCAACCCCAAATCTGGACAACCTCAAGCTCACAGCTTGGTTGGTCCAGTTCCAGTAATAGCTAGGACTTCCTGGTATCTCGTCGTCTGTTAAGGCTATTTTAGTAGCCGCTCATAAACCTTCTATGAGAAAGGTTTATAACAGCAAATGGAAACGCTTTACAATCTGGGCGGAGCATAGAAAATTGGATCCCTTTACAGCTCCGATACCAGCAGTGTTAGAATTTTTGTCAACTTTATTCAACCAAGGTGCTAGCTCTTCTATGGTCAAAGTCCAATTAGCCGCGATTTCCCATTATTATGTGGGAAGTGATTTTGGTCCCTTAGCCTCTTCCAAATTATGTAAGACTTTCTTAAAAGGCACTTTCCTCTTAAGGCCTCCGGTTAAAGACGCAGTCCCTCCATGGGATTTAACCCTTGTTCTCCAGTCTCTGACGGCCCCTCTGTTTGAACCCACAGCTTCGGTGGTGGATCTAAAATATTTATCTTGGAAGATGGCCTTTCTCATTGCTATCACTTCGGCTAGAAGGGTTTTGGAGCTTCAAGCCCTTTGCGCCAAACCTCCATACTTGGTCTTCCATAAAGATAGAGTTTCCCTCAGGACCAATCCCTCCTTTCTACCCAAAGTTGCTTTTGAGCCCAATATCAATCAGTCTATTAATTTACCAGTTTTCTTTCCAAATTATCAAAACAGGGGTGAATACAAACTACATTCTCTGGACGTGCACATGCAATTGAGATTCTACTTGCACAGGACTGCTGAACATAGGAAATCTGAGCAACTCTTTGTATCGTTTGCTAAATCCTCTTTGGGCAAACCAGTATCAAAAGTTACATTGTCCAGATGGATTTCCCAATGTATACTTCTTGCATATAAGAGTTCTGGCCGGCCTGAACCTGAAGGACTCCACGCTCATTCTACCCGATCGATTTCTACTTCTGCTGCCTTTTGCTCCAGAGTGTCCTTGGATGACATTTGTTCAGCAGCCACTTGGGCTTCATCCCATACTTTCATTAACCATTACAAGTTAGATAGAATTTCCAGAGGGAGAGCATCCTTCGGCTCTGCAGTGTTCCGGAATATCCTTCCATGAGGACCTCCCAAGTTTGGGTAGCTGGGGAGACTGTCCCACAGGTTGATGAACAAATGAAGTTAACTACTTCAGATAAAGAAGTTATGTACTCACCATAACGTTCCATCTGAGTAGGTAAACTTCATTTGTCAGCAACCAACCCCCCCCTCCATCCCCCTAACCTATAGTGCATCCTAGAAGGATTCCTTGTCCTTTTTCTCCGGATAACACCAGGTTAGGATGTGCAGGTGATGCTTTGTTTTGTAATGTTCTGTGTTACTATAGCAAACTTGATCTGAGGTCAGAGAGGGATGGCAGGGGATTATGGGTAAGGGGGAGGAGCTTGGAGCTCGGATGTTAGCTGTTTAAAGCTGCCGGCTCGGATCCGATATGGATCCGATACCCACAGGTTGCTAACAAATGAAGTTTACCTACTCGGATGGAACGTTATGGTGAGTACATAACTTCTTTTTCTCTACACTGCCCTTTGGCTTGTCTACTGCACCCAGGGTATTCACAAAGTGCCTAGCTCCATTTATTGCATTTTGCAGGCAAAGAAGTATTCAAATATACCCATACCTGGACGATTGTCTAATTCAGGCAGAAACCCAGGGCATACTTTTGGATCATCTGGCGTTTGTAAAAAGGGTTCTAACTTGTCTAAGGTACACCATAAATGAAAAGAAATCACAGCTGATACCCTGTCAACAAATTGCATTCCTGGGAACAAGCTTGAAAACAACTTCTCAGATGGCTTACCTCACGCCAGAAAAGCAAAGTCATTTGATAACCTTTTTCAAACAAGTGGCCACAAAAACCCTGCTATCTGCAAGACAAATACCGCAAGCCTTGGGGTTCATGGCCTCCTGCATTCTTCTAATTCCATATGCAAGACGGCATATGAGGAAACTACAGTGCTATATAAAAAGCCTATGGAGTCAACATTCTCACAGCCTAGAAACAATGAATGTTCAGTTGTCAATCTCGCCGTCATTCTTATTGGTTGGGATCGGAGCCAATCCTCGGCTCCGACTCGGCCATCTTCTATAGCTCGAGAGCTGTTTACTGGCTCGAGGCTACCCCTTATCCTATGATGCCTAGTGCTAGCTACCCAGATCTCGTTTGCCGCTTCAGCTGCAAGGTTCCTGGTGACTGGCTCAGGCTTGTATAACTTTATTAATCTGCCTTTTTTTGTCAGATTAGGGCTTTTTGTATTGTAATTATTGTTATTTGATAGGCGATAACTTGTAGATTTTGTTTAGTGTATTGTAGTTTTTCCCCCTTAGAACTCGTTTAAATTAGAGAGTTCTCCCCTCCCCCCTTTCCCCTCTATAGTAGCTTGTTAGTGTTTTGGTTAGGTAGCCGTTTGAGTTAGAGGCTTCCTAGTCTTAAAAAAAAAATCTATCTTATATTGTGTTTTTTGTGGTAGTGTTCTGTTTTGGTTCTTAGTGTTGCGGGCCTGTTGGCCAAAGTAGTTTAGAGTTGTGATTTCTCTTTTTATTGGATATGTCTAAGGAATCCAAAGTGTCTGGATTCAAGAAGCGTGACTGATGCTGTCAGAAGATATCTCTGACAGATGGGCACACTTCTTGCGTCTACTGCCTAGGCGCAGTGCACCTGCAGGACTCTTGTTCTATCTGCCATGCATTTAGCCCAAGAGTTCTGCAGGAGTGCAAGAACAAACTTATTCTGAGGGGTCTTCTCAAGCCTGAGGATTCACTGGCCAAGGCTCAGCCAGTGAAATCCCCTAAACTGGACAGATCGTCTGCTCCCAGCTCGAAGCCGTCATTGGCCCAAGCCTTGCCTACTACCTCTTTGGTCCCGGCTGGAAGCAAGGAGACTGCTTCCTCGTCGGCTCCACTAGTACTCACAGAGCCATCAAGGACACAGAAAAGGCAGAGGTCCCCTTCGCTAGAGTCTTCATTCGGCGCCTCGGTCTCCCCTTTTGCAGAGTGACCGCAGTCATAGATCTTCACACTCTTCTCGGTCCTCTAGGCTCTTGGACCACGACATGGGGAGAGTGGTCAGTAGATTGTTGAATTCACCAGCACTGGCCAAAATGTTGTCTAGCCCTTCTCATCAGGTGTCTGCTCCATCCATTTCTATCGATGTTCCTCCTCCGACTCCATTGAGCTCGGAGCCGGAGTTTATTGGGGTTTGAGTCATGGAACCGTTGGCTTCGATAACGATTTCTCCTTTGGATCCGTCATCTGCTCCGATCCCATCGATGGTGCCTTCCATCGAGGGATCTGGGAGCCGAGACTCCCTCATCGGCTCCGAGGGGGCAAGTGGCATCGGAGCCTTGTCCGACCCCGGTCTCCCTCTCGGAGCGTCGGTGCAGGTGAGCTCGGCTCCTACGTTGGCCTTGGAGCCGTCTCCCTCGGTGCAGAGGAGGATTTCGGTCGCCTCAGAGCCGGAGCCTTCTCTGCATCGTAGCAGGGACACCTTCGATGTCATGAGGAGTGTGCTGGCCTCCCAGTCAGCTTCACCTTCGACCCCACTGGCTCCGTCCCGTGTAGTGCCTGCGTCAACCTCTGTCCCTCCTCCAGACCCCAAGCATGGGAACCAGCGCTCCAGGGCACCCCATTGGGTGTTTCCTCTTCTTCCGAGGCCTCCCCTGATCATTCAGAGGAGCCCCCTCGGATGAAGTGCAAGAGGAAGCACATTAACTCCACCGAGTCTCTCACTTCGGATATGGATTTGGATGAATCGAAAGGGTCCCCGACATCCCCCTCTGAAGATGTTTCCTTCTTGGACATCCTAGAGATGCTTAAGTAGAGGGGGAACTGGAATACCCTAGCCCCTACCGAGGATGAATCCGTATTCCTGGATGTGTTCGGTTCCTGACCTTCCACCTCCTGGGTTTCTCCGCCCTTCGATCCACTAATGTCAGTGGTGACTCAAAGGGCTTGGTCAGCCCCAGATACAGTGGAACCAACCCCGAGGAGGCCAAGCAAGTTTATCACTGCTCCCCCAGACAGGCAGTTCCTTACTAAGAGTGTTCCTGTGGATGCCATGGTGGTAGCAGCAGCCACTAAAAAGGAGTTAGCGGAAACTTCTTCCTCTGTCCATCCTCCTAACAAGGAGTCCAGGACCATGGACAGATACGGGAAGTGAATGTTTGCTTCAGCGACCTTCTCCATAAGGTCACTGAATTACTTATGCCATTTCACCAGGCTTCAGAGGGATCTCCTGAAAGAGCTCAGAGATACCCTTCAGGATCCATCAGCTGAAGGGGCTCAACCTAAAATGGCTTCTCAGCTGGCAACCCTTAACTCAGTAGTCAACTCCTCCATGAGACTCATTTCCTACGCAGCCGATGGTGCGAGTAGGACCACAGGCACAGGCGTGGCACTTCGGAGACATGCATGGATGCGGCTGTGTAACTTTGCGGAATCCTTTAGAGCGTCATTCACCAACACTCCCTTTGACGGTTCCTTTCTTTTTGGACCACAGGTGAAAGACACTCTCACTAGGTGTGAGCAGGAAGGCAAGACTCTCTCTGCCTTGGGAGTCCGTTTTTCCACTTCTTCTAGACCATACCCCAAGGGTCAGAAGAGTGGGAAAGTGTGGTTTCGGAAATCCCAGGGAGCTTCACCTGACACACATAGTGATTTTTCCTCCAGGGGCAGAGGAGGAAATAATAACAACAGACGCCACCCTCGTGGCAGAGGGGGTCCGCAGAACCAGGGCAGCAGAGAATCTTTCTCTGACAAGCCCTTCCAACATCCCTGAAGTGTTGCCCGACTGTCCGCCTCTGGAGGCAGTCGGGGGAAGACTTTCATTGTACCCAAAAGCCTGGCTAAACCTAACGCAAGACAAATGGGTACATTCAGTCATATCCGGAGGTTACAGAATCCCATTCTTTCAACCCCCTTTACCATCATGCAAGTCCCCCCCAGATGTTCCACCCAATCTGAGGGACCAAGCAGTTATAGAAGTTTCAAAACTGCTAGAAAAAAAGTCATCCAGGAAGTCCCGGCAGACCAACACGAATCTGGAACTTACTCAAGGTTCTTTTTGGTACCAGAAAAGACAGGAGACTGGAGACCTATTTTGGATCTCAGCAGACTGAACAAGTCTGTTCAAAGAACAAAGTTTCGGATGGTCACACTACAGTCCATTCTACCCTTTCTGGGTCAGGACAATTGAATGTGCGCCATAGATCTCCAGGATGCGTACTATCATATCAAGATGGACAGATGCTCCAGGGAGGTACCTTCACTTTCGGCTGGGAGTCCGTCATTACCAGTTCAGAGCTGTGCCCTTTGATCTCACCACAGCCCCCAAGGTGTTCACCAAATGTATGGCAGTGGTCACGGCTCACCTGAGGCGTCGAAGATTCCAGGTGTTTCCATATCTAGACAACTGCCTCCTCACTGCTACTACCAGGCATCAACTTCTTCAAGCCAGGGACTATACAATTTCAGTTTGCTCTCAGCTAGGCATTGCTATAAATTTTGGAAAATCTGCCTTGTTGCCCTGTCAGTCTATTACTTATATAGGAGCAGACTTAGACACAAGGAGCATGTACTCAAAGCTACCTTCGGACAGGATGTCCACAATTCGTCAGCAAGTTCAATTCCTCATGCAATGCAAAAGGGTACAAGTCAGGTTTTTCCTTCAAACTCTAGGCTCTATGGCAGTGGCTATTCTTCTGATACCCCTGGCCCGCTTTCACATGAGAATCCTTCAGTGGCTTCTATTCACTCAGTGGTCCTTCCAACAGCTCCCCATGTCTCATATGATCATGATTACAGAAGCATGCAAAAGATACCTTTCCTGGTTGATGGTCTCCCCTTTAGTGACTCAGGGCAGACCCTTCATTTAGCCCCCTCCGGTTGCTTACAGTGACCACAGACGCCTCCCTGATAGGGTGGGGGGGGGGCATTATCAGGGAGGGACAGTCCAAGGCACTTGTCAGACTCACAAGTACCATCTGCATATAAACGTCCTAGAAATGAGAGCCGTGCTCCTAGCGTTGCAAGCTCTTCAGGAGACTCTCCCTTCTGGGACCATTGCAGTACAATCGGACAACATGTCAGTGGTGTGGTACATCAACAAGCAGGGCGGAACCAGTTCCTACCCCCTATGTCGAGAAGCGCTCAGACTCTGGCAATGGGCAATTTCCTCCCAACGATTTCTGATTGCACCGCACATCCCTGGGACATCCAGTGTCATAGCGGACAGGCTCAGAAGAGCTATTCTCATGCCTCACGAGTGGTCTCTGAGTCAGGTAGTTGCGGATCTGATCTTCCGCAAATGGGGACAGCCTTGCTGCGACCTTTTTGCCACCTCCTTCAACACCAAATGCAGCAACTACTTCTCCCTTCTTCCGCTTCCAGGTTACTCTCCCAGAGATGCTCTAGTCCACGATTGGCCCCAGGGACTTCTTTATGCCTTCCTTCCATTTCCCCTGATACCAAAACTCATACAGAAAGCAATTTCTTTGGGTTGCAAGATGATCCTCATTGCCCCCTACTGGCCTCAACAGATATGGTTTCCGTTCCTGCATCATTACCTTCTCGAGCAGCCCTGGACTCTGGATCCGATTCCAGACCTACTGATCCATCAGTCAGGAGGGCTGCATCAATCCCTTCAAACACTCCAGCTTACAGCTTGGTTGCTCCACTTCCAACCTTAGTCAGGCTTCCCAGCATTTCCCCGGCAGTATGCAACATTATTGTCTCCTCTCATAAGTCTGCCACTAGAAGGACTTATGCTAGCAAATGGAAACATTTTTCTTGTTGGGCACAGGCCAGGAACATAGATCCCTTCACAGCCCCTCTCCACGAAATCTTGGAGTTCTTAACAGAACTCTTTCATTCGGGATCTGCTTCTGCTACAATCAGAGTTCAATTAGCGGCCATTTCAAATTTTCATATTGGGTGGTCTAATGCAAACATCATGTCTCATAAGCTATGTAAAGCCTTTCTAAGAGGGTCTACTCTCCTTAGACCCCCATTGAGAGATCCCCCCTCCTCCTTGGGAACTTAATCTGGTACTAACATCCTTGATTATGCTCCCCTTTGAACCTGCAGCGTCCTGCTCCATTAAGTGTCTCTCTTGGAAAACTCTCTTTCTGGTAGCTATTACTTCAGCCAGGTGAGTCTGTGAACTTCAAGCACTATGTGACCGTCCTCCATACTTAGTATTTCATAAGGATAGGGTTGCTCTGAGGACTAATCCCTCCTTTCTTCCGAAAGTCTGCTCAGAAAATAATTTGAATTAATCTGTAGACCTACCTGTGTTTTTTTCTAACTACGCCAACAAGGCAGAATACAAGTTACATCAATTGGATGTCCATAGACAATTGCGTTTCTCCCTGCATAGGACGAAGGATATTAGGAAGTCTGATCAACTATTCCTCTCCTATGCTCGAGGCAAACAGGTTCTTCCAGTTTCCAAAGTGACCTTATCCAGGTGGCTGTCTCACATTATTACCTTTATCTATCAACTAAGGAACTAAGACTTGCCTATCAAACCGAAAGGTCATTCTACTAGGGCCTTAGCCACCTCTGTAGCCTTCCAGTCTAGGTTGCCCATGGACTCTATCTGTGCAGCCGCTACGTGGGCAAATCCTCTTACCTTTATTTCTCATTACAAGTTGGATTTGGTCTCCAGGAGTAGAGCTAACTTTGGTTCCACTGTTCTGAAGAGTCTGTTCCAATGAGCCACCCAGGATTGTAGGTGCTAGGTATGCTGTCCCAACCAGCAAGAATGAAGGCGAGATTGATAACTTAACATAAAGAAGTTATGTACCTACCATAACGTTCCAGGTTAGTTGTCTTCATCTCGCCTTCTTTCTTGCGCCCCCCCTCCATCCCCCTATCCTATTGGACCGAGAGGACTTCAAGTTTCACTGGATGAGTATTCTCTGGTTTGTTTCCTCTACTGACAGAGAATAGGACAGATATGCTTAACCTTTTGTTTGGAGGGATACTTTCTATAGCTATGTCTGAGGTTAGCTATTTCAAACGAGATCTGAGTAGCTAGCGCTAGGCATCATGGGATAAGGGGTAGCCTCGAGCCAGTAAACAGCTCTCGAGCTATAGAAGATGGCTGAGTCGGAGCCGAGGATCGGCTGCGATCCCAGCCAGTAAGAAAGAAGGCGAGATGAAGACAACTAACATGGAACGTTATGGTAGGTACATAACTTCTTTTTCCTATCATACCTTGCCTACGCCTAGAGTTCCTCTGGTGGGCAGAGGCCTGCGACCAAAACAAGGGACTGCTATTCACTTTACCCCCTGCTGCCCAAACCCTAACAACAGATGCATCAGACTATGCATGGGGGGCTCACCTGGCAGGGAAGTGCATTCAGGGCAAGTGGAACCCAAGTCAAATGCACCTACATGTCAATCAAAAAGAAATGTTAGCTGTACAGAATGCTCTAGCAGCCTTCAAGGACTACATTCTTCCAGGACAACTAGTGGTAAAAACGGACAACACCACGGTTATGTGGTACATAAACAAGCAGGGGGTACACATTCCTACCCCCTCTGCAGACTAGCCATGGCATTGTGGAACACAGCCTTGAGCTATCAAGTACACCTACAAGCTCAGTTCCTGCCAGGAAAATTAAATACACTGGCAGATGGACTAAGCAGAAACCTCATGGACCCACAAGAGTGGAAACTGGAACCAAGGATTTTCAGCATGTTGACAAGCGAATGGGGGAGCCCATACATAGACCTTATTTGCCTCCCCCAGAACTACCAATTGGACATGTTTTGCACAAGGACTCCCCACAAACAAGCCTGAAGGTGGATGCTCTGTCCTTCAGCTGGAAAAACCTATCGGTCTTTGCCTTCCCCTCGCTGCCTCTGCTCTCCAGCGTTCTACTAAAAGTCAAACCGGACAAACCAAGGATGATTTTGATTGCTCCAGACTGGCTGCGCCAACACTGGTACCCCCTCCTGCACAGTGCGTCTCCGTTAGCTCCATGGCACCTGCCTCAGACCCCTTCCCTGTTGTCTCAGGAGGAGAACCAGATTCTGCACCCTCAACTTCTAACATTGAACCTTGCAGCCCGGCTAATTACTTAAACTCACCCTTATCTCTCAGCAAACCTGTGATGGATGTCATCTTAGAGGCAAGAAGGCCTAGTACTAGAAAATCTTATGCTGAAAAATGGAAAAGATTCTGTGCCTGGAACCAATCACAAGGGATAAGCACAGCAGCGCCCAATTAACTCAGATTTTGCAATACTTAACTGAAATGCTTCACAAGGGCCTGTCTTTTTCCTCCATTAAAATCCACGCCTCAGACAATTTAAGCTCATTATAACACAGAACCTCCCCTCTTCTCTCATCCTCTGCTCAAGCAGTACCTCAGAGGGGCCAAAAATTTGAGACCACCCAGGAGAGCTCCAACCCCTGCCTGGGACCTTAACTTTGTATTGGAGAAACTCACTCTCCCTCCTTTTGAGCCAGCTGCTACTGCAGACTTAAAATTTCTTTCTTGGAAAACAGCTTTCCTTTTAGCAATCACTTCAGCTAGAAGGATATCTGAATTACAGGCCCTTATGGCAGTGGAGCCTTTCATCACCTTTCATGCGGACAGGGTGTCACTTGGGACCAATCAATCCTTCATGCCCAAGATGATATCCAGTGTGGCTCTTAATCAGTCCATTCATTTGCCAACCTTCTTTCCCAATCCACAGAACAAAGGGGAATGGATTCTACATTCCTTGGATGTGCATAGACAACTTAGATCCTACTTGGACAGGACTAAACCTCGAAGAAAATCTGAGCAACTGCTGGTAGCATTTGCTGCAGTGGCAGAGGGGAAGGCTATTTCATAATAAACCATTTCTAAATGGTTAAACCATTGCATTCATTTCTGCTATAAGAACCATGGAAAACCGATCCCCCAGGGGATCGGACCTCACTCCACCAGGGCTGCATCTACTTCTGCAGCCTTTCTCAGAGGTGTTCCTACCAGAGACATCCTAGAAGCTGCTACCTGGAGTTCTGTACATACTTTCACCAAGCATTATCATTTGCCATTTTTTTCTAAATCCAGAGCTGGCTTTGCCTCTGCTGTCTTGCAGGGCCTTATAACTGGCCCTAATGCTATATAAACTCCTCCTGCCAACCATAGCTTTGGGAATCTACCCAAATGTAATGACTGCAACAGTTAAACACAAAGAACACAGTACAGTTGTGTACACTTACTATAAGTGTAGATGTTCGAGTGTATTCACTGTTGCAGTCCTGGTTACCCTCCCTCCAGCCCCCTAACTTCTTCTGGATATACCTCTACTTTCCTTTACTATGCTTAAAAGCCTTTTTGGTGTATTTGCTTTTTGTTGGAAGTATATCTTTGTGTTTTTATGTTTATTTACTCCCCATTAGGGGGGCACCTGACATCTGGGGCAAGAAAAACAGATGTAATGGCATCGGATGCATGTTTTATACCCCCTGACGTCATGGAAGAAGGGACAGCAACCAATGCAGGACCCAAGACTTTGTTAATCAGGCCGACTGAGGGCAACCTGCAAGCAGATTACCCAAATGTAATGACTGCAACAGTGAATACACTCTAACATCTACATTTATGGTAAGTGTACACAACTGTACTTTTTTTAGGCCCAGAGTATGCACTATGCCTAGAAAACTGACAACCAAAGTGCATGCACCTGCTCCCATGCCACAAAAGCGAATGTTTAGAATGGCTGAAGACCTTATTACGCTGATTACGGGAAGTCATCCTTCCCCTGCTAAGAGACAAGAGTCCAGTCCCCTTCAGCTTCTACAGACCAGGAGTCTGATGACTCTGAAATTTCTGATTATAAAGACATGCCCTTGTCTGCTTATGAAGATTCAGATACAGAGGAATCCTTTCCCTCTGCCTCCCCTCCAGAGGATTTTTCTTTTGGTGAAACCTTGCATACCTTACGAGACCATTTCCACTGGGAATGCCAAGACTATCCTCAGTCCAAAAAGAGACTCGGAGAATTTCTAGCGTTTCCTCAACACAGGCCCTTAGCAAAACCCCGTCCTGGATGCTATGGATAATCTTTTTATGGAATCCAGTCTTACTCCTGACACTTTACCGCCTGCCTCTAGAAAGCCAGACCGGTACTGCAGAGTACCTGACACTCACAAATTTCTTTTCAAGAATCCTACTGCTGACCCGGAGATCATTTCCCAGTGGCCTAAAGATATTAAGGCTACTACAGCCAAGAATCCCACCTCTTTGGACAGGGATTCCAGAGCTTTAGACAGATGGGGTAAGAAGGTATATACCTCTGCAGCTCTTGCTATTAGAGCATTGAATTGTCAGTTTCACATGCTGAAGTACCAGCAACATATTATGGAACTTATTAAACAAAAAGTGATAACATTTTCAAAATGTGCCGAAAGTAAAGAATTGCAGGAGCTTATACATTCTGCAAGACAAGTCAGCAAGCATACTTTGCAGTGTGGCTTTGACGCCTTAGAAGCATCTTGCCGGGCAGCTGTCACTGGCTCTGTACTGAGAAGACATGCTTGGCTGAAGGAGCAGACCTTGCCAGACCATGTCAAATCAAAGTTACTAGACATTCCTTTGAATAAAGAATGTTTGTTTGGCACCAAAGCAGAAGAGGTTCTTAAAAAGATGGAAGAAAAAGCTAAGTCTGTGCAGACTGTTAAAGAATTCTTACAAGTGCAACCCTCTAGATTCAGTAGGCATTGCCCTTCCAAACACTGGTCCTTTCCAGCCCCCTCTGGGCCTTCTCAAACCAGACCCAGGGGAAACAGACCACCCAGACTACAGTCTCAGGGTATGCAGAGATCTAAGCAATGGAGTGCTCCCACCCTTAAGTCAGGGAGTGGTAAGCCACCTCCTTACGGAAAAAGCTCACAATGACTTATTAACTCCACTCCCCAGCCCTGCCCAATTGCTTGTGCCCCCAGAAGGAACACTTGCCCTTCATGCAAAAAACTGGATGTCCATCACTCAGGACTGGTGGGTCCTCAACATTGTATCTCAGGGGTACAAATTTTATTTCCATTCACTGCCAACCCCAAACAGGTTTCCAGACCTTCCTTCAAACCAGTGGGCAGAGGCTCAAAACCAAGTACTTTCTCTACTCAATATCAGAGCTATTCATCTGGTTCCAGTAGAACAGAGGGGTCAAGGATTCTACTCCATACTCCTCCTGGTACCCAGGAAAGAGGGCTCTTGGCACCCAATCCTGGATCTTTCCATTCTCAACACCTTCCTGGTGGTACCAAAATTCAAAATGCTTACCCTGCAACTGCTTCTTTCTCTGCTAGCCAAGGATGCCTGGTTAGTCATTCTAGACTTAAAAGAAGCTTATTTGCATACCCCCATAAAGGGAATCATGGAGGAAGTATCTACGTTTCAGGGCAGGGTCCATGCATTATCGTTTTTCTGCACTTCCCTTTGGCTTATCTACTGCGCCCAGAGTATTCACAAAATGCCTGGCTCCAGCCATTGCATACTGCAGGCAGAGAAATATCCAAATTTGCCTGTACTTGGACGACTGCCTGATTCAGGCAGACAGTCAGGAATTGCTGCTGCAGCACCTGACATTTGTGAAAAACCTTCTCACTTCCTTGGGGTACACCATCAAAGAAAAGAAATCAAAACTGGTGCCCAGTCAAAAGATTATATTCCTGGGAGCAAGCTTGGACACAACTTCCCAGATGGCATTCCTCACCTCAGAAAAACAAGCCTATCTGACAGACTACTTCAAACAAATGGCCACCAGAGCCCAGCTATTTGCAAGAAAAATACTGCAAGCCCTAGGGTTCATGGCCTCATGTATACTGCTGATTCCATATACAAGACTATATATGAGAAAACTCCAGTGGTACTTAAGTCTTTGGTGCCAACATTCTCAGGACCTGGAAACAGTCATTCCTATCATACCCTGTCGAAGGACAGAGTTCCTCTGGTGGGCAGAAGCATGCAACCACAACAAGGGACTTACATTTACTCAACCCCAAGCTGCCCAGACCTTAACCACAAACGCATCAAACTATTCCTGGGGGGCACACATGGACAGAAAATTTAATCAGGGCCACTGGAGCCCTAGTCAGATACATCTGCACATCAACCAAAAAGAGATGCTAGCTGTACAGAATGCCCTCACAGCTTTCAGATCCCTAATCTTTCCAGGACAACTGCTAATAAAAACAGACAGCACCACAGTTATGTGGTACATCAACAAGCAGGGCGAACCCATTCCTACCCACTCTGCAGGCTAGGCATGGCCCTGTGAAACATGGCCTTGGACATTCAAGTCCATCTGCAAGCTCAATTCCTGCCAGGCAAACAAAACTTACTGGCAGACGACTTAAGCAGGAATGTCCTAGACCCACACGAGTAGCGATTGGAGCACAGCACATTCAACCTTCTGATTCAGAAATGGGGGACCCCAGAGGTGGATCTCATTGCCCCCCCCCCTTACAACCACCAGCTCAGCAAATTTTGCACCAGGAATCCTCACAACAGGGCCTGGAAGGTGGATGCCCTATCTTTTCAGTGAGTGAATCTCTCAATCTATGTCTTTCCCCCTCTGCCCCTCCTTTCAATAGTATTACTCAAAATAAAGCAGGACAGACCAAGGACAATTCTGATTGCCCCTGACTGGCCATGCCAGCACTAGTACCCACTCCTGTGCAGCCTGACATCGGTGCCACCCTGGCACCTACACCAGAATCCAACCCTGCTGTCTCAGCAGGAGGTACAGATTCTGCATCCACAACTGCAAACCCTAAATCTTGCAGCCTGGCTTATTCCTTTAACTCTCCCCCAGCAACCTTAAGCAGCAAACAGGTGCTGGATGTTATTCATGAAGCCAGAAGACCCAGTACAAGAAAATCCTATGCTGATAAGGGGAAAAGGTTCTGCTCATGGATTAAATCGAAAGGAGAGGACACAGCACTGCCCTGTCTGCCTCTTATGCTGGATTACCTAGCAGGTCTACTCCACAAAGGCCTGTCCTTCTCCTCCATTAAGATACATGCCTCAGCCATTTCTTCTCATTACAGCACTGAGCCACCTCTCTTCTCGCACCCTCTTATCAAACAGATCCTGAGAGGGGAAAACAACTTAAGGCTACCAAGGAGAGTACCCACCCCTGCTTGGGACCTTAACTTTGTACTGGAAAAGCTCACACTTCCCCCCTTTGAACATGCTGCATCAGCAGAGTTAAAATTCCTCTCTTAGAAAACAGCCTTGCTTCTAGCCATCACTTCAGCTAGAAGAGTGTCTGAGCTACAAGCACTCATGGCTGTGGAACCCTTCATTATTTTCCATGCTGACAGGGTTTCCCTCAGGCCTAACCTTTCCTTTATGCCCAAAGTGGTGTCCGGTGTGGCTCTCAATCAGTCCATCCATTTGCCAACCTTCTTCCCTAATCCTCAAAATAAAGGGGGAAAGGATCCTGCACTCCTTGGATGTGCAGACAGCTCAGATTTTACCTTGAAAGGACTACGCCCTTCAGAAAATCTGACCAGTCACTAGTCAGCTTTGCAACAGGGGCAGAGGGCAAGGCCATTTCAAAACAAACCATTTCCAAATGGATAGCCCACTGCATCCATTTTTGCTACAAGCACCGTGGGAAGCCAACCCCTCAGGGGGTCAGAACACATTCCACTAGGGCAACATCTACCTCTACAGCATTTCTCAGGGGAGTCCCTACCAGGGATATCCTGGAGGCTGCTATCTGGAGGTCTGTATACACCTTCACCAAGCCTTACCACCTGCCTATCTTTTCCAAATCCAGGGCAGGATTTGCTACAGCAGTCCTGCAAGGCATACTAGCCAGCCCTAACTCTTCTTGACTGCCTCCACCCTTCTTCAGCTTTGGGAATCCACCCATGTGTGATGACTGCAACAGTGAAACACAAAGAACATAGTACAGTTGTGTACACTTACCATAAATGTAGATGTCTGAGTGTATTCATTGTTGCATTCCTGGTTTCCCTCCCTCCAGCCACCTGGTTCTCTCTCTCTCCCCTATTTATGGCTATTACCAACCCCTTCTTGGGTATTGGTATTGGTACTGGTATTTACTTTTTACTGGTGGTGTTTTCCCCACCATAACCTAGCTCCCTATTTGGGGGGGTTCCTGACATTTGGGGCAAGAAAAACTGATGTAATGGCGTCGGCTGCCTGTTTTTATACCCCTGATGACCTGACATCAGTCTTGGAGTGACAGCATCCGACGCAGAAATACTAAGTCTCTGGTATTCGGGCCGACTGAGGGCTACCTGCAGGCAGATAACCAAAGTGTGATGGCTGCAACAGTGAATACACTCGAACATCTACATTTATGGTAAGTGTACACAGCTGTACTTTCTATGTGATTGAAATCAGTTACACTTCCAAAGCGCTAATACTTTTTACATAAAAATACCGATTTGATTTTACAACTTTGGTTCGTGTTGTACTTGAAACAGTAATCCTAGATTTTGTGTGACTTTTAAAACATTTTTCTTCTGAAAAATAGTTACATTTGCTTCAGCTTAGTACTGCATCTCTAAGTAGGCCATCTGATTTTGAACTGGTTGTGCGCTTTCATAGTAATAAATGAGCTGACCTTTTTTGTAATTTTCTAATAGGAATAGAATTGTGTAGTCTGCTTGTTGATATTGTGAATATTTTATTTATTTCATAGCATGGTAGTCTTAGCATGGGATCACACCCCTCTTACAGGCATGTAGCCATGTAATGAATTAAGACAAACTATCTGAATAAAAGATTTACATCCAGAAGCTGCCAGTAATAAATTATTAATACCTGTTTTTTAAAAAGTTAAAAAAAAAGACACATTAGAAAGCTGGAATGATAAAAATGCGCTATGAGGCAGGTCTTGGCTCTGTAGCTTTATGATCTGAAAGAATTTCAGAATCATCCCAACTTTGGGAATGATGGTGCTAAAAACAAGACTTGTTATAAATCATTTATTATATATATAAACATTTTATTTTTGCGATAGATGAGAATCAAATTCTCACATTGAAACAGGTCATTGTAAATAGATCATGATTTATACTATATATTCACATTTTACCATGATTGGCAAAACTGCATTATAACAAATTGTCAGGTCATTAAGATTTTGTGTATATAAACTGCTTTAAACAGTTGGAATCTAGAAATCGATAACCAAGAACCATAACAAAGTGTACACCTTAATATTTTTCTAATTTCTTGACATGTCATTATTTATGCCTATTTAGACCTGTCGCTTGTGGGAAAACATGTGATGATAAAATTAGTGTGTTCAAAACAGGAGAAAAAGCTGTTGGGGTAAATATCAGATACTTAAAGCAATGTATTCAGTATTTCTATGATCCCAGTCTTGTATCAGCTGTAAAATCATTAACAAAAAGCATGTATACATTTTTCCCCACTTTAAGTACAAGTAGTGATTTTTAACCATTCTTGTATATTGCCCAGAATCAATAGTAAGAGCTTTAGTTACTAGCCAAAACAAGTCATGAACATGTATAAAATACATTTTCATATTCTACATATTGATGACAAACCATTCATTAAAAACAGCAGTAGTGGTCTAGGTGTGGACTCTTTGAGATTACTTGGGTGAGGACAGCACTCCACAAAACATAACCTTCCAGCTCGAGACTCCTGACTTGAACTCCTCCTTCCCTACCCATAATGCCATGCCAGAATACCTCGTATCTCATTTGCAATGAGTTCCTTCTGTTCTTTCTCTTTTTTCCCTTGCCCTTACAGCTGACCAAAAACCTTTAGGTCTTAAAAAGTGCACTTCCTGTGGGCAGAAGATTCCCCTATCTGACACTCTCAGAGGGGTGTGTGTGTGTATTGGTGTGTGTGTGTGTACTGCTTAGGGGATAACCATTTGGAAGCCTCTTGCAATATTTGGAGGTCTTTCCATTCTCGGGCTCTGGTGGACAGGAGGAGCAAACTAGTTTTAAAAGGTTTGCTCCTTCCTTCCTCCACCTCAGGGATACCGTCTATATCAAGGGCTCAATCCCCCTCCTAAAAAGCCCAGGGAGTCCCAGGAGGCCAGGGGATCTTCTCCCAAGTGATCCTCCTCTGAACCACCTAGGAAAAAGGCAAAGCTTTTGGAACCAAGCCGCTTAGCTCCAAGTTTGACTGTCACTGCCCCTCTTCTTCCCCGGTCATCCTTCGTTGCTCCAGGTCTGAATGGTGCTCCCACGGCGTCAGCTCCTACAGTTTCGGCTCTGGTGTTAACTTTGCCAGCATATGTAAGGAGGGCTCTGTCCTGTTCCCTTTGGAGATCCTCCAAACCTCCATCCAACACTTCTGGGTCTTTCCAAAGTCTGACCTCCAAGGACGTCGACAAGCTCATGAGACAATTTCTTGAGACACAGATCAAATTGGGGCTTGTGTCAGGTCTATCCACATGTGGATCCATGAGAGTTTCCACGTTCCAGTTGGTAACTCCTTTTCTGATTCATCCCTTGATTTTAGTCATCTGTTCCGTTACATCCCGGTGCTGGGGTGTCAGAGCTGATAAAGATCTCCCCTTTGTCTCTGACTTTCTCCATGACCTGCTAGGCTCCATTAGCTTCAGTTTTGACCGTGTCTTGGAGCTGTAATGTCGAGGTCAGTTCCGGGGGGTTGACCTCCACTCCAGAGCTTTTTCATACTCAAGGAAAATGGGACTCCAAGTTCTGATACAAACACATAAATCTAAAAGAACTTATGGTGGTCCAGAAAGGCTTGATAACCAGGAGTACTAGTAGTGAAGATAGACAACACTATGGTTATGTGGTACATAAAAGGGGGGACCCACTCTTATCCGCTTTGCCACTTAGCGGTGGATGTTTGGGGACAGCTCACTCCCTAGGATTACACCTTATGATACAGTACTTGCCAGGTGTACACAACCAACTAGCAGATCACCTCAGTAGAAGTCTGTCAGACCCCTCTGAGTGGCAACTGCATCAGGAAGTATTTCTCAGCATAGCCAAAAAACGTGGGGCTTGCTGTTGGTAGACCTTTTTGTCACCAAAGAAATTGCTCACCTGAAAAAGTTTTGCTGCAAGGACAAAATGAAGTCAGCCTGAAGGGCAGACGCTTTCTATTTCACTTGGACAGACCTTTTTTTTGTGCTTTCCCTCCAATACCACTGCTCCCCAGGGTATTGCTAAAGATAAGGGAAGAGGGGCCAAAGGTAATACTATTAGCTCCAGACTGGCCCAGGCAGCACTGGTACCTTCTGCTAATCAGCCTGACCAGCATGGAACCATGGCAGCTGCCACAGAGAATGGACCTGTTAACACAGTACAGGGGCACGATTGTACACCCCAACCTGCAGGCACTCAAATTTTCAGCATGGCTGATGCATTGATTTCAAGGAAGGAATCTCTTCTTGACAAGTAGGTCTTGGATATTCTAAAAGAGGCCAGGAGATCTAGCAGAAGGAAATTGTATTCCGCCAAATCAAAAAGTACAAAACCCTCATCTAGCCAAGATTCCTTTAATCTTGTCTTAATTGGCCAGCCTTTTTGACAAAGGACTCTTACTCCTCTGTAAAAAATCCATATTTCAGCTGTCCCAGCCTCCTTGCTTTGTCAGCCTCCTCTCTTTTCGCACCCCTCATGAAACAGTTTCTGAGAGTGGTTGTTCACGTTAGGCCTCCCAGAAAGTCTCCAGTTCCACCTTGCAACCTCAGTTTTGGGTTGGAGAAAATTATCCTTCCACCTTTGAACCAGCTGCTTCCACCGAGTACATTTTTTGGCCTGGAAGATTGCCTTGTTACTAGCTATCATCTCAGCCAGAAGAGTTTCTGAGCTTCAGACCGTAATGTGTGTGGAACCCTTCATCATCTTCCACCTAGAGTCTCGCTCAGGACTGACCCTTCCTTTATGCCTAAGGTGGTAACAGAGATCTTGTTGAATCAATCCATACATTTGCCTACTTTCTTCCCCAACTCCCAGAACAAAGGGGAAAGGATCCTTCATTCTTTAGATGTACATGGGCAACTGTGATACTACTTAGAGCCAAGAGTATCAGGAAACTAACCAACCGATTTTGACCTTCACCAGTAACTCGGAGTGGAAACCAGTCTCCAAGCAAACAGTCTCCAAATGGATCTCCCACTGTATCTCCTCCTGTTACAGCCATCATGGTAAGAAGTCCCCTGATGCTGTAAGGACAAATTCCACCAGGGCTACCGCTACCTATACTGCAATTCTTAAAGTGGTGCCACTAGGGACATTTTGGAGGCAGCAACTTGGTCTTCGGTGCATATCTTTACCAAACATTACCATATTTCTGCCTTTTCCAAGTCTAGGGCAGGATTTGCCTCGCCGTCTTGCAGGGCATGCTCACCTCTCCTTAATCTTCCCTCCTCCCTTTGTTTCACCTTTGGAAATCATCCCACAAGTTAGGACTGCAACAGTGAAACATGAAGAACATAGTTGTGTATACTTAGTAAGTGTAGCTGTTCAAGTGTAGCCACGGTTGCAGTACTCTTTCCCTCTCTTCTTCCACCTTTGCCTACTGTTTTGGCTGGGACTTTCTCCTTCTCAATCATGTTATCCCTCTTTTCTACTACTTCTTCCTGAATAGGATCCCAGAACTTAGGCCTCAGGGACAATCCGGGGGGCTCCTGCTTTTAGGGGCAAGAAAGGTACTGAGATCATGGTGCTGGCCAACTACCTTTATACCCAAGTGTAGTGACGTCGGATATGGCATCCTCTGGCTTCAGGAGGAGGGAAACTCTTTGGTAGTTAGTCCAGCCAAGGGCTTCCACAGCAGGAAATCCCACAAGTTAGGACAGCAACAGTGAATACACTCAGTCATCTACATTTATGGTAAGTATACACAACTGTACTTTCCTTGTTTGAGCTCAATCACTTTTTCCTTATTCTGTCCTTTGTCCCTTGATTTATAGGGTAGCAAACCTGATCTGAGGTATGTTAGTTTGTCGGGGCATTATGAGTAAATTGAGGAGCTCGAGAGTTTGGATCCGAGGATCTGGTGGAAGTGGCTGAGTTGGATCAAAGACACATCAGTGAGGAAGAATGAAAATGGACAACACAGATGGAACATTATGGTGGGTACATAACGTTTTTTTGTTTGCATATCTGAGCAGCTTTTTCTTTTCCTCCCAGGGCTTTAGGTTTGGCTGTTTCTAAACAGACCATCTCCTGGATTTCTACGGCCATGTCCTTCTGTTATCCTTTTCATGGCAAGTATCGCTCCTTGTCTGTAAAGGCACACACTACTTGGGCATTTGTCTCCTCTGGTGCCTTTTTCAAAGGTCTGGATATCAGTTCCATCCTTGAAGCTGTTACTTGGGCCTGTGTTTATACTTTCACTAAACATTACAAGTTAGATGTTTTTCTAGGGCAAGAGCAGGTTTTGCCAAGGCTGCTCTGCATTGATTTATGGAGAGTTAATCTGTGCCTTACTCTTCCCAGGCATCTTCTTGAGCTCTTGTATTCTTCCTTAGGTGAAGGATACTGCAACAGTGATATGGAAGGAGACAGTACAGTTGTGTAAAATCTTACCTTAACAGTAGATGTCCTTTTCTGCACTGTTGCAGTATTCGCTCCCTCTCTCCTTTACTCTCTGTCTTTCTGTGTTCTGTTTCCTTTCTGGCCGAGGGACCCTGCTCCCTTTTTTCTTTTTCTCTCTGGATGCATATGTTCCTCCTCTTCGCTGAGGGTGTTTTGCTCCTCCTGGAGCTTCTTCACTTCTGAATGTTTGCATCTGTATGTCACCTTTATGCCTTATGTCTTGTGTAGGGAGCATACTTGTAACATACGGTGTCTATAACAGCTGAAGGCTTTGTTATGCTGGCTAGATGTTGGGCTATCTTTGACAGGATATCCCTTAGGTGAAGGATACTGCAGTAGTAAAGAGAGGGACTTCTACTATTATAGTTAAGATTTTGCACAACTGTACTTTCACTCACTGTAATTGTGAAAGGAAAGAATGCTAATTAACAGGATGCCAAGATATCTACATTGTTCAATGAATGGTAGAACAGTACAGTATGGATCAGTAATGCTGGGAGCTAACATGTTAGCTTTTACTGGAAAGGCTCACCCAGACTCTGCTACAGTTTGCTGTAAGGTAAAAGTTAGTTATTTGTTGTATTCTGTATTACCTTTTTTTTATTTTGTATACTGTGATTTGTTTTCTTTACACTGTGTTTTACTTGTATTCTGCTTTTAACTACATATTAAAACTTGAAAAGACACCACAGCTCTGTCTCTTGTGAGTCAGACAGAAATTTTTCCCAACTGTTGTGTGCTTAAACACCACTGTCTTTCTAGTTGCCTGCCCCTTATGTTGATTTGACCATATATCTCATTTCCTCTCTGCTTTTACTGGTTGGTGTTAGTAAGCACAAAATTATCATTTTGTGGAATCACTCCCATTCAGCTATTTAAATTTATTGGCCATCCTACTGTATTCCATAGTACCAGAATAAAAATAGTTACCACCCCCTTTCAATCTATCTTGCTGTTTTAAAAATAGTGACTCTCCACTAAAACTTAATTTTTTATACAGGTAAAACTTAAGATGTTATGTGATCCTATCTCGCCTACATTCTGACTGATGGGGTTCGGAGCCGATCCCTCGGCTCCGACTCGGCACGCTTATGCTATAGAGTGAGGCCTCTAATTGGCTGAGCTATCTTTATCCCAGGATGCACCACCACTAATCCCCCAGATCTCGTTTGCCGCTTACAGAGCTTGGACGTGGTCTCAACATTGGCTGGGCTAAGTACTTTTATTAGGCTTTTTTTCCTGTCAGTATTTGCTTCATTCAAAACCAAAAGCTGTTTTAACGGCTATTCTTTGTGTACGAGTGCTTTTTCAGGAAATTAGTTGAAATTTTCGTGTTTTTTCCTGCCAGAGAAGGTTCCCGTTTAAGTTGGAGGGGCCTTCCCCTGTGATTACTGCTACCTTAGTAGTTGTGTGTGGGTCAAGTACCCGTTTAAGTTAGAGGGTCTTGGCCCTCCTTTTCTCCCTTTCTCTTTCTCTTTCTATCTTGTGTTTTAAAAAAAAAAAAAAAAAAAAAAGCTCTTTGGAGTACTGTTAAATATTTAAACTAGTGACATATATATTGTGGTTCTTGTGTGTCAACCCTTTGCTGTTTACTTGTGGTTATCTTTTTTGGTCTGATTATGTCTAAAGAGCATAAACTCTCCGGGTTTAAAAAGTGCATGAGGTGTGGCTTCAAAATGTCCATAACGGACGACCACTCCTCGTGCGTCTATTGTCTAGGTGCAAAACATCTGCAAGAATCGTGCAGTGTATGCCATGCGTTTTCCTCCAGAATCCTCCAGGAGAGGAAAAACAAATTAATCCTCAAAGGATTAATCAAGCCTTCCTTCGAGGAGGCTTTATCTTCCTCTCCGTCTCCTTCTAAAAAGAGGAAAGCGTTGGCTCCGACCAGTCATTCAGAACCGACCGCTAAGAAAACTAAGCAGACTTCTCCATCGGCTCCACGGACTTCGGAGCCGAGGTCGGAACGGTCTGCCTCGATGCCTCCAGCCTCGACCCCTCTGGTTTCGGAGCCGAGGTCTGGAGCATCGAGAGGCGGGTCACCCTCATCGGCTCCACTGATTTTGGAGCCGATAAGGGTCATCGGCTCAGACTCTTCCCCCTCGGAGCCGAAGTCCTTATCGGCACCGAGGGAAATTTCCTTGAAAGTTTCCTCGGAGCCGATAATTGTTGAGTCATTTCGGAGCCGGTCCCCGAGCCCTTCGGAGCCGATGGAGAAATCGGTTCGGGCCCGATCGGTATCCTCGAGATCATCCAAGATGTCTGATTCGGACATCGACAGGGTGCTCCTTCGACTCTTCCAGTCTCCGGTGTTCCAAAAGATGGTTTCGGCTCCAGCCCTTATGACTTCGGAGCCGATGGTCCACTCCCCTTCTGTATTTCCTCCTCCAACAGCTTCGGCACCGTTGGAGCAGGTGCTGGTGGAACCAGTGGAGGTGTTGGGGTCGGGCCCGACCCTTGCTCCTACTCCGGCTCTTGGGTCGGAGTTCAGTGCACGGACTTCTTCCTTCAGCCCTGGGGGGGAGGCTTCGGGATTGATGCTTTCGGTCCCAAGTCTCCCTCTTGGTGCATCGGCGGCGGGAGTACCGTCCACTGTCGTGGCCACGGAGGGGGGACCCTCCCAGGATTCTGGTGGTCCCGCCTTCAGGGCTATGAGAAGTGCTTTAGCCAAATCTTCCTTGGCTACCTCCACAGTTTCCCCAGCTCCTTCCCTATATTTGGAGACTGGGTCGTTGGCAGTCCCCCTGTCCGTAGACAGCGGAGCCCCTGGGCCTCAGGTTACCCCCGCTGGGGTTTCTCCCCCTCCTGGAGGTCCTTCTGAAGCCTCTTCGGAGGAACCTCCCAGGAAGAGAACGTGCAAGAGGAAGCATGTTGACTCCCCTGACGAGTCTTTGACATCTGACACTGATCTCGATGATGCAGAGGGGTCCCCAAGTCGTCCTCGGATGATGTCTCCTTTGCAGACATCCTAGAAGCCCTAAAACAACGAGGCGGCTGGCAGTCCAAACCTCCCTCTGCTGATGAGTCTGTGTTCCTGAAGGCCTTCGGGGCTCAGCCCTCCGCCTCCTGGGTGTCTCCGCCCTTCGACGAGCTCTTGGATTTGATCTGTCGAAGGGTGTGGGAACACCCAGACTCTGTGGAACCGGTGCCCGCTCGTCCCAACAAATTTCTCGGCCCCGGATAGAGAGTTCCTTACGAAGGTGTGGCTGTAGATGCTATGGTGGTGGCATCTGCTACCCAGCAAGATGTAGCAGAGGCTTCTACGTCCATCCATCCTCCTAATAAGGAGTCTAGGAGCATGGATCGGTACGGTAAGCGCACCCTTAGTTCAGCGGCCTTTACACTTAGGTCTTTGAACTACCTGACGCACTTTACGAGATTTCAGAGGGATCTGATTAAGGAGCTATCCGATACCCTCTTGGGTAACCTGCCTGAGGAACTGGCCCAGACGGTTGGATCTCAGCTGGCTACAATGTCGTCCATTTCGAACTCGTCCATGAGGCTCATTTCGTATGCGGCCGAAGGGGCGAGTAGAGCGGCAGGTACAGGCATTGCTCTACGGAGACAAGCCTGGCTCCGCCTGTGTCATTTCGCGGAGGCCTTTAAGTCTTCATTTGCCGACGCCCCCTTTGATGGGTCCTCCCTGTTTGGACCCAAGGTAAAAGACACACTTACCCGCTGTGAACAGGAGGGTAAGACTCTGACTGCCGTAGGGGCACGATTTTCCACTCCCTTTCGGCCTTATCCCAAGGCTAAAAGAGGAGGGAAGATGTGGTTCCGTAGATCTCAGAAGTCTTACCCCTCTCAGCAGGAAGGTTCCCCCTCCAGAGGCAGAGGAGGGGGAAATTCATCCGGAAGACGCCGTCCCAGAGGCGGCAGAGGCCCTCGCAACACTGGAGACCGCAAGTCCTTTCGTGGCTCTTCAGCCTTTCATAGTCCCTGAGGGATTGCCCGGCTGTGCTGCTCCGGAGCCAGTCGGGGGTCGTTTTTTGAAGCACCTGAAGGCCTGGGAGGGGATCACTCAGGACCGATGGGTGCTTCGGATTATCGCCGGAGGTTACTCCATCCCATTCTCTCCCCCTCAGTCCAAAAAAATCCCGGACCCGCCACCCAGTCAACGGGATACCGCAGCCTTAGAAATTTCAAAGCTACTGCAAAAAGGAGCCATCCAACCGGTCCCCGCAGACCAGATCGGATTAGGGACTTACTCAAGATTCTTTTTGGTGCCAAAAAAGACCGGGGACTTGAGGCCCATTTTGGACCTAAGCATCCTAAACCGTTCAGTCAGGAAGTCCAAGTTCCGAATGGTCACTCTACAAACCATTCTCCCATTGTTGGAGAAGGGTGTTTGGATGTGCTCCATAGATCTCAAGGACGCGTATTATCATATCAGAATACATCGAACGTCCAGGAGACATCTGCGCTTCAGCCTAGGAGGCAGTCATTTTCAGTTCCGTGCTGCCCTTTGGTCTCACCACAGCCTCCAGGGTGTTCACCAAATGCTTGGCAGTAGTGACTGCTCACCTGAGAAGTCTAGGATTCCAGGTGTTTCCGTACCTAGACGACTGGCTCCTAACTGCCACCTCCAAGCATCTACTTCTGCGGAGCCTACAAGCCACTATATCTCTGGGCAATTCCCTTGGAATCACCTTCAATTGGCCAAAGTCTGTGTTGCGGCCATCTCAAAGAATAAGATTCATAGGGGTAGAGATAGATTCAAACCAGATGCGGGTCTATCTACCTACAGACAGAATTCAAACCATTCAAAGTCAAGTTCGAGCCTTACTCCCCAGGTCCAAAGCCCCAGCCAGAATGGTCCTGCAGCTATTGGGATCCATGTCTGCCACGGTTCTGCTAGTTCCCTTGGCAAGGTTGCACATGAGAATCCTCCAGTGGCTTCTTTCAACTCAGTGGTCCTTTCAGGAACTCCCTCTCAATCACCTCATATCGATCACAGAATCTTGCAAACGGGACCTTCGCTGGTGGCTAGTGTCCTCCAATTTGGATCAGGGACGACCCTTTGTTCTTCCTCCTCCGGCGGCCACTTTGACCACGGACGCCTCCCAGATGGGGTGGGGGGGGCATTCCCTGGGCAGGTCAGTCCAGGGCAAATGGCACCCGGAAGAGACCCCTCTTCACATCAACATCCTAGAAATGAGGGCAGTACTCCTGTCCCTTCGAGCCCTTCACGATTATATCCCTCAGGGAGTAATTGCTGTTCACTCAGACAACATGTCAGTTGTCTGGTACCTGAACAAACAGGGAGGGACCAGATCCTATCCTCTTTGCAGAGAAGCCATGAGAGTTTTGGAATGGGCAGTCTCGACCAAACGCTTCCTAGTGACTACTCACATTCCGGGCAAGTCCAATGTCATAGCCGACAGGTTGAGCAGAACCATTCTCTCTCCTCACGAATGGTCTCTGAATACGACAGTTACAAGGCAGATTTTCAGCGAATGGGGAGTTCCGTGTTGCGACCTCTTCGCGACTCCTCTGAATGCGAAGTGCAAGAATTTTTCTCCCTAACCCCGGCTCCGGGGAAGAGCCCCATGGACGCATTAGTCCATCCTTGGCCCACCGGCCTGCTTTATGCCTTCCCTCCAGTTCCTCTCCTCCCCAGGGTGATTCAAAAGGCATCTCTCTTAGGGAGCAAGATGATCTTAATTGCTCCTTACTGGCCTCGTCAAGTGTGGTTTCCCTACCTTTGGAAACATGCTCTGGAGGGTCCATGGTTCCTGGACCAGGTCCCAGACTTACCGATTCATCAGTCGGGACTATTACACCAGTCCCTACACACCTTAAAATTGACGGCCTGGCTCCTCCTCTTCCGACGATAGTCAGGAGTCATACACTGGATCCAGATGTTGTGCACATATTATCTTCAGCCCACAAGTCTGCTACAAAGAAACTGTATTCTAGCAAATGGAAAAGGTTTGCTATTTGGGCTCAACTCTGGGGCCTGGACCCCATTTCTACTCCCGTGGCAGAAGTACTAAAATTCCTGACCTCTCTTTTCAATCAAGGCTCTTCAGTTTCTACCATCAAAGTACAATTGGCAGCAATTTCTAATTTTCATGAATCCATAGACCCACCTTTAATGAGCAACAGATTGTGTAAGACCTTCTTGAAAGGTGCTGCTCTATTAAGACCTCCGATTTCTCATTCTGCACCCCCATGGGATCTCGATATAGTGTTGCGTGCCTTGACTTCTTTTCCCTTTGAACCGGCAGCTACCTGTGATCTAAAGTTTCTATCATGAAAGACAGCCTTTCTAGTGGCGATTACTTCAGCCAGAAGAGTTTCAGAACTTCAAGCTTTGTCAGCGAAACCCCCGTACTTGTTTTTTCATACAGACAGGGTATCCCTCAGACCAAATCCTTCTTTTGTTCCTAAAGTTTGTTCTACTTTATGCTTGCAACAATCGTTAGAGCTTCCAGTTTTTTTCCCAAAATACTCCAATAAAGCGGAGTTTATTTTCCACACACTAGATGTCCACAGACAGTTACGTTTTTATTTGGATAGGACCAAACAATCAAGGATAACTGATCAGTTGTTTGTATCCTTTGCAGAAAACAAATTGGGCAACGCTGTCACAAAGGTCACTATTGCCAAATGGATCAGGGACTGTATTACTCAAGCTTATATTTATTCTAACAAAGAGCTTACCAACTCTGTCAAGGCTCATTCTACAAGGGCTATGGCTACTTCGGTAGCATTTCATTCTAAGCTTGCTATTGGTGACATTTGTGCTGCGGCTACATGGTATTCCCCGCACACCTTCATTTCCCACTACAAATTAGATGTGGCATCTAGAGGACGAGCTTCATTTGGTTCCACAGTGCTCAGGAGTGTTTTCCAATGAGCCACCCGGGATTTAGGTGCTAGGGACGCTGTCCCATCAGTCAGAATGTAGGCGAGATAGGATCACATAACATCTTTTAGTTATGTACTCACCATAACTTCAGATGTTTGGGATCCATCTCACCTACATTCCTAATAACCCACCCTCCTTCCCCCTTCCTTGGAGATCAGAGGATATCAGAAGGTCCGAATCCTGTTGTTTCATCTTGAAACATCTAACAATGTTATATAAACAAGCTGTGCATGTGTGCCTGAATGCGGACAACAAGATCTGGGGGATTAGTGGTGGTGCATCCTGGGATAAAGATAGCTCAGCCAATTAGAGGCCTCGCTCTATAGCATAAGCGTGCCGAGTCGGAGCCGAGGGATCGGCTCCGAACCCCATCAGTCAGAATGTAGGCGAGATGGATCCCAAACATCTGAAGTTATGGTGAGTACATAACTAAAAGTTACCTACTTTCACATCTAACTCCTCTAGTGCACACTGCAGTGTTGAGGCTAAACCATTTTTTCATCTTACCTTTAAGCATCTATTGCAAGACCACCAGTTATTGGAGAGCCCACATTCTGACTCTCAGTAGTCATCTTGGGATTAGTGCTTCTGTTTTCTCCTGATGAGAGAAGGAGTGCAGTTACATTATTTCCTGGAGACTGCTGATCACCAGAAAGCCTAATAACTGCTTTATAGGTGACAGCTTGGAATCTGTGCTTATATTCTGATCCTGGTGAGAGTAGGAGCAGAGTGCATTGATTCCTGACCGTTTCTGGTTGGAGAGTGAGTGTCTGTGCTTAATGTACCTGATTGGTCTGGTTTCTATTCGAGGCATATAACAGAAAAAGGCTACAAGCCTGCCAATCCTTGCATCATCTGGGACAAGACTGTGGATCACCAAACAGGCTGTGGCCTGCTTCTCTTCTTGGGATTGGTGCTAACATTTTGCTCCTGGTGAGAGAAGAAGCAAAGGAGTATTGTATCCCAACAGAGTGAAGCTGTGCTGAGACCTGCATTAGTAGTAGCCAGGCAGTAGCCATTCATGTGACTCCCCTCTTTTCATCATTCTTGACAAGTTAATTCTTTATTTTCAGTAAGTACAGCTCGATTTCTTCCTAACTTCAGAATGTCTGCCCAAGTATGTCATCCTTAAATTTTCAGAGTCTGCGTATTGGTTTCCTCTCAAGTATTTGGCAGTGCTCTGTACAGACTCGGACACTTTGAGCGGCATTTTTCTTGTAAAAGGCTTCAGTACTTAATATAGTGAGCTCATATTCAGGCATGTCTAAAGGTCAGTTCCCTGTGCTTTCTCCTGTCAACCTGGTGAACTTGGGCATCCTGAGGCAGTATAGCAACTGCCTCATGTACACAGACAACCTTCTCCTCTTACCTCCCAACAGTATGACTTGAGAGATGCACGTATATAGCCAAATTGGAAGCCAAGCACTCTCCTGCCAAGACTAGATTAGCCGGTCAAGAGAAGGTTAACATCTGCACCACACCACATTCAACACATAGCCCTCCAGAACATACACCACCACAACTGTCACATAGTAACACAAAGCACACACCTACTTTCACGGAGGCTCTTGATAAAAATCTGTCCAGAGACCTCCTAAGTAGAAATGCAAACAGCCACCACATCCCAGCACAAACCATGAGACACATAGCTCACATAAACAATGTGCCACTCAACCAAAGCCCATAAGGCAAAACAACTTTCCCAATACGCTAGTCATAGGTGACTCAGTAGTAAGGCACACTGATGTCCCACTCACTCGGTTGAATAAGGAGAAAGTTACGGTCAGCTGCCTGTTGGGTGCCAGTATCCGCCACATAGCGCACTCACATAGGTCACTCCATAAGAGGTACAAATATGACTGTCTTTGTCCATGTTGGTGTGAATGACCTGAGACATTACCTCCCTGGACTACATGAAAAAAGACTTAGAGGAACTCTCTGATTTTGTAGCCTGGCAGTTATGACCCTAGCTCTGAGTAGCATCGTATCGTCACCCAAAATGATGCCACAGTACAAGCAGAAAATTATTGACTTCAGCAATTGGCTAAGTTTTTGGTGTCATTCTAAGGGGATCCAGTATCTGTCTGCGTGGGATGACATGATCGACAGACATCGATGCTTCACCAGAGCACCTGTCACCCCAGGGATTCTGGATACTGGCCAAGGCACTTGCCACCCCTATAGTGCCCTTTTTAGGCAATGTCTTAAAGACAAAATTACCACCATAACAGCTACAAGCAAACGAAATCTGAGGGTTATGCTACTCAACGCTTGAAGTCTAAATCTCAAAATGCACTTGCTCAAAGCACTCCTTAAAATGGAGAACATCAACATCTGTGCAGTGACCGAGACCTGGTTCAAGGCTACGGAGTTCACCCCAGCACTACCAGGCTATAATTCATACCACACCTTTCAGCCCCTAAACCTGGACCGAAGCACTAAAGGCAGTGGTGTTTCCATATTCATAAAGGATATGCAGACCTCCAGACTAGTAGCCCAACATAACGCATCAGAGATACTTCAGGTACAACTAACATTTGGTAAAACTGCAATCCAGGTTGTAGCCTGCTGTAGATTCCCCACCATGTCCCAAGACTCCCACTCCACATTCCTAAACACACTGGAAAATAGTAGGGTACAGCCCAATACCCTTATACTGGGAGACTTTTACTACCCCTCCATTAAGTGGGAAAACTACTCATGTACCAACACACTTGCTCAATGTTTTCTGGAATTCATTAATTTCAATGCCCTTGACCAACTCATTCTTATCTCCACCAGGGGTAGAAATATCCTTGACCTGGTCATTACTCACATGGGTGACCATTGCTCTACACCAGTAATCAACTCCTTCCTGGTCAGATTTGACCACAAGCTAATCGCCATGGATATCCACATCCCACCCTCACCCCCCCCCCCCAAAGGAAACCACCATAAAAAAACTTCTCCAAAGCCAATTTTGGGCTTCTAAAAACAGAGGTGGCTAACTTCATGATACCTATGCAAATGGAAAATAGGTGCCTGACTGCTGAAAGGCAGTTCATGCCTCCTGAACCTGATTGGTGACTGCCTCAAAGATAGTCAAAGACGTAGACAAGGGTAAGGTGGTTCACACAGCCTATTTTGACTTCGCCAAGGCATTCAACACCATCCCCCATTCTGGAATTATAGCTAAACTCACTAAACTAGGTATAAATCCCTACGTCACAAGATGGGTTGCCAACTGGCTCACTGACATAACCCACACTGTAAAAGTTGCAGACTCCAAATCTGACTTCAAACCAGTGACAGGTGGAGTACCACAGGGTTCAGTTCTGGGACCTCTCCTGTTTGGTATCTACTTCTCTGAAGTACAGGCTAACACACAAGGCCTTTGGCTAATGAAGCTCACAGATGACTGCAAACTAGAAGCCATAGTCAAGTCCCCAAATGATGTGGACATCCTACAGAAGGGCCTCACTGAGACAGATGCCTGGTGTCAGAGCCATAGCCTTAAGCTCAATGCCAAAAAGTACATTGTCATCCCCTTTGGTAAAAACTCTGTACCCATAAACTACCACATAGGCGGCAGTCTACTTAATGCCGAATGTGTGATGAGACCTTGGGACCCAGGTGGACAGTAGTCTGTCCTTTGATAATCAAATCGCCACAGTAGTCAGGAAATCCTTTTACGTGGCACACCTCATCACAAAAGGGTTCTCATCCAGGAAAAAAGAGGTCATTGTTCCCCTGTACTCGACACTCAGACCCATTATAGAGTACAACGCCCCTTTTGGAATGTACCTCACAAAACATCTGCAGCAGCAGAAAAGGCCACAGAAGTACCTCACAAAGAGGATCACTGGCCTCAAACTGATGCCCTACACTGACCGTCTGAAAAAACTCCAGCTTTACTCCATAGCATATCGTCTCCTCCGAGGTGGTCTCTGCCTAACATATAAAGCTATGTCAAACCCAGAGCTGTTGGACATGCTACACCTAAAGAAATCTCAATCCCTCCGAGCTACATGGTCTAGGGACCTAAACCTTGTCACCACAATAAACAGGACATGCTGGAGGGATAGATTCCTGTCCCAGAAACTTCCCATACTCTGAAACAAGCTATCCATCTATGTCAAGCAAAGTTCCTCATTAGCACTCTTCAAGAAAAATCTTGAGTGGATGGGAAATAGGAAATACACCCCCGGGGATCAATTCTGTGGTTCTGCTTGACAGGGGCACAGGAAAATAACTTTCTTGGGTGGCATAAGCCAGGGAACCTTGTTGGCTAGGCTTACTTAGGCCCTTGGGGGTGATAGCCTAGTACCTACCTATGAACCTATAAGGATGCTTTTGTAAAATTATATGGAATTTTCTAAGACTTGTTGCAGTGCAGAGGAGGGTGGAGTAATTAGTGTTCTCCACGATGGCTGTTTTTTTGGTAACTGAGTAGAGCATGTTTATAACTATTTAATATATGTTATATAAAGTAAAGGCCAATAACATACCAGTGTGGGACACCTACAGGAAGTGGAAGAAAAGTTGAGAAGATGTGCTGCCATTTTACAGACTGTTGTCTGTTTCTAAGGTAACTATTGATCCAGGAATAGAGTAGGTTGGGAAGAGGACTTGGGAGGAAAGTCCCATTGACAGTTTAGGATGAGAGTCTGTGTCAAATGCTTTAGATAAGTCCAGGATTATGGCTGAGACTAACTGACCTGCATTTCTGTGATTAATTTTGTTGGTGAAATGTAGAAGGGGAGTTGTGACACTATGACTTTGACAAAAGCCATATTGCGTCTGCAAGAGGATATTGTTGGCAGTGAGTTTCTCGAAGAGCTATCTGTGAATACATTTCTCTAGGATTTTTTATAAGGGAGACGGTATTGCAGTAGGTCAGTAGTTAGAGAATTATGTTGAACTTCCACATTTGTGAAGTGGTATCCATTTTTTTTCCAGAGGATTGTGACATGAGACTCTGTAATGGAATGGTTAATAAGTATGAAGACTGGATAGGCCAGTGGGTCTGGTGTCATTTTATTTAGTCTCCTAGAAGGTTATCTGCAGCTAGACCTTATGGCTGGTAATTTTTAGATAACTTTCTCAGTTGTTGAGGGAGGGACATGTTTTAAGGAGAACAATGTTGTGTGGTCATTTATCTAAGTAGGTGGTGGGAGAGTAGAGAAGAGATTAATTTTTACAATAGAAAAAAAATGGTTGGCTCAGGTAGTTCTTTTGTCTGGGTGGCAGTGTAGTTAGTATTCAGTTGACAGTGGTAGTGTGGTGATTTGACCAGGGTGGAGAAGAGTTTTCAGTGATGCCCAGAAGAATGTTGGGTTATGTTCATGTATTCCCCTGCAGGTTAGTATAGAATTTGCTTTCTTTCTGCTTTAATAAAGGGCTTGCATATGTCTGAAATTTTGCAAGTTGCTTTGAGATTTGTTTTGTAACCATTTGCTTTGAGATTTGTTTTGTAACCATTGCTTCCAAGCTTTGTACATGATGAACATAAGTTTGGTTTCTTTTGTTAACCAAGGTGCTTGGTTAGATTTTTTTTCTTTTTGTTTTTATAAGTCAGGACATTTAGTGTATTTAGAAATATTTTATTGTACTTTGAGATGGATTCATCTAGAGAATTATTTTTCAGTTACATAGCTGAAACTTGGAAATTAAAGCTTGTACTTGGGGTTTGCCAAGTTTGCGTGGCTGTTTGTATTGTGGTTGGTGATCTGATGTTGTTTTGCTGCTTTATTTCTGATGAAAGATGATGATCACTGATGGTGTTTGGTAATCAACCACTGGTGGTTATTTTGTTGGAAGATGAGGTGAGAATCCAATCCAGTGTAGATTCTGTACTGGTCTTTTTAAGCCTAGTTAGAGTACTGATTTGAGTGAAATTATATTTATTTTATTTATTATTTTTTATTTATTGACATTTGTTAACCGGGTTTGTCCATCTGGGCTTGTGGCCCATTTTTAGTGGAGACCCGAGGAGAAAAGCTCCAGTAATACATTTTAAAACAAGTACAATTTTAAACAATATTGATATAATAGCAGTTATAGCAAAACGATTCACATATGTTGGGTTACATGCTTAAAGTTAAAGTTGCATTAAAAAGAAGCTAAGTAACAATTTTACATTGATATAGTTCAATAAGTCAACAATAAACATATTTTGTTTGTATAAAATTGTGCAAATGCATAGTAGACACATTGGAGAGAGAGGTGTAAAGAGGTACTAAGTATGGTCCTTTTGAGGGTACATAAAGGGAAGGAAGACTAGGTAAGGTCATGGCAAGGGCAGGTTCTGGAATTGAGAAAATAAGCTTTTAGTTCATTTTTAAAGTGTGAGGTGTGGGAGATTGAACATAAGTCAAGGGGAAGTTTGTTCCAAGCATGGGCAAGGGAGTGTTTGTAGAGTAGTTTGCCTACTGACCTTTTTGGGTGGTAGATATCAAGTAATTGTTGGTTAGAAGTACGGAGGGTCCGGGATGGGATGTAGATTGAGACTAAGGAAGATAGAGATGGACAGAAGGAGGGTTTATAAAGAATAGAGTGTAGCATATGAAATTGATAAGATAGCAGAAACTGGGGAAGTTCAAGCCATTGAAGAGAGTTTAAAGAAATGCAGTGGTGTGAGTTGTATGGGGAGTTAGTAATGAATCTGGCTATTTTATGGTAAGTCTGTTGCAGTTTGTTTAGAGTGGAGGCCTAGATATTGGTAAGAACTGGAGCGGCATATAAGAGGGAGGGGAGGAGGAGTGCTTGGCCCAGGGTAAGTCTAGATTCAGGGGTTAGGAATTTTTTGTTCCGATATAGCAGACCTAGTTTCTGGTTTGTTTTTTTTTTATACATTGGAGTGTGTGTAGGTTGAACTTGAGTTCGTCATCGATAATGACCCCTAGGAATTTTGCGTGGGTGTCAGGTTGGATGTTTGTATTGTTAGAAGATTTAATAAAAAAGGAGGTT
Organism: Protopterus annectens; assembly: GCF_019279795.1. Lineage (NCBI taxonomy): Eukaryota > Metazoa > Chordata > Ceratodontiformes > Protopteridae > Protopterus > Protopterus annectens. The sequence continues at coordinate 1,370,838,059 of NC_056735.1, read as the reverse complement.
TTGTGATGAGAAAGAGAACGGGGAAGGAAAAGTAGGAGTTTGGTCTTTTTGGGATTTAGGATCAATAGGTTGTGAGAGAGCCATTGATCAGTGGATAGTAGGGCCTGTTGAGTCAGGGAGTGTAGTTCAGGAATGTTATTTGAGATGGATAGAAGTGTGGAGTCGTCGGCATACTGAGTAAGGGAGGATTCTTTGCATGAGCTGTAAAGATCATTGGTGAAGATGTTAAACAAAATGGGTCCCAAGATGGAGCCTTGGGTAACACCAGTGGAGATGGGAAGGAAAGATGAGGAGGATGAGAACCATTTGACAGATTGTTCCCTGCCAGATAGGTAACTATTAAACCAGGCAAGTGCGGAGGGGGATAGGTGGAGATTTGCGAGTTTGGATAGTAGTAGAGGATGAGACACAGTATCAAAGGCTTTGGAGAGATCTAGGAAGAGACAGGAAATTAGTTTATTGTTGACTAGGGCCTCTGCAATGATATGAGTGAAGGAGAGGAGGGCAGTGGTGGTGCTGTGGTGAGGACGAAATCCATGTTGGGTAGGGGTAAGTAAGTGGTGTGTGAGGAGGTGATTGAGAAGCTGTGAGTGAATACATTTTTCTAATATCTCTGAGAGGGGGGACAGAATGGCAATGGGTCGGTAGTTTGAGGGGTCAGTGGAGTTTCCACCTTTATGAAGAGGGATAGTGAAGAAAGATTTCCAAAGGGTGGGGGCAGTTGATTCTAGAATAGATTGATTAATTAGTATATATACAGGATAGGCAATTGAGTCAGCAGCAAGTTTGAGGAATGTTGGAGATAGATTATCAGTGGAAGGAGAGCAACGTTTTAACTTGAGTAGTAGAGATTTGATGCAAGTAATGGGAACTGGCTCAAAAGAAAACAAAGTTGTGTTAGCGGGACTTGGAGAGGTGGGTGTTGAAGCAGAGTTTGGCTTAGAGGTTACCAGATTTTGGATGGAAGAGATAAAGTGTTTATTTTATATTATTATAAATATATATATATATATGTGTATATAGATATATATATATATATATATATATATATATATATATATATATATATATATATATAAACATGTATAATTATATATGTTTATTGTGCAGGTGGGGTTATATCTGGTCATATTAGTCACCAGACAGTGTTGAGGTCTCACAGTATAATTGTTTCTTGGCATATGCCAGTGGATATCCAGCATAGATTTTTTTCAGCAATCTTAATATTGTTACTGGTAATGAGTTAGTCTGCCAATAATCCTAACGGGCATTTACCCCATAGTTCCTACTTTGGTATTATTCTCTTTTTACCTTTGGGCTTCTCTGTTGAGCTTAATTGTAAGAGACTAATCATTCACATAATGGCTAGACCCTGTCTAGATCTAGAGGTGTTTAAATTTATATTTTCTGGTGATGTACAAGTACCTAGTACAGCCTTTCTTTCATGTTCCTCCGTCCTGGAAAATGCCAAAAGCTTAGTTTCTTCCTGCATCTCCCTAGCTGCCTGATCATCATCCTTTTCTTTTCAGATTCCTAAATATTTAAACTTCTCGGGTCCCTAAAATGTACAGAAAGCACTGTACTAAATCATAATTAGGAGCATAGTTTATGACCGTTACTTTGGTTTTGCTCTCAATTTTGTAGCCAGAAAATCTGTGAAATTTACCTAGAATTTCAGACTATTCCGGAATTCCATAATTTGGGTTTTCTAAATATATTCATACTTTATTTTACTGCGTTAACCCTATGCTGTATTCTGTGTGCTAATTTTTCTGTCTTGCATTTTTTACCGTTCCAAAGTATTATGGTGGCTGTTTGTATTTACTTATGTTGCTTTCTGTTTATCTGTTTGTCCACATTGTAACTTGAAGCCTTTCTCCTGCGGTATCCCATATGTAAGTAAGCACTGCCTAATGGCACAGCTCGGTATCAGCATAGCTTTAGAATGCTTCTTGGTAACAAGCCACCTCTGTCTAGTTAAGAGCCCCAGAATTTTTTTGTTTATTTTTAAAATGTTTCTGCTGACGGATTCATTATTCTCACTGCTGCAGTAGGCCAGGATACAGCAACCAGCCAAGTTCACAAAACACTAGCTCCCTGCCACACTTTCACTCTTACTGCTGACTGGACATACCACAGGATGAGAATCAGCAGTCAGAGTGAAGAAATCTTCAATAATCTTGGCATCTCAAGAGAAAGCATCTCTGAGATTTTACAGCAGCAATAGCCTTGAAGCTTCATTTCTGTAAGACAAGTCCCCACTGAGGATAAATTCGACACAGAAATTGTTGCCCTTTTAAGAAAATAGTATACATTTTATTTTGTGACAAAAAACAGTTCTTAACCTTTAAGAAACCGCTGTATTTTTGCGCAGTATTGAAAGTTTTCTGCAAGGGACTGCTATTTTTAACTTTGGGTATATTTTTGATCTAAGGGCTAATTTTGTGGTAAAAGCACTCTTTATGTAAGCTTTCGGTCTGATTTCTGAAAATAAAGGGTCAGAAAGTGTGTAAAATGGGCAGGTTTCAAAGGTATTTAGTGCTTGTATATACTTTGTAACTACTTAACTGTCACTGTTTCTGTCAGTGTGTTGTAGGCAACGGTTTTATTTCTAAAAGGGAAATTAGTGCATTTTCTGCTAATTTTACACTTCCCTCCACCCCTACTTCTTTTTTCTGTAAGTGTACATGGCTGCATGCTGGTTGTGAACATTTCTGTCAAGACTTACCCTTTGACCAGTTAATTCCAGCACTGCTTACTGGTATTCAGACATCTTCCTTAGCTTCAGAATGTATACTTAACTTTGGTCCTGCTGGTTCTTTTCCTGCTGTACTTAAAAAGGAGGAGTAACATAGCTTTTGCATCCACCATGGGACCTGTCAGTGCCTCCGCTGTTGGTGAGTAAACCTGTAGTGACCATCTGTTGTTCTTCAGTCCACTCGCTTTTTTCTCCAGGTTCCTTCTTTCAGCCACATGGACTGGGTGTCTCCCACAACCTCTTCAGCTGTTCCAGTGTCCATTACAGGCATAGGAGAACAGTCTTCTTTCAGTCAGGGAGACACTCTGGGGATGCTTCTTTGGGAAAAATGGGGAAAGATATCTCATGATGGGGATGTCCCTGCCAACTCCTAGTATTTCTTCAGTCAGGGTGTTAACTGCAAAGAAAAAAAAAGATTAGACATTGTTCAACCGAAGACATGGTATCTGTTAAAAAAGAGGATATTTTTTTACCTTAGGCAGGTAGTTATTACAGGCTGTTAATCCTGCTCCAAAGTAATCTTTACCTGAAGATAACGTCATTAAAGAAATTCCTGGGGAAAATTTGTCAAAGGTTGGTGATAAAGACAGTGATAAGATGACTTCTCGTGTAGATTTCCAAGCCTATAACTGATTCAGATGAAACTTGCTTTTTTCCTCTTTCTTTGGAGGAATTTTCTGTCTAAGATTATTTCCAGAATGAATGAGGTATTTGAAGGGTTGGTAGAACAGATGGATGTTCTCCCTATACCTATCCCTCCCATTTTGTCAGCCTTGGAAGATGTGTTTAATGCTGCCCTATAATAATCCTGACTTTCAACCTTAAATTTTCAAGAAGGCAAAGGTACTTTATAAAGTACCTCAAGCTAACAAATTTTTGTTTTCTCATCTTAGATTGGATCCAGCCACAATTGTCATCTACCTGTTCACCAACTGGTAACAGATTGTTAGATAGCTTCATCACCTTATCAGTGGACAAAATAGGCAAGGTGTTAGACAAGTTTGGTAAGAGAATTGTTTTCTTCCACACTGTTTTATATAATTCTTAACTGCCTGTTACATATGTGGAAGTTTATTCTTTTTTATGCAGACCGTTTGTGGGAATACTCCACCTCACTTCCTTTAGAGATTAGCTCCTTTCTGAATTCTGTTGTTTCTAATCTTTCTCACGTGTCTAAATGTACATTGAAGTGTGTTTATGATTGTGCAGGGCCACTGCTACCACAATAGTTTTAAGGAGGTATGCCTGGGTATGTAAACAAATGTTTGCTGATAAGAGAGGAAAGTTCATTCAGGGGATATCTTAAGAATCTGAAGTAGGGATTTCATTTGTCAGCAACCTGTGGGTCTTGGATCTGATATCGGATCCGAGCCGGCAACTTGTTTCATAGCCAATATCTGAGCTCCTAGCTCCTCCCCTCACCCATAATCCCCTGCCAACCCTCCATGACCCCAGATCTAGTTTGCCGCGCTTGTGAGTAGCTGGATTTTCAGAGCTCTTAGCGATTTGTTAAGATAAGTGTATTTTCTTCATTCTTTTCTGTCTTTAGATTTAAAACAGTGTGTAAGTGTTAGGTTCCCTTTATTATTTGTACCTTTTATATAGTTTTTTTCCCTCCCCTCGCTGGTCGTTAGTGAGTGTGTGTGTGTGTTAGTGTTTTGGGGCCTGTGTGCTTGTGTAGTACTTTTCTTCTCCAGTATGGCAGAGGCCCCAAAAGCCATTTTTTCAAAATGTACCGAGTGTGGCCATAAGCTCTCCCTGGCTGATGGCCACACTCGGTGCGTTCGGTGCCTTGGGGTTGAACACCTCTCCTCAGGCTGTACCATTTGTGCAGCGTTCAACCCCAGGGCACTGAAAGAGTGGAGGTTCAAGCTGGTCCTGGCGGGACTTTTGCCCCCGGACTTGGCTTCGGCCCCCGCTCCTCCCGTGGCACTACCACAGCCTGTGGTAGTAGCCACTCCTGCCCCCCTTCCTTCGGCCGGGACTCAAACTCCCGCTAAAGCGCCGGAGGACAGGGAGGCCAGGAGGGAGAGACGGAGGGAGAAGCACCACAAGCGGCGGGCTGAGGCCTCCGCTTCGGCCCCGCCGGCTTCTCCCTCCACAGCTTCTAGGTCTCCTCCTCCACGGCTCCGATCTTGTTTCTCCCCAGGACCCGAGGAGGAGGAGGCCCGATCTCCATGTAGGTCATCGAGGTGGCATTCCAGGCCTGCCTCGGTGGCCTCATCGAGATCGACTTACAGTATGTCAGATGCAGACTTGGACCGGATGATGCGAAGGTTCATCCAGGCCCAGCTGCAGATGGGAGTGCTCTTGCCTCCACCCCTTCGGGGGGGAGCTCGACACCCTTTTTTGCTCAGATTGCTCATTCTCCAACCCGCTTCCCGGGTTCGGAGCGTTAGGAGCCGGGCAGCATCGGAGCCAGGGGTGGGTCGGCACCGACAGTACTTGCTACTTTCGATCCGACCCTGCCCTCGAGTCTGTCGGATCCGACCTCTCGGAGCCGTGGGCCGATCTTCGGATCTGAGGGATTCAGTGTGCCTTCGGCTCCGTCCAGGTCGGAGCACACTGGTCCTTTGGATCCGACGGTCTCGGTGCCGGCTCCGATCCCTTCATCGGATCCGAGTGGGAGTCTGCTCTCGGAGCCCAGGGAGAGCGGTTCCCCCTCGGCCTTCGATGTAGTGGAGAGGGCTCTGTCGAGAGCATCCGGACTCCCAGCCCTTGTCTCGGCTCCACCCTGCACTCCTTCTCTGCTGGGCCAGGCTTCCATCACCCGGCCACAGGGACAGCCTGCTTCGATGTCCCAGGTTGTTCCATTGGAACAGGATGTTGCTGGTGAGACCTCCTCGGACAGCCCCCCCGAGGAAGTGCCTCGCAAGCACAAGTGTAAGAGGAGGTACGTGGACTCCCCTGAGTCCTTAACCAAGGATACGGACTTGGATGAAGGGGAAGGCTCCCCAAGATCACCCCCTGAGGATGTCTCCTTTGGAGACATCATGGAAATGCTTAGGATCAGAGGTGGGTGGTCTGCCCCCAAGGCTTCCTCCGACGAGTCCGTGTTTCTGGAAGCATTCGAAGCAGGCCCGTCTACCTCTTGGGTGTCCCCTCTGGCCGACCCCCTGGTGGACCTTATTACCACCAGGGCGTGGAAGGACCCGGACACCATGGAGCCAGTCCCTAAATGCCCGGACAGGATACTGATCCCCCCCACAGACCAGTCCCACTGGAGCAAGGGTCCCCCCGTAGATGCCATGTTGATGGCGGCAGCCACGAAGAGGGAACTAGCTCAGGAGAGCCCCTCGGTCTATCCACCGAGCAAGGAGTCCCGCTTGATGGATCGCTTAGGGAAGCGAGTTTTTAGTTCAGCGACCTTTTCGGTAAGGTCCCTGAACTATATGGCACACGTCATCAGGATGCAGCAGGATGTTATCAAAGAATACGCTGCCTCCCCCCGTGAGTTCATGTCGGCGGAGGACAAACAGTTGTATTCCACCCGAATGGCCACTCTGAGATCCATTTCGAATACCTCCATGCGGCTATTGTCCCACACCACCAAGGGAGCCGATAGAGCTAGCGGAACGGGCCTAGTCATGAGACGTCAGGCCTGGCTCTGGCATTGTGACTTTGCAGAGCCCTTTAAAGCGTCCTTTGCGAACGCCCCTTTCGATGGTTCTGCCCTGTTTGGCAAAACGGTTTGCGAGATGCTAGCCCAGAGCGAGAAGGACGGGAAGACGTTGTCTGCTGTCTGAGTCCACTTCTCTGCTCCCCAGCGGTCCTTTTCGAAGAACCAAAAGGGTCAGAAGAAGATGTGGTTCCAGAAATCGCAACATTCCCAACCCGCTCCGGACAACCAGTCCTTCTGTGGCAGAGGAGGACAGGGAGGATGCCGCCCCAGGGGCAGAGGGGCTCCGAGGAACTTTGGGTCCAGAGAATCCTTCTCTGACCGGCCCACGCAGCAGCCCTGAAGGGTTGCCTGGCTGCTCCACTTTGGAGGCAGTCGGGGGGCGCTTCTCGGAGCACCTAGTGGCATGGGAGTCCATCACGTCAGACTTCTGGGTGCTTCAAATTATATCCAGAGGGTACAAAATTCCAATGCTTCATGTCCCCAAAATCAGGATCCTCCTCGATGTACCACCCCATCAGAGGGAGGCTGCAGCCGCAGAAATCCAGCAGCTGCTAAGAAAAAGAGCCATCCAGCCCGTCCCCCAAGACCAGCTCGGATTAGGGTTCTACTCCAGGTTCTTTCTGGTGCCAAAAAAGACGGGGGACTTGAGACCAATTCTAGACCTTTCCCGTTTGAACCTGTCGATGACCAAGGAAAAATTCCGAATGGTCACTCTTCAATCTATTCTCCCCCTCCTACAGGAGAACGATTGGATGTGCTCTATAGACCTCAAGGATGCGTACTGCCACATTCTAATGGACAGACGATCCAGGAGGTTTCTCCGCTTCCAGCTGGGAGCCAGTCACTACCAGTTCAGGGTCTTTCCCTTTGGCCTCACCACAGCCCCCAGGGTGTTCACCAAGGTGTTAGCGGCCCACCTGAGACTCCAGGGAATGCAGGTCTTCCCGTACCTGGACGACTGGCTCCTGAACGCCCCAACAAGGCATCTACTTTGCTCAGCCAGAGATTACTTTCTCCGTCTAGCCCCCCAATTAGGCATCACGATCAATGCGGACAAATCTTCCCTTGCTCCGACACAAGTCATAGAATTTATAGGAGCCAGAATAGACACCAGAGATCTACGAGCCTTCCTGACTTCGGAACGACTACAGAATTTGCAACTTCATGTGCGGGCCATCCTCCAGTCAGAAGCCCCACCGGCGGAATTGGTCCTGAGGGCGCTGGGCTCCATGGCAGCAGCGATAACGCTTCTTCCATGCACCCGCCTAAACATGAGGGTACTGCAGTGGACCCTTCTAGTGTAATGGTCCTTTCAGTCTTTTCCTGTCCCATCACCCCATCGCTATCAGCAAGGCTTGCAGGACGGCCTTGTTATGGTGGCTTCATGCTCCGGATCTCCATATGGGCCGATCCTTCTGCACTCCTCTCCCTCTCGCCACGGTGACCACTGACGCCTCCCGCCTCGGGTGGGGGGGGCATTATTCAGGCAGGACAGTCCAAGGCACGTGGAATGATACAGAGACCTCCCTGCATATCAACGTTCTGGAGATGAGAGTGGTGCTGTATGCGTTGCAAGCACTTCAGAATCTCCTCCCCATAGGAACTATTGCAATTCTGTCGGACAATATGTCTGTTGTCTGGTACATCAACAAACAGGGGGAAATCAGGTCCTACCCTCTATGCTGCGAAGCCATGAGAGTGTGGGAATGGGCGATTTCCACCAACCGCTTTCTGATTGCAACGCACATTCCGGGGCGGGCCAACATCCTAGCGGACAAACTCAGCCGCACCATTCTTTCCCCTTATGAGTGGTCTCTCGACCCACTAGTAGCAAAGCAGATATTCGCAATATGGGGGCAACCCTGCTGCGATCTCTTTGCCTCTCCCTCAAACACCAAATGCAACAATTTCTTCGCTCTGATTCCCCCAGGGGAAACTCCAAGAGACGCTCTGGTGCATGCTTGGACACCCAGTCTACTTTATGCCTATCCTCCTCTACCCCTGATGCTACAGCTCTTACAGAAAGCCTCGCGGTTGGGGAGCAGGATGATCCTTATTGCCCCATTCTGGCCTCGGCAAACTTGGTTCCCTTACCTGTGGTCTCACCTAGTGAATCCCCCCTGGATTCTGGATCCCAGTCCGGATCTAATCTCCCATCCGTCGGGCTTGTCGACCCCAAATCTGCTGCCTTCAAATCTAGAGTTCCATTGGATGATATTTGTTCGGCAGCCACTTGGGCCTCATCTCATACCTTTATTAACCACTACAAACTGGACGTAATTTCTAGAGGGAGAGCATCCTTTGGCTCCGCGGTGCTCCGCAATATCCTTCCATGATGGCCGCCCAAGATTCAGGTAGCTGGGGACTCTGTCCCACAGGTTGCTGACAAATGAAGTCCCTACTTCAGATTAAGAAGTTATGTACTCACCATAACGTTCCATCTGAGTAGGTGGCTTCATTTGTCTGCAACCATCCCCCCCTCCTTCCTCCTGGCCTTCAGAATGGATCTATGTAGGTTGTTTATTGGAATACCTCTTTTGAATATCTATAGAGGGGCAAACTTGATCTGAGGTCATGGAGGGTTGGCAGGGGATTATGGGTGAGGGGAGGAGCTAGGAGCTCGGATCCATTGGCTATGAAACAAGTTGCCGGCTCGGATCCAATATCGGATCCAAGACCCACAGGTTGCAGACAAATGAAGCCACCTACTCAGATGGAACGTTATGGTGAGTACAGAACTTCTTATTTTTCCACCCCCACCCTTTACAAATCTCCCAAATCCTCTTTTCATTTTAAAAATAAGCATTCTGTGCCAAGCCAAACAAGGAGAAAGAAAGAGATGCAGGAGGGGAACAAGAAGAAACAAGAATATTTTCCAAAAAAAGGATAGTCTTAATACTTTAGAATGACTGTGCCAGAGTTCTATCCTTCATGCACCTATCTCTCAAAATCTGTCCTAGAAACTGTCTCCTTGCATTCCCGTTTGACATCAGATTGTTTCAGACTCTTAGGTTCTAAACGTGTTTCAGGAGGGTCATGGTTGTCACTGGATACATATACCTCCTTTTGGGGAAATTCTTCCCCATCCTCTAACCCAAACAAGAGTTATTTTCCCCTGGGGTTCTTCCTCAATTACTCATCCTAGGATTCATAGAGCCAGTGTCTTTAGATCAAAGGGGCAAATACTTCTATTCCAGAATGTTTCTTATACCAAAGAAAGGGCTTTCTTGGAGACAAGTTGTATATCTTTGCTTTCTCTATGTCTACATGAAAGTAAATAAAGTTAAAAATGCTTACCCTTCAAACACTGTTATCCCTCATACCACCCTTGAGTGTTATGGTAACATTAGATCTAAAAGATGCTTATCACAGTCTCATAGCCACAATTTTCAAGAAATCAATCAAATTGTGTCTGAGTCACATTATCAGTCCCCTGCATTACCCTTTGAGGTATCTTTAGCTCAAAGGCTGTTTACAAAATGTATAGATCCAAACATTGTTTATTGCAGACTGAATGGCATTCTCATATTTCCTTATTTAGGTGTCTTAGCTTATCTTTGCAGACTCTTTTCCCAGTTGTCAAGAGCCCATAACATGAGATGTTATGTGGTCCTATCTCGCCTACATTCTTTACTCACGGGTTCCGACTCGGCCAACTTATTTCTCTAGCACAAAGTCTCTAATTGGCTGGGCTAACCCGGTATCCCAAGATGCACCTCACCCTAGCCCCAGATCTCATTTACCCACTCGTAGAATTAGGACGTGATCCCGCTTGGCTGTGGCTAAGTACCCTTTTTCAAAACTTTTCATAAGTCTTTAGCAGTCTGTTTTCTTGTAAAAAGCTATTTTAATAGCTAGTTTTTTATTGTGAGTGTACTGTGTAAACGAGTAGTGTTTTTTGTGGTATCCCTCTGTTTTGGCGGGCTAGGCCCGTTTTAAATTAGAGGACCTAGTCCTCTCCTGTGTTGTTTTTCTTTGTGTAAACTTGTGTTGTTTGTTTTTTTGGTCGGTAGTTAGATTTTCCTTGCTGCACCAAAGAAACGTTTAGAGTTTCCTTGGCTGTTCGTAGTTTGTTTTTTCCCGCCTTCCTCTTGTATCTGTCGTCGGTTGAGTGGGTGTGTGAATTACTATGTCTAAAGAGCAGAAAGAGCATAAACCCTCTGGGTTTAAAAAATGCTCAAAATGTGGCTACAAGATGTCCATTACAGATGGGCATTCTGTCTGTGTTTATTGTCTTGGTGCTATTCACCTACAAGAGTCCTGCAGTTTTTGCCACGCCTTCAGCCCGAGGGTACTGCAGGAAAGAAAAAATAAGCTGATTTTGAAGGGCCTAGTTAAGCCTTCTTTTGAGGAGTCCTTAGACTCTTCTTATAGTACTAAGTCTAAGATTTCCAAGGCCAAGAAAAGATCTCCGGCTCCATCTGTCTCCTCGGAGCCCCCGGAGAAGGTTTCGAAAGTGGATACTGCCTCCTCGGCTCCCTTGTCCTCGGGGCCACAGGAGGTATCTGTTGTGCTGGAGTCGACCTTGGCCCCGATATTATTGGAGCCGGTCACCCAGTGTTAGGCATGAGTCTTCGGGTAGGAGATCCCGATCTCCTTCTGTTTCCTCTAAATCCTCTAGGCTGTCTGATTTGGATGTGGATAGGGTGGTCCAGAGGATCCTGCAGTCGCCGGTGTTAGCAAAATTGTTCTTGGCTCCGACCAGACGGCTCCGAAGCCAGTCCCTATTCTTGTACCGATGATTCCTCCTTCGAGCACCCCTGTGTCGTCAGAACCGGAGTGCTCCGCACCGAGTGATGTTCTCGTGTCTGCTCCGATACCCCTTGTGGGTTTATCAGAGCCGATGTCGGCTCCAACCATGTTGGTTCCGTCCTCTGGTTTCAGTACTCGGGTTTCCTCAGTCGGACCCGAGGGGGATACCTCGAGACTCTTGTCGGTTCCGAGCCTCCCTCTCAGTGCATCGGCTCGGGGAACCCCAACTCCGGTTGTTGTCTCTGAGACGGGTCAGTCCTCGGATTCGGGGGGGACCTGCCTTCGAGGCCATGAGGAGCGCACTGGCCAGATTGTCAGTTACATCACCCGGATTGGTCACTCCTTCCCCCTACACCCCGGCTAGAGCCTCTGACGCCCCCCTATCCGTGGATGGCGGAGCCCGAAGGTCTGAGGATACCCCCATGAGCGGTCCCCAACTTTCTGGGGGCCCCTCAGTGTCAGTGCCTGAGGAGCCCCCTAGAAAGAAGTTGTGCAAGAGGAAGCACATAGACTCCCAGGACGAGTCCCTCACTTCTGATACTGACCTCGAGGAGTCAGAGGGGGTCCCCCAAGTCGTCCTCTGATGATGTCTCTTTATCCCACATCCTGGAGATCTTGAGGCAGAGAGGCGACTAGCCGTCCAAGACCCCCTCTGAGGAGGAGTCTGTATTCCTCAAGGCCTTCGGAGCTCAACCCTCCGCCTCGATGAACTCCTCGATTTGATTTGTCGAAGGGTGTGGGAGAGCCCTGATTCCATGGAACCGGTGCCCAGACATCCAAATAAGTTTCTTTCTGCTCCCCCGGGGAAAGAGTTCCTGACCAAAGGGGTTTCCGTAGATGCCTTGGTCATTGCGGCAGCCACTCAGCAGGAAGTTGCAGAGGCTTTTTCTTCCGTCCATCCTCCTAATGAGTCCAGGAGTATGGACCGGTACGGGAAGCGTACCCTGTCTTCAGCAACCTTTACTTTGCTGTCTCTGAATTATCTTTGTCATTTTACTCGGCTCCAGAGAGATCTCCTTAAGGAGCTAGGAGACACTCTGACGGGTAACCTGCATGAGGCGGTAGCGCAGACTGTTAATGCCCAGTTGTCTACCCTTGGTTCCATTGTCAACTCGTAAATGAGGCTCATATCCTATGCAACCGAAGGGGCGAGTTGGGCAGCTAGCTCAGGTGTAGCTCTCAGAAGACAAGCCTGGATGCGCCTGTGTCATTTCGCGGAGGCCTTTAAGTCTTCCTTCACTGACGCCCCCTTTGATAGGTCCTCACTCTTCGGGACCAAAGTGAAAGACACCCTCACCAGATGCGAACAGGAGGGGAAGACCCTATCAGCCGTAGGGGCCTGTTTCTCTCTCCCTTCTAGGCCTTACCCCAAGGCTCAGAGAGGAGGGAAAATGTGGTTCAAGAAGTCACAGAAGTCTTTCCCTGCCGCTCAAGGTGAGTCTCCCTCCAGAGGTAGAGGAGGGGGGAAATTATTCTGGAAGACGCCGTCCTAGAGGCAGAGGAGACCCCCGCAACTCGGGAGACCGCTATTCCTTTCGCAGGTCTTCCTTTTAGTGTTCCTGAGGTGTTGCCCGACTGTGCTGTTCCAGAGCCAGTCGGGGGCCGAATTTCGTTGCATCCGGAAGCCTGGGAAAGCATCACCCAGGATTGTTGGGTGCTTCGAATAGTTACCGGAGGTTACACTATCCCCTTTTTTATCAATACCCCCTCCAGTCAAAAGAATCCCGGACGTTCCACCCAGTCAATGGGATCAAGCAGCACTAGAAGTTTCAAAGCTGCTAGAAAAAGGAGTCATCCAACCAGTCCCCTCAGACCATATCGGATCAGGAACTTACTCAAGACTCTCTCTGGTGCCGAAAAGAACAGGGGACCCAACACCCATTCTGCATCTCAGCCGATTGAATCACTACATTCTGAAGTCCACGTTCTGAATGGTCACGCTTCAGTCCATTTTTCCCTTGCTGGAAAAAGGAGTATGGATGTGCTCCATCGATCTCAAGGATTCCTACTACCACAACAAGATGGACAAGGCATCCAGGAGTCACTTACGCTTCTGGCTGGGAGCCAGTCACTTCCAGTTTCGTGCCCTGCCCTTTGGTCTCACCACAGCCCCCAAGGTGTTTACCAAGTGTTTGGCAGTGGTGACAGCTCACCTGAGACATCGGGGATTCCAGGTGTTTCCATATCTGGACGACTGGCTTTTCACCGCCCCCACCAGGCATCTCCTCATTCAAGCCAGGGAGGCTACCATCACACTTTGTCAACAACTAGGAATTACCTTGAACTGGGAAAAGTCTGCCTTGCTGCCCTCACAGCATGTTGTTTTTATAGGCGCAGAGCTAGACTATATTCAAATGTGGGCCTTTCTGCCATAAGAGAGGATAAGAGTGCCGCAGTCTCAGATTCATGCATTGTTGCCCCTCAAGAGAGTTCAGGGCAGGTTAGTTTTCCAGCTCCTGGGATCCATGGCTGCCACCATCATGCTGGTGCCTGTAGCCAGGTTACACATGCGAATCCTACAGTGGCTCCTTTCAGCCCAATGGTACTTTCAGAAACTTCCTCTTTCCCATTTGATACTTCTCATGGAAAGGTGCAAACAGGACCTCCGCTGGTGGCTATGTTCCACCAATCTGGACAAGGGGAGGAGCTTTGATTCCTATGTCTCCAGTGGCCACGGTGACCACAGACGCCTCTCAGATTGGGGGGGGGTGGGGCATTATCTTGGCAGGACGGTCCAAGGCACGTGGCAAGACCACGAGGTACACCTGCACATCAATGTTTTAGAGATGAGAGCGGTGTTACTAGCATTGCGGGCACTCCAAAGTTCTCTTCCTCTGGGAACATTTGCAATTCTCTCGGACAGCATGTCCGTGGTGTGGTACCTGAACAAGCAGGGGGGAACCAAGTCTTATCCCCTCTGCAGAGAGGCCATGCTAGTGTGGCATTGGGCAGTGTCTTCCCAGCGGATTTTAGTGGCAACGCACATTCCGGGAAAGACCAACATGATAGCGGACAGGCTGAGCAGAGCTATTCTGATGCCTTACGAGTGGTCCCTGAACAACCGAGTGGCGGTTCAAATTTTCAACAGGTGGGGTCAGCCTTGCTGCGATCTCTTCGCCAGCCCTCTCAATGCCAAATGCAGCAAGTACTTCACACTTGTTCCCCCAACAGGGGGAGTCACCCAGGGACGCTGTAGTCCACGATTGGCCCCCCGGTCTGATCTATGCTTTTCCTCCGTTTCCTCTGTTACCAAGAGTGATTCAGAAAGCCATATCCTTGGGAAGCAGGATGATTCTAATTGCTCCACACTGGCCTCAACAAGTATGGTTCCCCTTTCTTCAGCAGTACGCAGTGGACAGTCCTTGGACCCTGGACCCAGTGCCAGACCTACTGACTCGCATGTCTGGACAGCTCCATCCCTCCCTATGAACCCTCAGGTTGACAGCCTGGCTGCTCCACTTCCATCACTAGTTAGACGACATTCCTTTTCACCTGAGGTGGTACACATCTTGTCTTCGTCTCATAAGTCTTCCACCAGAAGGATTTATTCTAGCAAATGGAAAAGATTCTCCATTTGGGCTCAGGCCCAAGGTTTGGACCCCTTCACAGTCCCAATTCCGTCGGTCTTAGATTTTTTAGCCATGCTTTTCCAACAGGGCTCCGCGCCTGCTACCATTAAGGTGCAGCTGGCTGCAATTTCCACTTTTCATACATCTTACTAGCCGTCTCTTATGGGCCATAAACTCTGTAAGGCCTTCTTGAAAGGCGCCTGGTTACTTCGCCCTCCTGTTTCAGAACCTGTCATGCCATGGGATCTAAACCTTGTGTTACAAGCCATCACTTCACCACCCTTTGAACCGGCTGCCACCTGTGAATTAAAATTTCTATCTTGGAAGATGGCTTTCCTAATAGCCATTACATCGGCCAGAAGAGTATCAAAGATTCAAGCTTTGTCCATTAAACCTCCGTATTTGACCTTTCATAAGGACAGAGTTTCCCTGAGACTTAACCCGTCCTTCCTTCCTAAGGTGTCATCCACTGTTAATCTTCATCAGTCTATTGAGTTACCAGTGTTCTTTCCGAACTTTTCCAATAAAGCAAAGTTTAGATTTCACCAGTTGGATGTGCACAGACAACTAAGATTCTGCTTACACAGGACTAAGCATGTTAGGAAGTCTGATCAACTGTTTGTGTCCTTCTCAGAAAACAGAACAGGTTGTCCTATTTCCAAGAGCACAATTTCTAAATGGATCAAAGATTGTATTTCCTTTTATCTATTCGTCAGCAGGCAGAAATTTACCTTTTCCCGTCAAAGCTCACTCTACCAGGGCAATGTCTACAGCAATAGCTTACCATGCTAGGCTTTCATTGGATGATATTTGTGCTGTGGCCACCTGGGCCTCTCATCACATCTTTATTACTCATTACAAGTTGGATGTGGCTTCTAGGGGCCGGGATTCCTTTGGTTCCACGGTTCTCAGGAGTATTTTCCTATGAGCTGCCCAGGATAGAGGTGCTGGGGACGCTGTCCCGCGAGTAAAGAATGTAGGCGAGATAGGACCACATAACATCAGGTAGTTATATACTCACCATAACGCTCGATGTATGTGGTCCATCTTGCCTCACATTCTTACGTACCCTCCCACCTGCCCTCTTCCTGTAGGATTTGGAGGAAAATTGGCTCTGAGAACCCTTCAATGTCAGTTGTTTTTTCTTTCCTTTCTGGCTGGTGCTCCTTCCAGTGGTGGTTGTGTGTGGGGTGTGACTGGAATGGCTGCAAACTAGATCTGGAGCTAGGGCGAGGTGCATCTTGGGATACTGGGTTAGCCCAGCCAATTAGAGACTTTGTGCTAGAGAAATAAGTTGGCCGAGTCGGAGCGGATTCTTGGCTCCGAACCCGTGAGTAAAGAATGTGAGGCAAGATGGACCACATACAT
Source organism: Protopterus annectens (assembly GCF_019279795.1). NCBI lineage: Eukaryota > Metazoa > Chordata > Ceratodontiformes > Protopteridae > Protopterus > Protopterus annectens. The sequence continues at coordinate 1,370,821,990 of NC_056735.1, read as the reverse complement.
CGAGCGTTATGGTGAGTACATAACTACCTGTTTTATCTCTTCTTACCACTCAGTGATTCCAGATATATTTACAAAAACCTCCTTGAGTCCATCAAACAAGATTGTTTCTAGGCCACCTTATAGACATTTCTCAACAAAAGGCTTTTCTTGTACAGGAGGAGATGAATTCTTATCTGGAAACTTTCCTGTCTTGGACCTCTGCAAGAAGGTATCTAAGGATTCTGGGAATCATGTCCTCAGAGTCTCACAGTCCTACAAAAACTCATTGGGTTGTTAAAAACACACATCACACACACGTGTCCGACATCTTCATCCTCTGGAATTTCAGATTCCAATTTTGGACTTTGTCAAAAAAGAACTGCACTAGTGGAGATAACAGATACCTCTAAATCCAGGTTTTCCCTTTTCATCTCAGAGCACCGGTCAGTATGCAACTACAAATGCCTCAGTTTTCCTTGGGGAACTTTTTCTATAGGGTAAAGATACAAGACCTGTGGAACTCATCAAACAAGATAAAAGTACATAAATACCAATATGTTGACTGTGATCCACGCCTTAAAGTCTCTTCTTCATCTGTAGCCCCCAAGACCTCTTCAGCTGATCACAGACAGCATACCAGTGATGTAGTATGTAAACAGCTGGGCAGCAGGTCATTCCTTCTGTATTGGCTGGTTATGATAGCGGGTTGGGAAGTTGGCATAATGGTTAAGGTGTTTACCTTACATACACAAGGTTCAGGTTTTGATTTTCATGTGGGGTAATTGGCTAGGCTTAAAATGGCCCACAAGGACAGTTAGCCTAGTACTAACCTGTGAGCCTATGAGTGAGGTAGCTCTACAGTATTCCTTAGCCCTCCAAGCATCTTACATTTGAAATGTCAGAGCAAAATATAGTGGCAAGATAAAAACAGAGCAGGACCAGGAGAGACCCTCACAAATGGAAACTGAATGAGGTGGTCTTCCAGGGAATGATCCAGCTGTGAGGAATACCTCAAATAGATCTCTTTGCCACCTTTCAAGGTAGACAACTGAACAAATTCCACTCCTGGGCAACTTGCAAACAAGCCTGGAAAACAGATACATTTTCGTTCCAGTGGTTGGAAACGTACCTTTATGCATTTCAGCTGACTTCCAGGGTAATTCTGAAGATTCAGAAGGACTCTGTAAAAATCATTATGATGACTACCCAGGCAGTATTGGTTCGCCCTTCTTATAGAATTGGCCAGTGGCAATTGCCACTCCTCACAGACTAGGCCTACTCTCACAAGAGTTTGACTCACCCCATTCTCAACTTCAAATAACTGTTTCTTTTTCATGATGAGACAAAGAAGGGACAACCTATGTCAAAACAGTGTATTTGGTTTGGCTGGCCTATGCTGTTGTCTTTTGTTATATCCACCATGGTAAGTCAGTTTCAGACAGTATTAAGGCACATTCCAGTAGAGCCTTGGTGTCTATGCTGGCGTGTTGGAATGGGGTGGACTTTAGATGTTTTCTGTAAGCAGCAACTCTGTCTGCTGTACATATTTTTAAAAAGCATTACAAACTGGCTTCCTTTTCTAGGTGCAGGACAAACTTTGCTATGGCCATTCTCTGGGGTTTCCTAGAATTTTATTCTTCCTCCTCCCAGGTTGGATAGGCTTTGGTAATCAACCCATATAGCCAAATGGCTACTGCAGCAGAGAGAATGATGAACGTAGTACAGTTGTGTAAGTTCCACTTGCCATAAACGTAGATGTTCAAATTTCTCACTGCTGCAGTAGCTGCACACACCCACCACCCCTCTTCCTTTGTATATAGTTAATTCTTGGGATATAAAGTTTTTGTTTACTGCTATATCTTACAGTGGTTCAGGGTAAGTAAACCCTTTTTCTCTTTATGGGCAAGGAAGTCTTGAAGATGTAGGAAGGAGCAAGAGCTTTGTGACTCTGGCTGGTTGTTATATCCTGGGCGCAGCATACAATCCATATAGCCAAAAGGCTACTGCAGTAGTGAGGAATTTGAACATCTACTGTTATGGTAAGTGCAACATAAGCAACTGTATTTTCCTTGTTCTTTTTGGTTTTATATGTAGGTAAAAATGCATTCCAGTATGCAGCTAAAATCAATTTTAATAATTTTTTTTTTTTGGCCTAGACAACTTGAGCCTCTGTGCTTAACCACCATACATTCAGATGTTGGCATCTTGTTTTCTACAGCATTCCACAGAGGTGACATCTTCACAGATTGGAAATGCATGTTCACATGTTCACTCCTTCATGCTCAGGGTGATGATAAATGGTTGCCTGAGAGCACGAGGAGAGTAACCAAGTACTGAAGGGCTGGATTTATTTTTTTTTTTGCAATGCTGATCTGGGACTTGTGTTAATGAGGAAGTTAAGATGCTTTCCTACCTTTACACATGGTCAGGCAAGTCCATATTTGAGTCATGCATTTCTGTTCTGTTTAGTCTTGGCTAGGATTACCCAGTACAGTTCTTGCATACCTTTCTCTTGAGGTAGAAGAGTTGGCCAGTGGACATGGGTAGTGGCACATATTCTTGTCTGGCCTCTGTTGGGACTGCATTGCTAGAGGATTCCAAGACACAAGTGGTGCCCACATCAGCAAATTAGCCTACAACCAAGTCTGTACTGTATTAATGTACCTTGTGACATAAAACACGTTTATGAATCTCAACATTTTTTTGGTTTGACAAACTAAGTCTGGTTATACAAAAGGAAACTGTACTATGCCTAATTTGAATAAAGGTAAATGGTGCAGTGACGGACATTTGTGAGCTATGGATATTAGATGCAACTTTTTGTTCACTCCATTTAGATTATGCTTTAGCATGCTGTACCTGGTCACATCCCAGAAAAATAATTATTTTCTCTTCCTAACAAGTCATTTTATGAGCATTATCTATTTTTGGCTGAATGTCTGATGGATAAAATACATGTGTTTCTTGCACTAGAGTAGTTTGTTGTAAAGCCATGTGGATGTACTAGTGTTCTATGACTGCCAGAAAGAAATGCCTATCTCAGTTAGGTATCTCTGTATGTATAGTTCTGCGGTTTTCTCAACAGTGAATAACTAATTATAATTTTCAGAACAGTTTTCCTTGTATTTTCCTTGTTTTCTTTTTTGTGGCAGACACCCCCAGTAATGGCATACCCTGCTACAACGCCAACAGGAGTCATGGGCTATGGAATGGTAAGTGCATTATATGTTTATATAACTGTTTGAAATGATCTTGGAAACTGTGTCTATCAACTTCAGATGCAGGGAAGAAGGTTATGCATCTTGTAGGGTCATACAAAACTGCATTTTTCTAGTAATACTTAAGATGTGGCTTAGAACCTTTTTTGTGGGGGTGGCTCTAAAGCGGAAAAGTGCAAAAGAAGAATTTCAGTGTCAGTGCGCAGTTCAGGTAGTACAGTGCAACTGAACTAGTATCGTCTGACATTTGGTTGCAGAGAAAGACTGTTTTGCTTAGGAAAGCTTAGGAAGGTATTTTTAATTCATTTTTCACAGTAGAATTTTTACAGTTATATAATTTCAAGCCTAGTATTTTTTTTCCAGTTTAATTATTTTGTAAATCTTTTTTTATCCATATTTTATTAACTTGGTTGCCCATATGGACATTTCCTGTTTTCAGTAGAGGTCCAGAAAAAAAAAGAATCACATAAACATGCAAATTAATTTACTTTCCATGCTGCTGCCATTGCTCAAATATTTACAGACCTTGTTTGACGACATATGTCTTGTATATGCACACACACACACACACCACCGTGGAACTCAAGAAAAAAAAATGCTTTGTTTTCATTGTATCTTTATTTTCTGAGCTTTTTTAATGCACTAAAACAAATCTAGGTGGTGCTTGTAAAATTTTAAACGATTAACATCTGGCCTGACATGAACATGATCTTCTCTTAGTGATTTCTTGTCTCCTTCTAAGAATCCACTTCAAGTCCGCTGTATAATAGTCATGCTAGACATGACGTGATTATTTCCTAGTCCTATAAGATGCAGTGGCAGCAGTTTGAATCTTTGGTATCTTACACACCTTCTGTAACAGGAATGCTTGCATTTTATTCCTGAAAAAACATCATGTATATTTCTCTCGGAGCCTATAACAAGCCATTCAGAGCAATTTTGCAGGCCTAGCCAAAACTACTAAATTTAGAGGCTTTTGTAGAGATTGTCATTTTGTAGTCCTGTTATGACCACTGACAGACCCTCCCCCACACTCTTCCCAAAGTGTCAAAGGTAGTACTGCAATCCAAGAGCTGCTAACACTTTAACAGGAAAGTCCGAATGGGAATGAAGCCAAATTTCAGCGGAGACCTGGGGAGAAACAATCTCAACACATCTTTATAAAACACTTATCCACTTCAAAGAACTTGTTCTGCTATTCACTAATTTGTGCAGCAGTAGAAAGTTTTATTTTTGTTATCCTGAATGTTGGAGTAATGTGCTAATGTGCTTGCTGTTTTTGCTCAAAAGTGTTTTACAAACTTAGTAAAAAAAAGTACAACTATCTGTTCTTGAATTTGTGTGTGTAGATTTTTTTAAACTGATGCACAAATGACTTTGTTACATTTCCCACTTGCGTTGCATTGCTACCCCTTGATCTGTATTGCAGCATACTGACAAATTTGTCAAAATCATGATCTTAAGTATGATGTCAGTAGTCTAACATGTTCTACGAAACTGATGCAGAAATTACTACTACTAAGTGGATCACTGCACAAAATATGTAGTCAGCTGTTTGGGCTTCTAAAACGATGGCAACTCTGAGCAGGACAGTCTTACTGAAACTTTAGATTATGCAGGACAAACTATGCCATCATAAAATGAAAAATTATTTTCATCTTCTTACAAGATAAATACTCTGTGATATGCAATGTTAGTTACTTATACTGCTTTGTGATGCTAAGATTGCTTTAATATAGTATCAGATATTTCTGTGATATTTAGAGAAAGTCAGAAAATATATTCTTGTAAAATATCAGCACATTTATCATTTTTTCATGCCCCCTTCAAACAGGATAGAACAGAATTGCCCAAATCAGAAATGCTCATCAGAAAGAGATACTTGTGGCAACCCGGTCAACTAGGTGCACTGAGATTGTTTCACTTCCCTTCTGCAGTAAAGACAGTGGAAAAGTTTCACAGCTCTCTTTTTTATACCAGCGACTGAGTACCTGACAACAGCAGGACTAATCGCTTGTCTAAGATTGACATACTTGACGGAGTAAAGTACAGATTTGTCTGTGTCTGTGATATGTCAAGCAGGCAGACTCAGTTTCTGTGTGCAAGATTTGTGAGACATTAAGCTTAAAAAAGTGGGTGGGCTTTCCGTTCCTTTAATTACAAAGCAAGGAAAGAAAAGTTTTATACAGTACAATCAGGTTTTTGGTACATTTGCAATACTGCAGTCATATCATGGGGAGAAAAGTAATCTAATGGTTGAATTGCACTGCAAGAGAAGGTGGAGTAACATGCTCAGTTTTCCTGTTTGCTTCTTGATTGGGTTGCCTTCTTTGCAGGGTCTGCATAGATTCCCTTTGTCCACGTGACTTTTTTCAAGATGATTCAATTTTGATTACTGCAACAAAGCTAAATAAACTGTGGAACCATATTTTTTGAAGTGGTGCCCTGGTTATTTCAATATGTATTTCACTCCTTGGTGCTGAATTTTGTTGAACTTTGTTTTTCTGCACTGTGCACATGAAGTACACAGAAAGATCCCAAGTGTCTTCCTTGCCTTATATACTGTAGAGGTGTCAGTACTAGTATCTCTTCATGGAGCTGCTGTTTAAAACTGACGCCTTGCTCTCTATTGTCTGTGCCCCAGACAGGCAGAGTGACGTCAAGCCTCTGCAGTGACTGAATGTTATCCCGCACTGATTCCTGTTCCTCACACTCAAATGAGACTTCCCTGAGTTCTCCTAGGAAGAAAAGATACAAGAGGAGGCATTTGGCCTTCCTTATACAGGGTCCCACTCCAGATACAGATTTGGATGAAGGGAAGACCCGTCCACTGTCCTGTTCTGGTGACCCCATGTTTGGAGTGATCCTTGAGCTTATGCATGAGAGGGATCTTCACCCAAAGCTCCAGTTTCTCCTGAAAAGGAAATATTACAGGAATTTTTTGTTAGTAGCCTGATTAAATTTTCTGTTATTCTAACCCTCTTAGTTTTGGTTTTAGCACTTGGTCTTCAGGCCAGTTATTTTACATTTGAGAAGGTTTTTGTGGTCTACACTCTTGTGGGCAAACCCTTATCAAAACCCTCGCTCCATAGGTTCATCCAAGTTCCAGAACACCATGTCTGGACAATTCCCATTGGTTTTTCCTGCCAGTCTGGTCGACATGGGCATACTGGGACTGTGTAGCAACTGCCTTATGTTCACTGACAGCCCTCTTCTCCTAGCACACAATTCTTCTACTTGCGAGAAATGCATCTATATCAGTAACCTGGAATCCATGCTCTCTCATGACACAGTCAGTACTCCTGATAAGGAAGAGATTGCTAGTGCAAACATCAAACCACCCACATCACATAGCCAAGCACAGCACACACCCATCTATGCAGAGGTCCTTAATAAAAACATACCTAAACAGCAGAGACCTCCAAAACACACTCACAAACATTCCACACACAACACCAAACACATCACAGACAGCAGACTACCCACCAGTGACTCACAAACGCAGCCCATAAGGCATAACAATAAACTCACATAGCCCATATAGCACAGCAATAAACCAAACATACTAGTCATTGGCAACTCAATTTTGAGACACACCAATGTCCCTCTCACCAGGCTCGACAAGGAGAAGATCACAGTCAGTTGTCTGTCAGGTGCCAGAATCCACCATATCATGCACACACTTAAGTCTTTCCAGAACAGGTACAAGTATGACTCTGTCATTGTTCATGTTGGTGTGAATGACTTGAGACGTACCTCCCTGGACTATATGAAGAGAGATTTGATTGAGCTCTGAGTATGTGTCCAAGGCAGGTGTGACCCTGGCCCTAAGAAGCATCCTACGTTCACCAAGAATGATACCACAATACCAACAAAAAAAAAATTGACTTCAACAATTGGCTTAGTTTGTGGTGTCATTCCAAGGGGATCCAGTATCTGTCTGCCTGGGATGACATCATTAACAGCCATCGATGCTTTGCCAGAGGTGGCCTCCACTTGTCACCCCTGGGATTCAGGATTGTGACCAAGGGTCATGCCATACCTCCCAACCATACCAAATTACTCAGCTTTTACTGAGTTGTGGGGTCCAAAACATGGGGTGCCACGATTCCTGAGTGGCACTCCATAATTTCCGAATTTCCTGTTTTTTTGAATTTTTTTTTTGTTTTTTTTTTGAGCTGACATCATCATGTGCGGGATGAAGTCAGCTCTGTGAGACGGCCTGCCAAGCCTGTCAGATAACTTGCTTGTGCGTGCATTCATTTCCTGGCTGTCTTTTTTTTTTTTTTTTAATTGAGAACAGAATAGCTACAAGAACAGAGCGGCTACACGGGGGGCCAATGGAAGGAGAATGGAGGAGGAGGCTAGAAGAAGTGGTTTCCGAGAATGGAGGAATGGAGTGATTCCACAAATTATGCTGTGGAGAGAACGGAGTGGCTGTGGAGTGTGGGCAATGGAAGGAGAGCAGAGGAGGCTTGCCTAGAAGTTGTTTCTGACCGAGAACAGAGCGGCTGCACAAATTGTGTGTGTGTGTTTTGAGAGGTATGTGCAACATGAATGTGAATGCCACTTACTACTCTTAGGTAGGTATTGAATTTATTTATTTATTTATTTATTTATTGCAATGCTTTTTTTTTGTCAGAACAGTTCATACTTTGAATGGTTGGTCTAGGACCTTAAAATCTCTCTGTAATGTTATGGATCCTACTGCAAAAAGCATGTTGAGAGTACTGGAACATGTTAAATAACCACATCCATTGTGGTGATTTATTTGTTGTAGTCTCACAATGTAGTTTTTTTTTTTTGGGGGGGGGGTGAAAAGAAAAACAAATGCACCAGTTAAGATTTGTTTCAGTGCATCAGAGTTTTGGGAATTACCTTAATTAGGGGTCCATTTCAAATGATAAAATATGAAAGCAAATGGGTATTAAGATTCATTTCACAACATCAGAAGTGTGGAAGTGAAGCTTGCACCTGCATTTTCACTCTGTCTACACCCCCCCCCCTCACACAATGACACATTGCTGTAATCCATGATAAACATTGCCTTTCTAACCTCTCCCAAGCTAAAAGATTGAGAGTGAACACAGAAAACAAGCAACAGTGAGGCAGTGGTGTGAAATTATAGAAATAGGGGTGTAGTGTAATATTTTGTTACAGAGTGGGTGTATCACTGAATGAAGCTGAAGAATAAAGAGGAGTACATAGGTGTGTAATAGGCTAATGACCACTGGGCCTTTTTAAGCGTAGCCATAAGTTAGCATAGAAACCTTAACAGAGTTTCAAGTCCACAGTTGGTGTTGTGTGATGTCCACATGGGGAATGAGGTGCCATTAAAATGGTGGCCCTAATTTGGTTCATTTTCAAAATTTAAGGGAAACCCTTTGCAGACTGACTTTAATGATTATGATGATGTGAAATAAATCCTTAAGTGATTTAGCTACACACACATGCACAAACGCTATAAAGCTGAATTGTTTTCTGTGTGGTAAACCAAACAGCATATCTATGACCATCTTTTTAATGTCAAGCAATTTACTTGTCATAGAAGAAGTAAAAAAAAAACAACTGAAAATCATATTTTGAACCTGTATACTCACATTGGACAGTTCGCTATCCTCACAGTCCATCATTTAATCATACTAACTCTATGTTTACATAACAGTGTGAAAAGTATTGAATGGCAGTCTCACACAATGAGGTCACTGTAAATAATACAAGTCTTTCAGGTTTTAGTGTACTGCAGTGATGAAAATGTGATGAAAAAATAATCACTAAAGGTCAGATTGAGCAACTGAAGGACAATTTGCTTAAACCCCATGTATTTTCAATACTCTAGATCTGCAGATGTCCTTCAAGGATGCATCTGCAGTCCTAACATATGGGTTGTCCTGCCTCAGGCAGCCCTTCGGTCGGCCGGATTCCAAAGTCTGGGTCTGGCCTCGGCTGATGTCGCACTTCACCCGACGTCATAGCTGCTGTGAATTGGGTATAAAGGCATCAGCCGACGCCATTTTCCTCAGTCTTTCTTGCCGCGCGGTGCCCGAAGCAGAAGCTGTTCACAAGTGCCGGTCGGTCAGATCCAGAGATTTCTACTACCGAAGACTTCTAAAAAGCTAAGTACCCCATTGGGGACTCTTTTTTGCCTCAGCCGATGTCAGAAAAAGTAAATAATTGTTTAACTTGTGGGAAACAAATACCTCATAAGGATTTCCACTCTTACTGCCTTCCTTGCTTAGGCCAAGACCACGACGTATCAGCTTGTCTAGCCTGTGCTTCCTTCAACCGACGGACACTTAGACGTCGGTCGGAGTTTGCGGAGGAGTTTTTTGGTCCCGCTTTTGCTTACAAAATGCCGTCGGAGACTCCGACTTCACAATTAGATAAAAAGCGTAAGGAAAAGGACCGACACTCGCGGTCCGCAGTTTCGGCTGAAACCACGGTTAAGCCAACCGCGAGTGTCTCGGTTTCGGCTGAAACCGAGTCCTCGGTTCTTCCTTCGGCCGAAAGCATACCTCCGACAGCCGAGGCCTCACACGGCATGGCTGAATCTGCTACTGAAATTTCTCCTGCTGTAGCAGGCACCCAGGATTTATCTGATACTATTCCATTAGACATATCTACTCCTGCACGTGGAGCTGCTAGGCCCCCTGCATCTATGTCTATCAAGGCTTTTTCTAGGGCTAAAGCAGCTAAATCTTCTAAGGCCTTGCCTGCTAAAACCCCACACAGGCCTACCTCTAGTTCCCAAATGCTCAGCTTGGCTGAGGATCTCATTTCCTTGATCAGGGGATCCCAACCTCACCCAGACAGGGCCTCTCAACTCCCTCCAGAGAAGAGGCCTAGAGCAGAGCCCCCCGATCCAGTTTCTACTGACTATTCCTCGGATGAGTCTGAAAACTCAAATCCTCCAGAAGGCCCTTATTCTCCATATGAGGATTCTGATGCAGAAGACTCCATTCCTTCTGCCTCTCCTCCTGAGGAATTTTCTTTTGGGGAAACCTTACATGCTATGAGAGAGCAATTTCAATGGCAGGGCCAGGATTTTTCAGATTCAAGGAAAAGGCTAAGGACCTTTTTACATTTACCACAGCATAGGCCTTTAGCCATTCCTCCAGTACTAACAGTTGTGGATGATGCATTCAATGATGCCTGTACTGCTCCTGACTCTCTTCCCCCGGCCCCTGCTAAACCCGACAGATATTACAGGGTCCCGGACACACACTTTCACTTGTATAAGGCTCCTATTGCAGATCCTGAAACCATTTCACAGGGCCCCAAAGCTGTAGCAGCTGCCTCTGCCAAAAACCCTCCCTCTGAAAGAGAATCTAGAGCATTAGAGAGATGGGGTAAAAGTTTATACTTCTGCTACTCTTTCGGCTAGGGCCTTAAACTGTCAATTCCACATGATTCAGTATCAGGAATTTTTGTTAGACCAGCTAAATAAAAAACTGTCCTCTCCTGAACCTATAGACAGTAAGTCCCTTCAGGATTTGGTACATAACACTCAGCAGGTCAGTAATCATTCCTTAAAATGCGGCTATGATGCACTGGAGGCTTCCTTTAGATCAGCTATGACTGGAACAGTGATCAGAAGGCATGCATGGTTAAAAGAGCAATCCTTACCAGACCATGTAAAGTCAAAGCTCCTAGATGCTCCCATGGAGAAACAAAGTTTGTTTGGCTCCCCTGCGCAGCAAGTGCTAAAGAAGGTGGAAGAAAAAGCAAAATCTGTCCAAACAGTCAAGGATTTCTTACAGGTCCAACCTCCGAGGTTTAGTAGAAATTGGCCTTCGAAGACTTGGTCCTTTCCAGACACCTCCAGAGCTCAGAGAGGTAGAAATAGGCGCCCAAGAGGCAGAGGTCAATCCAGAGGTGCCTACAGGGGACGTCAATGGCAGCCTAACAACCAGAGAAGTACTGCCACAGATCCAGCTACTACCACTTCCACAGATCAGACACAATGACTTGGCTCTGATACCGCCTACCAGGGAACAACTGGAAGCACCCTTAGGCGGAAAGCTAGCCTTATTTTCCGTAAACTGGCATTACATTACAGGAGACAAATGGATTTTACAGACAATAGACAAAGGCTACAGGTTTCACTTCCACACTCTACCAAAAAAGAGAGGAATGCCAAACCTTCCACCAAACCAAAAAACAAACGCTCTAAGACAAATCAACCACTTACTAAGGATGAGAGCTATAGAAAAGGTACCACCTATGGAACAAGGACAAGGATTTTACTCCAGACTTTTCCTGGTACCAAGAAAAGAAAACCAATGGAGGCCTATTCTCGACCTGTCCGCTCTGAACACATATCTCATTGTTCCAAAATTCAAAATGCTGACCCTACAGCAACTTCTTCCCATGCTGGGCAAGGAGTCTTGGCTGGTGATTCTAGATCTCAAGGAGGCATACCTGCACGTCCCTATACGACCAGATTGCAGAAGATACCTCAGATTTCTTGCAGGATCAGAGCATTATCAATTCTCAACATTGCCCTTTGGCTTATCTACTGCCCAGAGTATTCACGAAATGCCTGGCATCAGTAATTGCTCATTGCAGGCTTCAGGAATTCAGATTTATCCATACCTGGACGACTGCCTAATACAAGCGGACAACAAGACCAAATTAACACAAGATTTGGAAAAGGTTATACAACTACTGCAAGCCCTGGGATACACAGTCAACATGAAAAAGTCAAGGCTGGTACCATCCCAAAGGATAACATTCTTGGGTGCAGAACTGGACACTTCAAATCAGATGGCATTTCTCACAGCAGAAAAGCAAAAGCAACTACCACTCTATTTCATGGCATTAGCAACAAAGAACCAGCTTACAGCAAGGAAAGTCCTGCAAGCCCTGGGTTACATGGCATCCTGCATAATATTGATTCCACATGCCAGGCTGCATATGAGGAAGTTGCAATGGTACCTAAGGAATATATGGTCTCAACACAAGCACAGCCTAGAAGCCCAGATTCCAATAATCCCATGCCTGAAGCAAGAATTCCTGTGGTGGGCTCAGGCCTGTCAGTTGAACAGAGGACTGCCTTTCCACAAACCTCACTCAAGCCAGACTATCACCACGGACGCCTCAGACCTAGGCTGGGGGGCACACATGGTGGACAAGTGTATACAAGGCCTATGGACACAAGACCAGATGAACCTACACATAAATCAAAAAGAGATGCTGGCAGTGAAACAGGCAATTCAGACATTCGGACCGTTTCTTCAACAGGGTCATTTGCTGATAAGGACTGACAACACCACAGTCATGTGGTATATCAACAAACAAGGAAGCACACACTCATATCCTCTATGCCGGATGGCAATGGACCTGTGGAATGCGGCCCTGAACCTCAACATTCAGCTCCAGGCCATATTTGTGCCAGGAAAAGAAAATATACTAGCAGACACCTTAAGCAGAACTACCACGGATGCCCACGAATGGATGCTGCATCCAGACATCTTCAAATCCATTACAAAGAAATGGGGACTACCAGAAATAGACCTGTTCGCATCCCCTCACAACCACCAATTGAGGAAATTCTGCACAAGGGCATACCACCCACTTGCTTGGAAGGTGGACTCCCTCTCCTTCAGTTGGGAAAACCTGACAGCATATGCATTCCCACGTCTTCTTTTGATGCACAAAGTGCTACTGAAGATCAAAGAAGATCGCCCAAGGATCATCCTGATAGCTCCAGACTGGCCGAGGCAGCATTGGTACCCGCTACTGAGGAGTATGTCTCGGACACACGCATGGCCTCTACCTCTAGTTCCTTTACTGCTAACACAGATCAACTTCAAGATCCTACATCCAAACTTGAAAACACTGCAGCTAGCTGCTTGGAATATTACATAAAACAAAATAACCCAGATTTATCCCAGAGGGTTAAAGACATTATCCTGGAGGCTCGCAGACCCTCCACAAGGAAGACTTATTCAGCCAAATGGAAAAGATACCTCATTTGGAGTGCAGCAAAAGGAGAAAATGTATCATTAGCAAACATAGCTAACATCCTGGAATATTTAGCAGAACTTTTCCACAATGGCCTGTCTTACTCCTCCATTAAGATTCATGCATCAGCAATTTCAGCAGAATACAACATGGATCCTCCAGTCTTCTCTCATCCTCTACTCAGGCAGTTTCTGAGAGGAATTAAAAATGTAAAGCCTCCAAGGAAGCCACCTTTGCCTACATGGGACCTTAACTTTGTGCTGGAAAAGTTAACACTTCCCCCTTTTGAGCCAGCAGCAACAGCAGAATTACAGTTCTTATCTTGGAAAACTGCTTTCCTGCTTGCAATCACTTCAACAAGAAGGGTTTCTGAATTACAGGCATTAATGGCAGTACAGCCCTTCCTTATCTTCCATCAGGACAGAGTGTCCTTGAGAACTAACCCTACCTTTATGCCAAAGGTGGTCTCCAGGGTATCATTGAACCAAGCAATCCACCTACCAACATTCTTCCCCAACCCACAGAACAGGGGGGAAAGACTATTACATACCTTGGATGTGCACAGGCAATTGCGCTACTATCTGGACAGAACCAAGAACAATAGAAAAACTGACCAGCTTCTGGTAGCATATGTGACAGGAATGGAAGGAAAAGCAATTTCAAAACAGACAATCTCAAAATGGATAGGAAATTGCATTAGATTTTGTTACTCTTTTCATGGAAAGACAACTCCAGAAAACATCAGACCTCACTCCACAAGAGCTGTAGCCACTACTACAGCTTTCTTACGAGGAGTGGCTACCAAAGACATTTTAGAGGCTGCTACTTGCAGCTCCGTGCATACATTTGCCAAGCATTATAATCTACCTTTATACTCCAGATCCCGAGCAGGTTTTGCAACTGCTGTTTTGCAAGGGATCTTAACTACACCATAATCATCTTAGTGCCTCCTCCCCCAGTTTGGCTATGGTATTCTACCCATATGTTAGGACTGCAGATGCATCCTTGAAGGACATAGTACAGTTTTGTACCTACCATAAATGTAGATGTCCGAGAGGTATGCATCTGCAGTCAGGATTACCCACCCTCCTTCCCTCTGTGGTACTCCTAGGGTATTTGCCCATCTTGTAGCTAGCTGGGGAATCTATTATGGTGTATTTGTTTGTATATATGTATATACATGTTTATTTTTGTTTGCTCTCTACTGTTTGGAATCATTTGCATTTATCCAAATTTAGCCTTCCTAGAGGGCACCTGGCATCTGGGGCAAGAAACACTGAGGAAAATGGCGTCGGCTGATGCCTTTATACCCAATTCACAGCAGCTGTGACGTCGGGTGAAGTGCAACATCAGCCGAGGCCAGACCCAGACTTTGGAATCCGGCCGACCGAAGGGCTGCCTGAGGCAGGACAACCCATATGTTAGGACTGCAGATGCATACCTCTCGGACATCTACATTTATGGTAGGTACAAAACTGTACTTTTCAGCATCTGTATACTTTTACAGTATACCACCTCACTTATAAATGAATTATAATTGTACTCCTCTGGCAATATTTTATAAGTCACATGTAGATAGTCGCTTGGTGTTTAATTTGAACCCCTGCCCACCTTAAGGCATATTAGGCCCTGTCACTATCCATAACCCTGCCCTTGCCCTTAATCATACACCTTAGCTTAAAGAAACCCCTTTTCTGTAACACTACCGCTATTTAGACAAATTATGTACTCGTGTTTGATAGGATTTTGATTAATGACTTGAAAACGTAAATATGCTCATTTTAGGGTAGGTTCAGACAAGATGTATTTTAGATTATTTTTTCTGTTTAGTGAGTTGTAGATAAGGGCAGGATTAGATTGATTTATATACAGCATATAGCTAACAAAAATTGCAGCCACAATATACTCTGCATCTCTATATTCACTTTATTAGGAGGTGAACTGGTGTTTGAGGTAAGGTAGCTTTAACTAAAATTAATGTTGAAATAGAGAGAAGACGGAGGTGGTGCAGAGGAATGAGGAAAACATATATATATATATATATATATATATATATATATATATAGTTATATATATGTATGTATATATATATATATATATATATATATATATATATATATATAGTTATGTTCTGAATTGGGGAGTTTTGTCATTATTGGTTCATGCATTTTGTTTCATTGTCTACTGGAGAAATGTTCAAAGTTCAAAACGGTAAATTTAAAATGCGCTCTATATCTAACAAGTGTGCTGTATTATACAAGGAATATAATTTAATAAAGTCAGTATGTATGTTTCTTGTTTTGTGTGCAAGGGTCCTATGATATGAAAACAGACCAAAGGTAATCTTTATCCACCACTGGCCAGATGCATTTTCTTTGGATGTGGTGTGGGTCCAATGCTGTTTCAAGAGCAGAGAAGTTTTAATGCTAAGTCTGTTTTAATTGTGAGGCAGTATTGCTTTATTTAGCAGATGTCTATTAGTGTTTGCGCATTGTGCTATAAAATGTAAATATAAAATCCAAATAATCATTGTAGAAGTAAAGCAGTATGCACATTAGTGTTTATCGTGAATGGGGTAAAATAGCCAGGTAATGGGACATTGGAATGGCTGCAGGGGGACTCTGGTGCCATATTTTGGTTGTCTGTTCTTCAGTTTGCATTTTAAAGCTGTTACCCCACAATTCCATTGGAGTGGATGGGGTTGCATAATTGTGTGCAAATTTTATCCTAATCAGTGTACAAATTTGTAGCTATTTTTCAAGGGTCTTGTCCAGATTTATGATGTTTCCAGGTTGAGAGGTATGGCTCTTGCCTCTCCCATTGTTTCTTTTTTAGGCAATGTCCCATAGACAAATCTTCCAACATAAAAGATCTGTCAAAGAACAAATTGAAGGTATTGCTGCTTAACACTACAAGACAGCCTGAAAATGCACTCACAGGAGGCTGTCCTTGCACTGGAAGATGCCAACATCTGTGCAGTCACGGAAACTTGGTTCAAGGCTGTGGAGAGCACCCCTGCCTTACCAGGCTATACCTCATTCCATACATTCCGATCCCAAAATGAGGTTGGGAAGACTATGGGTGGTGGTGGTTCTGTTTTCATTAAAGACCAGCACACCTCCAGACTGGTTTGCCAGCATGATGCATTAGAACTACTCCAGGTGCAGCTGGCAATTGGCAAGACACCCATCCATGTTATATCCGGCTATAGACCCCCCCTCCATGACTCAGGACGCCCACTCCTCCTACCTGGACCTACTCGACTCCATCAAGGTACCACTTAACACCACGATCCTTGGTGACCTCAACTACCCCATCATAGACTGGGTGAACTATTCCTGCTCTGATGCACTTACCCAACAATTTCTTGACTTCATCAATTCTAACGCACTAGACCAGCTTGTCTCATTCTCCCACAAGGGGAGATAACATTCTAGACATGGTTTTCATGAACATGAACGACTGCTGCACCACCCCCTTAGTAAGCTCTTCCCTGGTGAGATCAGACCATCGGTCTATCTCTTTCAAAGTGTCTATCCCATTCAACCCCCCCCCCCAGCCCTAACCAGACTAAAAAACGTCTTAAAAGCTGACTACAACCTTCTAGGGGAGGGTGTCAGTAGCTTCACACCACCGTCCCCCTCAGAGAATGCAGACAAATATCTGAACAGTACGCCAGTGCAGTATACAAGCACCTGCGCAAGTGCATGGACTCAGACATACCCAACAGAATTTAAAACTACTCCTCAAGGAAACACAAACCTATCTGGTGGACACCCTCTATCAACAGGCTTTACAACAAAAGGAAGAAACTGTTATCCAAGGGTAAAAAGGGATAAATTCCCAATTGGAAAAATTCCCTCCTTATCCTCAACAAGCAAATTAGATCACTAGTGAAAACCTCCAAAGCCAATTATGAATTGAAACTAGCCTCTGAAACAAATGCTAACTGCAAAGCCTTTTTCAATTACGTCAGGAACCTCCATGGCAAAGTCCAGGTTTGTTCCAAATTAGTTCTTAACAGTACCACTTACACTGATCCTGTTGACTTAGCCACCCTGCTAGCAGATAGTTTCACCCCACTGTCCCCCTCCCCCCCACCAAGGCTCATTCGACATCCCTGATACTTGTCCTGCACCTCACTTCTCCATAGATCAAGTGTTAAAGGCCCTATCCAAAGCAAAGAACACAGCTTCCATGGGACCTGATAGTATCCCAGGCTGTATTCTGCACCATCTCCAGCAAGAACTAGCCTTGCTGTTGAGCACCCTATTCAACCATAGCCTAAGTACAGGTTTCATTCCAGCAGAGTGGAGAACTGCCATGGTTATCCCTTTGCACAAAGGTTGTGCCACTACTGACCCTGAAATCTGTCTCCCCATTATCTTGACAAGTCTGATCTGTAAGGCCATGGAGCGTATTATTATGGACCTCATAAACAAGGACATAGGCAATCTCCAAGCACTTGACCCCACCCAGTTCGGATTCATCAAGGGCAGTTCTTGCCTGTTGAACCTGGTTGCCTTTTTTGAGACTGTCACCAAGGCACTTGATGAGGTAAAGTCAGTAGAAACAGCTTACCTTGACTTGGTCAAAGCTTTTGACACAATTCCCCACGTAACTTGGTGTAAATCCCTGTCTCATCAGGTGGGTGGCCAACTGGCTCACTGATAGGACCCACAAGGTCAAAATAGGTTCCTGCATCCCTGACAGCAGACCTATCACTAGTGGTGTTCCCCAGGGATCTGTCCTGGGACCCCTACTGTTTGGCATGTACTTCTCAGAGGTCCAGGCAAAGACAAAAGGCCTTTGGCTGACCAAGTTTGCAAATGACTGTAAGTTGGGTGCTGTTATTGACTCCCAGATGATGCTGATATACTGCAAGAGGGTCTCATAGCAACAAATGACTGGTGCCAAATTCATGGCCTTAAGTTAAATGCAAAAAAATGTATTATCATTATCATTCGGCCCCTACTGGTTACCACATCAACGGCAACCCCCAAGCTCACAATCTATGGTGTGAGACCTGGGTACATGGGTTGACAATTTCACATTTAACCATCAGGTAGTGACAGTGGTCAGAAAAGCCTTTTACTTGGTTCATCTCATAAGTAAAGGGATTGCATCCAGAAAAAAGGAGGTTATTATCTCTCTATAGTCCTCCCTCATTAGGCCAGTAATTGAGTACAATGCCATGTTTGGTATGTACCTCTCCAGACACCAACACCAACTGGAAAGGCCACAGAAATACCTCACAAAGAGAATCCATGGCCTCCAACACCTGTCTTATGTGGACAGGCTCAAATCACTGTCATTCTACTCGGTGTCATACAGATTGCTCAGAGGTGATCTGTGTCTCGCCTACAAGGCAATCTCAGACCCTGCTCTACTAGAGATGCTCTATATCTGTAAGTGTAACTCCTCACGCATTACCCAATCAAAAGGCCTAAATCTAATATGTGATATTAACAAAACCTGCTGGAGAAACAGGTTTATCTCCCAGAGGCTGCCCTGTCACTGGAATAGACTCCCCATGCAGTCAAACAAATTATGTCGCTGACCCTCTTCAAGCACAACCTTGATGAGTGGATGGGAAACTACAAATTTGTCCCAGGGGTTCCACTTGTGTCCCTCATTGACAGGGGTGACAGGTACTGATTGAGGTTTCATTTTTGGGGATAAACTCTTCGCTAGGCTTGTAAGGGCCCCGGGGCCATTACCCTAGTAATCTCCTATGATCCTGTGAATCTTACTTCTGTATTCTGCTAACTTCCTGTGTGGTTTTCCCTGTAGACTACTTGATTTCAGTGTTGTAGAGGGGTAGGTGGGAACTGGATGTGATAAAACCTATACAAAGAAAACTGGACATGATAATCTGGCATCCCAAGGGTTATGAATATTGGAGTAAGACACTAATTAGCCAACTCGGTTGTAAAATGCTGCCCTTAAGAAGGATCCCCTGAAAAGAGCCCAGAGGTCCATCTTCCTGATAGGCTTGGGCATTGGATTGATTTGGCAAGTGCATTTATGCATCAGACACATTTTTGATTAGGCCATTATCTCAGTGATGCAAATAGGAAGGTTTTAGAATGACCTTGTTGAAAAGACCCTAGAGAATCTGAAGAAGATGCCCTGTTGGAAACTGCAACAACAAAAAAAAAAATTTCGGGTGTCTGCTATTACTACAGTTTCAACCCTGTCCATGTGTGTTGTTCCACAGTGCTGCAGATGAAGTAGCTAGTTCCACCAGTTGGGTATAGCTGTCAGATGCCATGTGTATCTCACGCATTGCTTTTTTGCAGACAGCTTTAAGGCATCCTTTACCAGCACCCCTTGTGGTCGTTCATTGTTTAAATCACTGGTAAAAGTGAAGCAGCAGAAAAGTGAGCAGAAAGGGAAAATGCTTGCTTCTTTTGGGATGGCATTTCTCATTTTCTTTAAGGTTTTCTCATTTTCATTAGTAACCGCAAGTTGTAGAGTAAGAGTATTTTGCAAGGTAAAACATAGGAAGTATTTTTCACAACAGAATTTCTACAGTTTTATATCATTTCAAGCTAAATATTTTTTGCACTTTAATTCTATTTATATATGTAATTGTGTCTTGTATTACAAGCATCTGTCGGTTATCTACAGTAACTACTGGACATATAAATGCTGTACGTAACATAACTGTAGTGTGGTACTCTGAGCTGGATCATGGTCAAATGGGGCCTTAGGCAGGATAATGTATCAGGGTCCCCCAGCCAGCATCCCACCACAGCCATTCTAGTGCCCTATTACTTGGTTGTCTCTCCCTAGTTACCATAAACATTTTTCATATCTGTCGTGTGTGTACTGTTTTCTTCTTTACTTCATCAATGATTGCAGATATTTGGATTTAATTTAAAACTTTTATTTCAGAAATTTTATAGCCCAAGCACTGATAGCCATTTGCTAAACAAAACAATACAGTTTCATGATGGAAACAGACTTAGCATGAGCAACAGTAAACTTCTCTTTCTCTGAAATTCACATTTGTTGAAACCATTCATAGAAAATGCATCTGGCCAGTGGTGGATTAAGTATATTTTTGAGCTGTTTTCAAACCACGGTCCCTCTGCACATATTCTAGGACCATGAAAAATAAGTGTGTTCTTCAATTCACCTTCCTAATAGCATTAAGTTGTTGTTCAACAGTGTGTTTTACTTTTGTAGTTTTGAACATTTTTCTAGTAAGAAATAGAACAAGACATGTTATAAGACCAAATAATGACATAACTACCCATTTCAGAACATTATAGCTGTAAAAGGATGCTCAAATGGCTGTCATGATAAATCCACTAATATCAGTCGGTATGCAAATCCCAAGTAAAAGTTATCTGAATAATTCCACATTAAAAAGAACTGTGACTAATGAAAAGGTTGCTGCTGGCAAACAGCTTTGTATCTCAGCTTTTCATTTACAAATTCAGTGCCTCCTGCCATTGAAGAATAAATTACCAATGTTAAATTAAAACATAAAATAGGTTCATAATCCTAGACATCTCATCCATAGGAGCGCAGTACCCCCCAACATGCTGCACATTAGTGTTAGCAGTTGATCTGCTTGGTGTGGGAGCAGAAGCTGAAGCTTTCTGCACCAAAAGCAAGTGTGCTACCTGTTGACTCTGAAAAATACAGCTCTGAAACTCTGATATTAAGACTATATCCATTTCTCAGTGATCTATAAAAACAAAAGAAAAAAATGAAAGGAGACCCGGCAGTTGAGGTGGAGGTTTAAGGTTCTTGCCTGCTTTTAATAAATAAAGGTTCAGGGTTTGATTCTGAGCAAAGTCACTTAACAAGACACTGCTCTTAACTGGGGCATTACACGCACACACACTCACATACACACACTACAAGATGCTTGTATATCTTCTGCTCACCTTACTGGATCCATCTTCCATTTGCTCTTTAAAATAAAATCATAGGTCCATCCAGGCTCAGTAAGGGCATGCTGTCTTCCCCTTTACAGCAGTTGTTGCCATAAATCTCCTGCACAGCTTGACATTACGAAATTGTCCTAACCCTGAGGTTTCTGGGGCTTACAGAAGTTCCTTCCTGTCTGGAGAAGTTCCGCAAGGTACTAATGCTTGCTGTGGTTTGGTTGAAATTACTAAGGGTTATTTAATGAAGTTTTTTAATAAACCAAGCCAGCATGGGCCCCCAAGCCAACACAGGCCCTAGGCAGCTGCTTAGGTCACCTTGTGCTGGATCCAGCTTTGGTGGCATGCGCTCTGTTCTCCTATTTGATTCCTGGCTAGGACGCCATCTTTGTGGAGTATGTTTATCTTCCCTTTGTTCATGCATCTTTTGTCCAGTATAATCCAGTTTCTTCCAACCTCCCCAAAGCGTACTTTTGCATGACTTGGCAATCATCCATATTTTTCATTGGGTGTGCTCGTTGTATGAGAATGAGTATAGGCATGTTATAGATGAAATGCTTACCTTTTACATAATAATTTCTCAGTCTTATACTCATTGATTGTTGAGTTGGGCTTCAGCTGTCATCAACTCTGAGTGGGATAAAGCAGGTAATCACTTGTTTACTAAGCTACAGTCATTGGTTGATGTATTACCAACTATTATACAGCATAGGTGTGAGTTACAGAAAATGTATTTAGAACTGCATCTTTACATTTAAATATTCCAGTAATGGCTGTATATGGGGAAAGAGGGTACATTATAAAAAGATAAGTTGAGGTATCCTGTTGAGCTAAAATGGAATAGAAAAGCAGGTAAGTGCTACAGAGCATGTATAAACGAGAGAGAGAGAGATGTATGCAAATAGGAACTTTTACACTTCAAAGAAGAGAATAGAAGTGAAAGATGTGTATGCTCTGCATACAAGTCAGTTGGATGCAGTAATATTTAAAGCAGTTGTGGTTCAGGTTGCAGAAGATATTGGTATGATTTGTTTAATATTAACTGTAACTTTGTTCTACTTGTGTTGCTGCATATAATTTTAGCTGACATTTGAAAGAATTGTGAACTAGCTGAACTTTTACATCAAATGCAAGTTAATTCTTTAACTTCATTAAGTAGAGGGGGATGATGCACTAGGTCTCTACTTTTTTGCTTTTGCTGTTTCAAATAAATTGATGTCTTTGGATACAAATCTCTCACTACAGTAGATATTTTAAAGTATTCACTACTGTGTATGTAGGATTATCTGGAAGTTGTGGGGCAAAGTTAAGGTGGTTGTATTTCAATTTATTTTTTTAACTTGAGAGCTAGTGTAGACTTCATGAAGTTGCAGTGGTGCTGCTTCAGTGGAGGGTCCCAAATTTGGATGATTTATTGTAGCACATTTCTAGCTTTTTAAACACATCCAATAATATATTTAATGTATAGCAGTGATCCATAGAAGGAGTGTCTAGGAAATAATGTTGAGAGCGACTTCTCTCCCATGGTAGTAACATTGAGGAAGTTGAGTTACCTAAGTAGACATCCGTGTTGCTGCTTTTTTATTTCCTTTTTACCCACTTCCTCCCAAGGAAACATCAGCCTCCCTTGCAGACATATCTTGATCCCATGCCCATGCCCAATAGAAAAGAATGCTGCTGATGAGAGAGATTTGGGAGCAGGAGAACTTGGCAGTCATCACTGCTGTATTTTTAAGTTATCTTACTTCTCTCCCCTTTTGGCTAGAAATGCAGTGTAATGGCCACTGCCCCAAACCCAGTACAGGTACACATCTGTATAGTAACATTGCTTTACAATCATTCATTTACTGCTCACTTAGGCTTGCACTGTTGGGTCTCTGCTTATGTGGTGCAGACATAACGGTCCTCCCTCCTAAAGGGTGCTCCTGTGTTTGGGTGAAGCCAGCATGTTCCACCTTATATTTGAGCTGGTGTTGGCTTCTTTCTCTGTGGCTGACTTTGTATCTACTGGGATGATGATACATTGCTGATTTTCCAGGCCACTGTCAGGGTTCTATTCCTAAGTGCCATGAAGTTGGCTTACAGATTTAATTTTTTAATGCATTATGTGTAATTCATGGATTTCATAGATTGGTACTAGGCTATCGGCCCTAGGGCCTATACAAGCCTAGCCATAACAATTCCCTGGCTATTTCTTCCCACACTATTTACTTCCCTGGACCTCTGTTTAGCAGGGCAACTGACGTGATCCCCGGGGTGAATTTCTTTTCTCCCATCCAACCTGCTCTGCTTGACATGTATGGGCAGTCTATTCCAGAGTCTGGGGAGTCTGTGGGTCAGGAACCTATCCCTCCAGCATGTTTTGTTTATTGTGATGACAAGGTTTAGATCCCTGGAGCATGTGACTCTGAGGGATTGGGATTTTTTTTAAGTGTAGCATGTCCAACAGCTCTGGGTTTGACATGGCCTTGTATGTTAAGCAGAGATTACCTCGGAGTAGACTGTATGCGACAGAGTATAGCTGGAGTTTTTTAAGGCGGTCAGCATAGGGCATCTGCCTTAGGCCTGTGATTCTTTTAGTGAGGTATTTCTGCAGCCTTTCCAGTTGCTGCAGATATCTTGAGAGGTACATAACAAATGAGGCGTTGTAGTCTATAATGGGTCTAATGAGGGATGAGTACAGTGGGACAATGACCTCCTTTTTTCTGGATGAAAAGCCCTTAGTGATGAGGTGTGCCACATAGGATTTCCTGACTGTTGTGGCGATGTGGTTATTGAAGGTGAGACCACTGTCCACACTTTAGGTGTTTAGTGTACTGCCACCTATGTGGTAATTCATGAGTACATGTTTTTTCCCAAAGGGGATAACTATATAATGTTAAGTTGTCTATCTCGCCTTCATTCTTGCTGGTTGGGTTCGGAGCCAATCCTCGGCTCCGACTTGGCCATCTTCAAAAGCTCGAGAGCTGCTTACTGGCTCGAGGCCCCCCTATATCCCATGATGCCTGGCGCTAGATTCCCAGATCTAGTTTGCCGCTTCTGCTGCGAGGTTGTTCTACTGGCTCAGGTCATATAAAACTTTATTATTATTGTGTTTTTCTTGTCAAAACTGTAGTTTTTAGTGTATAATTAGTCGTTAGACTATTGTATTGGAGCTAGTTTCTTTTCTAGATCTGTTTACTTTCCCCAAGAAACTGATTTAAGTTGGAGAGTTTCCCATCCCCCCCTTCTCTCCCTTTCCTCAGGAAGGTTTTCAATTTAAGTTAGAGGTTAACCTTTCTATCTCCTTCTTAAAAAAATAAAAATTATTTTATTAATCACTGTTAGTGTTAAGTGATAGTTATCTTTAGTTTTTGTTGTAGTAGTGCTTGTAGTTGGTTGTGGTAACTGTAGTATGTAAAGTTTTACTGGTTGGTTACTTTAACCTTTCTGTGTGTGCTCTTGTTTTTCTTCCAGGATGTCCAAGGATCCTAAACCGTCCGGATTCAAGAAGTGTGACTCATGCTGTTAGAAGATGTCTCTGACAGATGGTCACACTTCTTGTGTTTGTTGTCTGGGTGCTGTGCACCTGCAGGACTCTTGCTCGATCTGCCATGCTTTCAGTCCAAGAGTCCTGCAGGAGTGCAAAAATAAATTGATCCTGAGGGGTTTGCTTAAACTTCAAGATTCATCGGTGAAGGCTCAGCCCGTGAAATCTTCCAGGCCACCTAAACCGTTGGCTCCCAGCTCAGAGCCGTCATTGGATGAACCCACACAATCTATCTCGGCTCCGGCTGGAACCGATATCCCTCCCTCCCAGTTGGCTCCGACACGTTCTTCGCAGCTGGCTGAGAGTCAGAAAAGATCCAGGTCTCCTTCCTTGGAGTCGATACGTTAGGCTCCGAAATCGCCCCTGCTCCAATCGGAGCGTAGTCCTCGCTCATCCCACTCTTCTCGGTCCTCTAGATTTTCGGACCATGACTTGGAAAGAGTGGTCAGTAGGCTGTTAAAATCACAGGCCCTAGCCAAAATGTTGTCCAGCCCTCCTCATCAGGAGTCAGCTCCGTCCACAGCTGTAGATATTCCTCCTCCGACTCATCCTATGAGCTCGGAGCCGGAGTTCATTGCGGTTCGAGTCGTGGAACCGTCGGCGCTGATACCCTCTCTTTCGGTTCCGTTGTCGGATCCGATCCCTTCCATGGTACCTTCCCTGGAGGGATCTGGGTGCTGAGACTCCCTTGTTGGCTCCGAGGGGGCGAGTGGCATCAGACCCTTGTCTGACCCCGCTCTCCCCCTCGGGGCTTCGGCTCAGGTGAGCTCGGCTCCCACATCTGCCTCCGGAGCCGTCCCCCTTGGTGCAGGGAGGATTTCTGGATTCTTCGGAGCCGGAGCCCTCTCTGTGTCCAGGCAGGGATGCCTTCTAGGTGATGAGGAGTGTACTGGCCCCTGAGTCAGTCCCACGAGCTATCCCATCAGCTCCTCCCCCTAGGGTGCCTGCCTCAGCCTCTGCTCCTCTTCCAGACCCCAAGCAATGGGGATCCAGTGCTCCAGAACACCCCTTTGGGTGTATCCACCTCTTCCGAGGCCTCCCCTGATCATTCAGAGGAGCCACCTCGCAAGAGGAAATGCAAGAGGGAAGCATGTTGACTCCCCCAAGTCTGTCACATTGGATACTGATGTAGAGGAGTCGGAAGGGTCCCCAAGATCCCCCTCTGAAGATGTCTCCTTCTCAGACATCCTTGAAATGCTTAGGCAGAGGGGGAACTGGACTACCCTAAGCCCTTCCGAGGATGTCGGTATTCCTGGACGCGTTTGGATCCCGACCTTCCACCTCCTGGGTGTCTCCACCTTTCGACCCACTGATGTCTGTGGTGGCTCGGAAGGCGTGGACGGCTCCAGATAGTGGAACCGAACCCTAGAAGACCTGCCAAATTCATTACTGCACAGCAGGACAAACAGTTCTTGATCAAAGGTGTCCCCGTTGATGCCATGGTGGTAGTGGCGGCCACAAAGAAGGAGTTGGCTGAAACTTCTTCATCTGTCCATCCCCCTAACAAGGAGTCCAGGACGATGGACAGATATGGGAAGCGGATGTTCTCTTCAGCGACCTTTTCCATGCGGTCCCTGAATTACCTGTGCCACTTTACCCATCTTCAGAGGGATCTCCTGAAAGAGCTTGGAGATACCCTCCAAGATCCATCAGCTGAGGGGGGCCCAGGCTAAGGCAGTCTCCCAGCTGGCAACTCTTAATTCAGTGGCAAACCCCTCCATGAGGCTTATTTCATATGCAGCTGATGGTGCGAGTAGAGCCGCAGGCACAGGTGTGGCCCTAAGGAGGCACGCTTTTGATGCGGCTATGTAACTTTGCGGAACCTTTCAGAGCCTCTTTCACCAACATCCCCTTCGATGGTTCCTCTCTTTTCGGATCACAGGTGAAAGATACCCTTACCAGGTGTGAGCAGGAAGGCAAGACTCTCTCTGCCGTCGGAGTCCATTTTTCCACTCCTTCCAGACCATATCCTAAGGGTCAGAAGAGTGGGAAGACGTGGTTCCGGAAATCCCAGGGAGCCTTGCCGGACACACGTGGTGAGTTCCCATCCAGGGGCAGAGGAAGGAACAATAACAGATGCCACCCTCGTGGCAGAGGGGGTCCGCAAAATCAGGGCAGCAGAGAATCTTTCTCTGAGAAGCCCTTCCAGCATCCCTGAAGGGTTGCCCGGCTGCCCACCTCTGGAGGCAGTCGGGGGAAGATTATAGCTGTACCCAAGAGCCTAGCAAGACGTAACACAAGACAAATGGGTACAGTCTGTTATATCCGGAGGCTACATAATTCCCTTTGTTCGCACCCCCTTGAGGTCAAACAAGTCCCTTCCAGATGTTCCACCCAATCTAAGGGACCAAGCAGTGCAAGAAGTCTTAAAACTGCTAAGAAAAAAGGCCATCCAGCAAGTCCCAGCAGACCAACAAGGGTCTGGAATTTTACTCAAGGTTCTTTTTGGTACCAAAAAAGACAGGGGACTGGAGACCCATTTTGGATCTCAGCAGACTAAACAAGTCTGTACAAAGAACGAAGTTCCGGATGGTCACGCTTCAGTCCATTTTACCCTTCCTGGGTCAGGACAATTGGATGTGCTCCATAGATCTTCAGGTTGCGTACTACCACATCAAAATGGACAGACACTCCAGAAGATTCCTTCGCTTCCAGCTGGGAGCCAGCCATTATCAGTTCAGAGCTCTGCCCTTTGGTCTCACCACAGCCCCCAGGGTGTTTACCAAATGCATGGCAGTAGTTACCGCTCACCCGAGCCGGTAAGGATTCCAGGTGTTTCCATATCTCGACGACTGGCTCCTCACTGCTACCACCAGACATCACCTTCTGCGAGCCAGAGACTGTACTATCAACACTTGCTCCAGGCTAGGTATCACAATAAATTTCGAAAAGTCTGCATTGTCGCCCTGTCAGTCTATCACCTTTATAGGCGCAAATTTAAATACCAAAGACATGTTAGCGAGCCTCCCACCAGACAGGGTGTTAGTGATTTGTCAGCATGTCAAGGTTTTATTAGCATGCAAAAGAATTCAAGCCAGGTTTGTCCTTCAAACTCTGGGTCTCATGGCAGCAGTGATTGTACTTGTCCCTCTAGCTTGTTTTCACATGAGGATTCTCCAGTGGCTTCTTTTCACCCAATGGTCCTTTCAGCAACTTCCCATGTCTTACATTATTATTATCACTCAAGCATGCAAGAAGCACCTTGCTTGGTGGATGGTCTCCACATCAGTGCTCCACGGCAGACCATTTGTTCTCCCCCCTCCAGTGGCTACGGTGATCACGGACGCCTCCCTGATCCGGTGGGGGCATTATCAGGGCAGAACAGTCCAAGGCACCTGGCAACCTCACTAGTATCATCTGCACATAAATGTCTTTGAGATGACAGCCCTGCTCTTAGCGTTGCAGGCTCTTCAGGACTCTCTTCCTACCGGGACTATTGCAATTCAAACAGACAATATGTCTGTAGTGTGGTACATCAACAAGCAGGGCGGAACCAGGTCCTACCCCCTATGTCGAGAAGCACTCAGACTCTGGCAGTGGGCGATCTCTTCCCAATGGTTTCTGATTGCAACACACATCCCTGGGAGGTCCAACGTCATAGCAGACAGACTGAGCAGAGCAATTCTCATGCCTCACGAGTGGTCTCTGAACCAGGTAGTTGCGGGCCAAATCTTCCGCAAATGGGGCTAACCTTGCTGCGACCTGTTTACAACTCCCTTCAACAGCAAGTGCAGCAATTTCTTCTCTCTCCTTCCACTTCCCGGACATTCCTCCAGAGACTCTCTAGTCCACAATTGGCCTCAGGGACTTCATTATGCATTCCCGCCCTTTCCCCTCATCCCGAAGCTAATTCAGAAAGCTACCGTTTTGGGTTGCAAAATGATCCTCCTTGCTCCTTACTGGCCTCGACAAATATGGTTCCCGTTCCTGCATCACTATCTTCTCGAGCAGCCATGGATTCTGGGCCTAGTTCCAGACCTCCTGATTCATCAATCGGGCAGGCTGCACCAATCCCTACACTCTCTCCAGCTCACTGCTTGGTTGCTCCACTTCCATCCTTAGCCAGGCTCCCAGATATTTCCCCCTCTGTGCGAGAAATCCTTTTGTCATCACACAAGTCTACAACCAGAAAAACTAGTAAGTGGAAACGTTTTTCTTCCTGGGCAGATGCAAAAAGCATAGACCCCTTTTCAGCCCCTGTACACTACATTTTGGAATTTCTTGCAGAGCTCTTCCATGCTGGGTCCGCTTCCACTACAATTAGAGTTCAGTTAGCTGCAATTTCAAATTTTCACATTGGACTGTCGGAAAACAATATCATGTCCCATAAGCTGTGTAAAGCCTTTCTCAAAGGAACCACTCTGCTCAGGCCCCCAGTGAGAGATCCTCCACCACCGTTGGATCTAAATTTGATTTTAGCTTCTTTAATTTTGCCCCCTTTCGAACCTGCAGCTTCTTGTTCATTAAAGTTCTTATCTTGGAAAACCCTTTTTCTGGTAGCTATTACTTCAGCCAGAAGAGTTTCGGAACTACAGGCTCTTTCTATCCGTCCCCCATACCTTGTGTTCCACAATGACAGGGGTTGCTCTTAGGACTAATCCTTCCTTCCTAAGGTCTCTTCAGAGAGTAACTTGAATCGGTCCATAGACCTTCCTGTGTTTTTCCCTAACCACTCCAACAGGACGGAATATAAGTTGCATCAGTTAAATGTTCATAGGCAGCTACGCTTTTATTTGCATAGAACCAAAGACATTAGAAAATCAGATCAACTTTTCCTGTCCTATGCAGTAGGTAAACAAGATCTTCGGGTCTCCAAGGTAACCTTATCCAGGTGGTTGACTTCTATCATCACATTCATATATCAACTCAGGAATAAAAAATTACCAGTCAAACCAAAAGGTCACTCCACCAGAGCTTTAGCTACTTTGGTGGCTTTTCAGGCTAGGTTGCCCATGGAATCTATTTGTGCTGCGGCTACATGGGCCAACCCACATACCTTCATTTCGCATTACAAGTTGGATTTGGTTTCCAGGAGCAGAGCTGATTTTGGTTCCACTGTTTTGAAGAGTCTCTTCCGATGAGCCACCCAGGGTTTTAGGTGCTAGGAACGCTGTCCCAACCAGCAAGAATGAAGGCGAGATAGACAACTTAACATAAAGAGGTTATGTACCTACCATAACGTTCCATGTTAGTTGTCTTCTTCTCACCTTCTTTCTTGCGTCCCACCCTCCATCCCCCTATCCTAGTGGTCAGAGAAGAGTTCTTCTGGCTGAGTCTTCTCTGGCTATTTCTTTCTGACTAGTAGTCTCTCCAGTAAGATTTATGCATTCTAGGATAGGATTCCCTTATTATTATTATGTCTGCAGTTAGACTTACCAAACGAGATTTGGGTATCTAGTGCCAGGCATCATGGTAGTGGGGCCTCGAGCCAGTAAGCAGCTCTCGAGCTTTTGAAGATGACCGAGTCGGAGCCGAGGATCGGCTCCGAACCCAACCAGCAAGAAAGAAGGAGAGAAGAAAACTAACATGGAACGTTATGGTAGGTACATAACTTCTTTTTTCTTGGCATTGAGCTTGAGTCCATGGCTCTGGCACCAAGCATCTGTTTCTGTAAGACCCTTTTGTAGAATAGCGACATCATTTGGGGCTTCAATAATGGCTCCCAGTTTGCAGTCATCTGCGAACTTTGTTAACCAGAGTCCCTTAGTGTTGGCCTGTACTTCAGAGAAGTGGATGCCAAACAAGAGAGGTCTAAGGACTGAACCCTGAGGTACTCCACTTGTTACTTGTCTGAAGCTGGATTTGGAGTCAGCTACTTTTACAGTGTGGGTTCCGTCAGTAAGCCAGTTGGCAACCCATCGAGTGACATAGGGATTAATGCCCAGCTTAGTAAGTCCGTCTGTGATTCCAGAGTGGGGGGTGGTGTCAAAGGCCTTGGCAAGGTCCAGATAGGCTCGTCCATGGCTCTGGAGACTGATTCGAAGAAGTCAGTCAGGTTCAGGAGACAAGATTGGCCCTTCACGAACCCAAACTGGGTGGTTGCCAATGTCTTTCTTTATAAGTTCCAATGTAATACGTTCCATGGCCTTGCAGATCAGGCTCATCAGACTGATGGGATGGTAGTTCCCGGGATCCAAGGTGGATCCCCCCTTGTGGAGTGGGATAACTGTAGCTGTGCACCACTCAGTGGGCATGAAGCCTGAGGTGAGGGTATGATTAAACATGACACTTAGGTGAGGTGCCAGTTCATTTTGTAGTTCATGTAGTACACAGCCCAGGATGTCATCTGGTCCCATGGATGCTGTATTCTTAGCTTTGGAGAGTGCGTTTTTTACCTGTGTGGCCATTATTACTGGAATTTGGCAATCTTCCGGTATTGAGATGGGCCATTTAGGGGGAGAGAGGGGGGGTGAAGTTGGCACTGAATTGATCTGCCAGGATATTGGCAGTATCCTTGGGATCAGTATATTTAATGCCATTCTGTTGTAGCTCAGAGCAGATCTGAGCATTGCCATTTAGATTCCTGACATAGTTATAAAATGCCTTGTGGTTGTCTTTGGAATCTTTGGCAATTTTATTTTTGTAACTAGCTTTGGAGGATTTTATGAGGGATCTCAGCTTCTTACTGAGGCTGGTAAGGGAGTTTTTTGCATCCTGGGATTTTCCTCTTTTCTGCAACAGTTTCTTCCTTCTGTTGTAGTTTGTTTATGGCAGGGGACCGCCAGATTGGCTTCCTTTTTTTTGGAGGAGAACATCTTGGTTCTATTTGGGATGGCACGATTCATGCATGAGTGGATGTTCCCGTGCAGTGCCTTAGTGTAGGACTCAGCAGTCGAACTTTCACTTCCCGTCTGCATGGGGGGTGGGGGTGGGATGTGGATGTTAAGGGTGATTAGCTTATGATTTGACCTGACCAACGAGGGGGGGGGCCATAGGTGTGGTGCATCGATTTCCCATGTTGGTAATGATCAGGTCTAGGATATTGTAGCCCCTAGTGGGACTATGGATTAGTTGATCCAGGGCATTGGAATTTATGAATTCCAAGAACCGTTGGGCAAAGGTGTTGGTACACAAGTAGTTTTCCCAGTTAATGGCAGGGTAGTTGAAATCACCCAGTATTAGGGTGTTTGGTTGTATATTAATATTTTCCAGTATGTTTAGAAAGGTATAGTGAGAATCTTGGGGCATGGTGAGGGATCTGTAGCAAGCTACAATTTGGATTGCAGTCATACCTAGTGTTGCACCTGGAGAATTTCAGATGCATTGTGTTGGGCAACTAACTTGGTGTGAATATCCTTGGTGAATAGTTCAGAGTTCGTGATAAGTGTGACGATGTTTGATACAATTTATTTGTTCTAGTATGGAATTTTTCTCAGGTACTGATAAGTTATCTTTGCCTGGGTGAGATCCCTTTTGGGTTATAAAACAGAATGCTTTGATCTGATATTGTCAATCTTCATTCAGTCTTGACAGATGGGTTCGGTTCTGACCTCTCGGAACTGACTATGGCGTTATACATAGCTCGTGCCAGCCAAAAACTCTCGAGCTAAGGCTCTACCCAGAAAGCCCTTCTTCCCATTACCCCAGATCTCATTTGCCGCATAGAAAATTGGATTTGTCCAACGATTCTCTCAGCTAAGTGCTTAACATTTGTACTTCTGATTGTTTTTTTGAATATAGGTTCATAGGTTCATACTAGGCTATCTGCCCGAGGGCATTTACAAGCCTAGCCCATAGTTTTGTGGCTTACGCCACCCCTTTAGTATGGGGAACTATACCCATTATTTTGCTGTGCCTCTGTTGAGCAGTGACACTGAGGTAATCCCTGGGGTATATCTGCGATCTCCCATCCATTGGTCAAGATTTCTCTTGAACAAGGCCAGCGAGGTGCTCTGCCTCACATATACCGGGATTTTATTCCACAGCATAGGGAGTCTTTGGGTGATGAATCTATCCCTCCAGCACGTCCTATTAATAGCCATGTCGAGGTTTAAGTCTCCCGCCCTTGTGGCTCTGACGGATCTAGATTTTTTGAGGTGAAGCATATTCATCAAATCTGGGTTTGACATGGCCTTGTATGTTAGGCAAAGGTCACCTCTGAGCAAGCGGTAAGCGACTGAATAGAGCTGGAGTTCTTTCAGTCGGGCAGCATAGGACAGATGTTTGAGACCCTTTATCCTTTTGGTGAGGAACCTTTGTGCCCTCTCCAGCTGCTGCAAGTGTCGGGTCAGATACATTCCGAATGGGGCATTGTACTCAATCATTGGTCTGATGAGTGATGAGTATAGGGAGACTATGACCTCCCTTGATCTAGATGAGAATCCCTTCATGATAAGGTGGGCAATGTAGAAGGTCTTCCTAACTACTTTAGCTACATGGGTGTCGAATGACAGACTACTATCAACCTGGGTCCCCAGGTCCCTGATAACTTCTTCTGTGCTCAGTGGATTGCCACCTATTTGGTAGCTAGGGGTAACCTTGTTTTTCCCGAAGGGTATGACTATGCATTTTTTGGCATTTAACTTTAGGCCATGGCTCTGGCACCAGTTATCCGTTTCTGTGAGACCCTTCTGAAGGATATCTGTGTCAGATGTGTTTTACTATGGCCCAGTTTGCAGTCATCTGCAAACTTTGTCAGCCATAACCCTCCTGTGTTTGCTTGTACTTCAGAAAAGTAGATGCCAAACAAGAGTGGGCCCAGGACTGAGCCCTGCGGTACACCACTTGTGACAGGCTTTGAGTTTGACATGGCGCCAGCAGCTCTGACCCTGTGGGTTCTGTCACTCAGCCAGTTTGCAACCCATCTTGTGATGTATGGGTTAACATTTAAGCTGATGAGTTTTTCAATGATACCCGAGTGGGGTATTGTATTGAAGGCCTTCGCCAGATCGAGGTAGGCTGTATGGACTGCCTTTCCCTCATCAATGGCTTTGGTGACTGTTTCGAAAAAGTCAACCAAGTTTAGAAGGCATGATCTGCCTTTGACAAAGCCAAACTGGGATGGATCCAAAGTCTGCAAATTCCCTATGTCTTTATTTATGAGGTCCATTATGATCCTCTCCATGGCTTTGCAGATAAGGCTTGTCAAGCTAATGGGCGGTAATTTCCAGGGTCGGTGGAGGCACCGCCTTTGTGAAGTGGGACCACAGTTGCAGTGCGCCACTCCTGGGTGCGTATCCAGAGGTAAGACTATGATTAAACAGCTGTCCTAGCTGTGGGTTTAATTCCTCGTTGAGTTCGTGGAGCACACAGCCAGGGACACCATCAGGTCCCATGGATGCTGTGTTTTTGCTTTGGAGAGAGCAGTTCTCACTTGGCGTTGGAGATGTTTGGGGGCTGCAATCGCTTGGTATAGATATCTCTCCTTTGGGAGTTTGCACTGAACCTGTCAGCCAGTATGTTGGCAATGTCTGTAGGATCAGTAATCTTCACATCATTTTGAACTAGTTCTGAGCATATCTGGGAGTTTCCTCCCAGATTTCTAACATAGCTAAAGAAGGCCTTATGATTGTCTTTTGAGTCTTTAGCTATTTTTCTCTCAAAATTAGCTTTGGATGATTTTATGAGAGCTCTTAGTTTACTTATAGTGATCAAGGGTGTCTTACCTTTTAAGGATTTTGCTCTATCTTGTAGTAGCTTCCTCCTTTTGTTGTAGAGTTTGTTTATGGCTGGGGTCCACCAGACTGGACGCTTGCCTTTGGTACAAAGAGTCTTTGTTTTGCTTGGGATTGCCTTATCCATGCAGTCCTGCAGGTGCTGGTAGAAGGCATTTGTAAGTGATTCAGCGGCTTGAGTACTTTTTCCGCTCGGGGGCCTTAAAGGAGACCACACTAGTCTTTAGAAGTGTGAAGTCGGCTTTCGAGAAGTTCTTTACTGTGGTCTTTTTTATTTCAGGTGGGGGTGGGATGAGGACCTCCAGAGAGATTAGTTTGTGATCTGATCTCACCAGTGAGGGGTATACTTCTGGTGTTGAACATTGTGCTCCCATGTTCGTGATGATGAGATCAAGTATGTTTTCTCCTCTTGTGGGGATGGTGACTAGTTGTTCCATGGCATTTGAGTTTATGAATTCCAGGAACTTTTGGGCTAGGGTGTTTGGGCTTGAGTAGTGTTCCCAGTCTATATTAGGGTAATTGAAGTCACCTAGTATGATGGTGTTTGGTGATACATTTATCCGCTCTAGTGTTTTCAGGAAGGCCATGTGAGGTTCCTGAGTTTGTGAGGGTGGCCTGTAACATGCTACAATTTGCAGAGCAGTCTTGCCTATGGTTAATTGCACCTGGATGGTCTCCGATGCATCGTGCGTTGCCACCAGTCTTGAGGTGTGGGTGTCTTTGATGAATATGGATACCCCTCCTTTCTTGGTATTGTCCGGATTTTGGGGCCGGAACGCATGATAAGAGGTAAAACCTGATAGTGCTGGGGTGCTCTCAGGAGCCTTGAATCAGGTTTCTGTCACTGCACAGACATCGATGTTCTCCATACTGAGAAGGGCCTCGAGTGCGTGCATTTTGAGATTTAGACTTCTGGCATTGAGCAGCATTACCCTTAGTTTTTTCCTTTTTGTGTTCTAGGGTGGTAGGTTTAGAATTTGAGCCTTGCCTAAAAAGGCACTATGGGGTGGCAAGAGCCTTTGCCAATACCGGAATCCCAGGGTGACAGGTGCAAGCCGTCCCTTGCGAAGCAGCGTGGCTTGTCCAGCATGTCATCCCAGGCAGACAGACATTGGATCCCCTTTGAATGACACCAGAGTTTAAGCCAATTGTTAAAGCTGATCATCTTATCTCTGTATTGTGGCATCATTCTTGGTGAAGGTAGGATACTGCTCAAGGTCAGGGTCATACCTGCCTGGGCTACATAATCAGAGAGCTCCTCAATGTCTCTTTTCATGTAGTCCAAGGAGGTACTTGTATCAAATATCTTTGATTAAGACTTTATTTCTCTTACTGGTTAGTGTAGTTAACTATTTTTTCGAGTGAGTGATTTTTTTTTTTATCTTTCTGCCCACACCTTTTACCTTATGGTAATTTTCTTATCATTGTTGGTAAGAGGCCTCCTCTTCCCTCTTTGTTGGTATTTTTCCTGTGCTTTCTCTTCCTTATTTCTCTTTACCTGTTGGGCATTGCTTCTATACCAAAGTTGGTATATCCTTAAAAAAAATATTTTTTTCGATAGCTCTTTTTTCCTCCCTTCTTTGAGCAAATGTTGTGTGTGGGGGTGTTTTACTAACTAGACAACATGGCAGAGAAACAAAAAGGGACACCTGGATTTAATCAGTGTAAGGACTGTGGCAGAAAGATGCCCAGTTCTGATGGGCATCTTTTTTGCGTGTACTGGTTGGATGTACCTCACTTGGAAGTACCTTGTAACATTTGTAAGGGCTTTAGCACCCAAACTCTTGCAGAGAGACAGAATACATTGATTTTGAAAGGCTTGATAAAGTGTCCCTTTGGTGAAGCCCTGTCTGAGGCGGAGACTTCAAAATCCTAAGTCTGAAATGAAAAAACTGAGCCATTCGGTGCCATCTTCCCCAAAGGTATATGAAATAAAATCTCAGAAAACCCAGGTTTCAGCAATCTCTTCTGAACCGACGGCCAAGGTACCGAAAGTATCATTATCATGATCTCCAGCACTGAAAACAACATGGTCAACATCGGTGGCGTCAAGTACGGAACTGACTCAAACCACTTCGGCACCAATGACCTCTCCAGGACTGACACTAGTTGCATCTTCTCATTCAGTTCCACCTTCTCCTTCCATTCAACAGCCCATGGTGCCGAAAGTCTATTCTGTCAGTTTACCCTGGACTAGATATTCCCCTTCAATAGACCCTGTTCTGGGTCAGCAACTGAGCCCATTTCTGGACAGTCCCCTTTGGGAATGTCAATCCGTTCCTCCAGGAGTCTCTCAGAATTGGATGTGGTCAGATTAGTGTACCAGCTTTTAGCAGCCAGAAGCCTTCCTGCACCCTCACAAACCTCGCTCCCACCCAGATGTGAGGCTTATTTCCCTGGACTCCTCCAGTTTTTCCTCATTCCAGGTTTTGGAGCCCCTTGCTTCGATGCTTCCAGTGCCAGCTACCTCGGCGCTGGAATGTATTCTGTTGTCTTTGGCTCCTTCGGAACTTTCGCATCCCTGGGACCGAGGCTTAGCTGTCTGTTCCAAGATACTTGGACCGGTTCCAGTTGTCACTATGGTGCCATCTGTGGCTCCCGGGGCCGTAGCAGTTTCAAGCCGTCTCTTGGCTCCTACTCTGGTTGGTGGTTTATCAGAGCGAGGTGTGACCCCGGTTCCAAGGTTGTCTTTCTCAGTTCCGGGCTCCATTCCTTCTTCAGGTGGGCCTGCCTTCCAGATTATGGAGAGCCTTGGCCTCTGCAGGCTCACAGTTGGTTCCATTCTTGTTGGAGTGCC
The DNA here is from genome assembly GCF_019279795.1 of Protopterus annectens. Lineage (NCBI taxonomy): Eukaryota > Metazoa > Chordata > Ceratodontiformes > Protopteridae > Protopterus > Protopterus annectens. The sequence continues at coordinate 1,370,784,983 of NC_056735.1, read as the reverse complement.
CTATTTTAGTTTCCTCTGGTTAGCAGCTGTCACAGTCTGCTACATCTGGATAGCATGCACAAGAGCTGCAAGATACCCCAGTTCAGGGTCTCCCTCTTATGAGTCCTCCTCAGAACTTCCCCCTGAGGAGCCACCCCATAAGAGGATGTGCAAGAGGAAGCACCTAGATTCTCCAGAAGGATCAGTCACTGAAGAGACAGATTACGATGAAGGGGAAGGGTCCCCACGGTCACCCTCCTGAAGATGCATCTTTTGGTGGCATCCTGGAAATATTAAAACAGAGGGGTAATTGGAAGCTATCCAACTCATCCTCCGAGGAATCTTTTCTTGCAAGCTTTTCGTGCCTGCACATCTACTTCTTGGGTGACCCCGCCCACTGAAGACCCAGTCAAATTGATCGTTCAGCAAGCATGGAAGGCTCCTGACTCCATAGAGCCTATTCCTCGGAGACCAGATAAGATACTTTCAGCCCCAGAGGATCAGCCCCATTGGAATAAGGGTCTAGCAGTGGATGCCATGGTCATGGCGGCAGCCACCAAAAAGGAATTCGCTGAAGAGAGTTCCAATGTCCATCCTCCTAACTGAGAGTCCCGTATGTTCGACATATTTGGGGAGCAGGTCTTTGCTTCAATGCCCTTCGCTATTTGGTTCTTGAACATTTTGGCACACTTCACTAGACTCCAAAGGGATCTGATAGCTGGGGTTTCAGACACCCTTGCAGGAGCAGTGTCCAATGAGGTTCAAGAAAAGGTTGCCTCCCAGCTTGCCACCCTGGAGTCAATCTCAAATTCGTCCATGCGCCTACAGCCAAAGGGACGTCTAGAGCAGTGGGTACAGGTGTTGCCATTAGGCGCCACAAGCTGGATGCGCTTGTATGATTTCACGGAGCCCTTTAAGTCTTCCTTTATCAATGCTCCTGTTGATGGCACTTCATTGTTTGGCCCAAAACTTAGACACATGCTAGCCAGGTTTGAAAAGGATGGAAAGACCCTTTCTGCTCTGGGTGTGCATTTTTCCACTCCACAACAACCTTACTCCAGGAATCAGAGGAGTGGGAAAATGTGATTCAAGAAGACCCAGTGGCCTTTTCAAGAAACACGTGGTGAGTATTCCCACCTGGGGCAGAGGGTGGAACTCTTTTGGAAGATGCCCCCTCCCGTGGTAGAGGGGGTCCATGAAACTAAGGCTCCAGAGATTCCTTTTCTGGACAACCCTATCAGCGCTCCTGAATGGAGACCCAATTGCTTACCTCTGGAAGCAGTCGGGGGAAGATTTTCACCGCACCAATCTGCCTGGCTAATGATAACTTCAGATACCTGGGTGCAGAAGATTATCACCAGAGGTTATCACAACCCTTTCACTCTTTTTCCAAGACTTCACAAGCGAATCCCTGATGTTCACCCAATCGGAGGGATCTAGCAGCAGTAGAAATTCAAAAGCCGTTTCAAAAAATAGTCATCCAAGTAGTCCCACTAGACTAAAGAGGATCCGGATTCTACTCAAGATTCTTTTTAGTGCCAAAAAAGACAGGGGACTGAAGACCAATTTTGGATCTCAGCTTATTAAACAATTTTGTGAAACAGACAAAATTTCGGATGGTCATGGTTCAGTCCATTCTTCCCTTTATAGAGAAGTAAGATTGGATGTGCTTTGTAGATCTTCAGGATGCGTATTACCACATAAAGATGAACAAGTGCTCCCGAAGATATCTCCTCTTCCAACTAGGAGCCAGTCATTACCAGTTTTGAGCACTGCTCATCTGCCTCACCACAGCCCCCAGGGTGTTCACTAAATGCATGGCAGTTGTAGCAACTCATTTGAGACTACAGGGATTCCGTGTGTTTCCGTATCTAGATGGCTGGCTCCTCACTTGCCTCCTCCAGGAATCTGTTGCTTTACTTCATCGACTCTGTTTTACATCTTGCCGAAACATTAGGCATTTCAGTCAACAACGAAAAATCACAACCGTCTCCCATGCAGGATCTAGAATTCATTGGAACAAGACTAAATACAATATTCTGTGTGGGTTCCCTTCCTCATCACAGGTTGTTAAAGCTAAGATCGCAACTACAGATGATCCTCTCCCAAGACAAAGTTCCTGCTTTTCTGGTACTACGAGTTCTTGGATCCATGGAATCAACAATAACATTAGTTCCCATAGCCGAGGTATCACATGAGGCTGCTTCAGTGCTCTTGGCATTGCAATGGTCACTTCTGACGTACCCCATGTCCCATTCAGTCTTGATAACAAATTGCTACAAAAAGGATTTATCTTGGATGAAACAAGAAGAGAATTTATGGAGGAGTCCTTTTTCCCACCCTCTCAGTCCAAGGCTGTAGTGACCATGGGCGCTTCCCAGATTGGGGGGGGGGGGGCATTTTTTCGGAAAGACCATCCAAGGCACTTGGTCCCCACAAGAGGCCAGTTTGCACATCAGTGTCCTAGAACTGAGGCAGTGCTTTTAGTATTGCAAGCATTTCAGTCTGTCCTTCCTTCAGGGACAATTGTAATCCAATCCGACAACATGTCAGAGTCTGGTATATCAACAAACAGGGGAGAACCAAATTCTACTCTGTGTCGGTAAGCCCTAAGAGTTTGGCAGTGGGCAATCGCCTCCAACCACTTTCTGATAGCAGCACATATCCTGGGAAACTCCAACATGATTGCAGACAAACTGAACAGGTGTATCCTCCTGCCTCATAAGTGGTCTCTCAATCCCAACGTAGTGACGAAGATCTTTTGTCGATGGGGTCAGCCTTGCTGTGAACTGTTTGCCTCTCCCATAAACCGCAAATGCAGCAGCTATTTGCCCTAATCCCCCCTTGTGGGGATTCCCTGAGGAATGCACATCTTGCTTGGCCCCCGGGACTTCTGTATGCCTTTCCCCAATTCTACTCATTACCCCGTTTCTGAGGAAAGCCCAATGGTTGAGAAGCAAAGTGATTCTCATTGCCCTTTACTGGCCCCGTCAGGTCTGGTTTCCCTTTCATTGGCCTCATGTGGTTCATCACCCATGGACTGTGAATCTAGCTCCAAACCTACTGTCTCACCCTCAGGGCCTGGTGCATCCCATTCTTCAAAATCTCAAGCTGACAGCTTGGTTTCTCCAATTCCAGTAATTGCCAGGAAGAATAATGGGTCCTGTCCAGTGCAAAACATACTTCTGGCTTCCCATAAACTGTCCATCAGGAAACTTTTCTAAGCAAACGGAAAATATTTTCAATTTGTGTATGTACAAACGCCATTGATCCTTTCTCAGCACCAGTTGATAAGGTCCTGAATACTTAGCCACCTTATTTCAAATGGGAGCCTCTACATCTACAATTAAGGTACATATAGCAGTCATTTTGAATTTTCGTAGCAGTGTTTATGATCATTCATTGATGTCTCATTGTCTAGGTACAATCTTTCTTAAAGGCACTCTGCATTTAAAGCGACCCTTTCAAAGATCCAGTAGCACCATGGGATTTGACCTTAGTCTTACAATGTCTGGTTCGACAGCCCTTCAAGCCAGCAGCCACTTGTGACCTCAAGTTTTTATCTTGGAAAACTCTATTCCTAGTAGCTATCACATCTGCTAGGAGAATTGCAGAGTTACAGGCTCTGTGTGTGAATAGTCCATATATCATCTTCCACAAAAGAAAGAGTATCACTCAGAACCGATCCCACCTTCCTTCCTAAAGTGGTATCAGATTCCAGTATCAACCAGACCATTGAGTTATCAGTCTTTTTTTCTAATTTTACAAACAAAAGAGTACTGCTTTCATCTGTTGGACGTCCACAGGCAATTATCTTTTTATTTATACAGAAAAAAATCCTCTAGAAAATCAGACTAACTATTCCCATCCTTTTCAGGTACTAGATTGGGTAACCAGAAAGGCACTGAGATAACATAACAGGTAAAATCACAAACCCTTTATTGTCCAGGTACAAAATGTAAACATAAATGTAGAAAAACTGTAGAAAAAACTGACTAAGCGCTTTTACCCTCCTGGGCATCTTCAGAGTCAGTTAACTTGTTTAAAAACAAACTTTAAATACACAAATCAATTAGTACATAATTAGACAGAACTGATAAAACAGGCAAATAATTAATTTGTTAACCCCTTAAGTACTTGTTCACCAAGCCTTAGGCTTCTGAAAAAGCAGTGTTTCTTGTGTGTTAAAATCACTATGTGGTTGAACTAAAAAAATGAGTAAAATGAAATGGCATGAAGTCGAAAACAACATGTATTATTAAAAAAAAAACTAGTTAAAACAAAAACTCATATCTGTCACAATGTGTATATATATATATATATATATATATATATATATATATGTACACACCATTGTTATGTGGAATGTTTTTTGGTCCCGCCAGTTTTAGGTGACACTTTTAGACCAGACAACCCTGGGACATTCAATACTCAGGTATTCAGATTCGAGAAGTTAGTCAGGAAATACAAATCGCTTCAGATGGATAATGTTTTTTTAGAACGTTCATTAGAACTTAACCAAGTGCCTAAAGGTTTGAGTGTATAGAATACCCATGGGGATTGAGGCAAACACTGAGGCATACAAAAACATGTTGGAACTTTTTGACAGAACCGGGATGGACTTAATGAGAATCATTATTAGAGACAACAATAACAGGCTTAGTGTTCTAAAAAATGAACTACTCACCCTTAAGCAGAGTATCATCAATGATTTACTTTTTGAAAGCAACAAAGGTAGACTGGACAAAATCACAGTTGAACTTGAAAGATTTGTTAAAACAAGTATGGAAAGAAAACAGAAAAAGATTTTAAAGGACACTACTGAGTACAAAGAAAAAATAGCTTATCCCTTACCTAACACTAGTGGGGATGATCATCACGAAGGGGACATAAGGAGAAGTACAATTTTAACTGAGGAGGGGGTAATTGAAGAGTCGCATTTTGTAGCAGAGGAGGATGAAGAAGTTTTTTTAGAAAATCAACCTCAACTAAGACGGTCAGACAGGCTGAGGAACCGAGGCAACTCACGAGACCAGATGGATTAGAGACCACCCCAGGGATTAGGACGGTACATAGGGAACAACTGGAGGGGTGGGGGACAGAGGAGGAACAACTTGAAGCTGAACTCGAACTCCAACAACAACAAAAATTGGCACCACAGATGATTGACTATTACAACAACATTTCATCCAATTTTTTACTTACAGATATTCCAGCTTTTTGTTTTGAGTCATTGGTTGTTTTACCCCAACATCCTCCTGAAATTATATTGAACCCATCCTTGGTGAACAACATCAAGGAGGGTCCTACCATTTTAGGGGATGACTCCTTTTATGTCTACAATTTTTCTAGTTTGAAGATTACGGACAGTCATCTTAGTTTATTGAAAAAAGGTTCATCTTTTGTCCCTGACTTCAAATATAACATCAGTAAAGTACTTATTAGTCTAAAGTTATATGCAAGAAAATTGAATCTAAAAATATTTTTCAGTACCAAACAAAGGATTGATAGTTACAAATGTTTAAAATCAAAAGAAACAGTACTTTTATACCCCCATACCATCCTGCGGTTTTGGCTTTTGAACGGTTATGTACAACGCAAATTAGGCGTCTCGTTTATAACAGACAGGTAGTGTTAGACAACAACTTAACATCTGCAGTAGTATTTTGCTTAAAGGAGCTTTCTGGTAACAACGAATATAGGGTGATGAAACCGGACAAAGGGGGAAGAGTAGTTATGACCAACATTGACTACTAAATGCAGATGCAGAATATTATATGTGATTCCAGCACATATGAGTTAGTTTCAAAATTTGATGTCCAGAAGGCATACACTAAAATAGACTGGCAGCTTTATGAGTTGCTATGTGAAGGAATCATAGATGCAGAGGAGTACAAATATTTACTGGTGGAACATCCGGTCATGCCTACCTTTTTTGGTATACCCAAAATCCACAAAAACATTGTCAACCCACCTTTTAGACCAATAGTCGCAGCAAGACGATCTAAAACTGAACCACTAGCTTCATACATAGACATTGTGACCAAGGAGATTTTGGATAGGTTGCCCTATATATTAAACGATTCTTGGCACTGCTTGGACTGCCTTAGAACTTTGGCTGATGAACATTTAGGGAAATTTTTGTTGGTAACTGTTGATGTTATCAATTTTTTTTCAGTAATTCCCCATGACCTTGGTCTAGACAGGTTTGGCAAGAGTTTGGACAAAAATACCGATTTGCATTGGGATAAGAAGGGTTTATCGGTGGACCTGATGCAGATGGTATTGGAGAACAACTATGTTGGTTTTGAGGACGAATACTATAGACAGTCCACTGGTGTTGCTATGGGCGCTAAATGTGCGCCCAATATATGCTAACCTTGTTCTAGCAGAATGGGAAGTCCAGTTTGTGTTGACATCTGAATTTAAGGCAAAGATGCCTATTTATTTAAGATTCTTGGACGACATTTTGTTTTTTTTGGAAGGGTACACTTGACGAACTGGAAGAATTTATATCATACTTGAATAACACCACTACATTTTTAAAATTTACACATAAGGTTGATAAGAAGAGTATTGATTATTTGGATTTACAATTATATATCAAAAGTGGCAAAATAGAATCCAGTTTGTACAGACAGAAAACCTACAGCAATTCATTTTTACACTACAAGAGTTGTCACCCTGCCTATGTTAAGAGGAATGTGGTCAAGGGCCAAATGATCAGGTTGTCTAGTATCATCAGTGAGGATGACATTTTCACAGTTGAACTAGGTATATTGAGAGATTTATTTGTCCAAAGCAGTTACCCGCTTGATATGCTTTTGATGCTTCAACATGAAGTTTTTAGAAGAAGGTCCACTGATTTTTGTTCCCATTTTATATGACACACATAGGTTGTGCGACAAAGTCATCAATCATAAAAAAGAACTTGAGAGAAAAAATGTGCCAACAGGAATGGTACTACAACACAATTTTTTAGCACTTGAAGTTAAGGGTGCTATTCATAGTGCTTGGGAAAATATTATCCCTGCAGATTTACATGACACACTAGGTAGAACCACGACCTTTATAAATAGCAGAGGTTTAAACTTGAAGGACTTATTAGAGAAGACACCTAGATCCTTTGGACAAAGACCTGCTAAAATGGCTAAATGTGGCAACTGTAAGGCTTGTAAATTTATCGACGATGGGCCTTACGCCTGTTTAGGTAACTTTAAGAGAACTTTGAAGTGTCCTGGCCACTGTAATTGCAATACAAGTATGGTCATTTACGCTGCCACCTGTTTATCTTGCCAGCCTTCTATATAGGCATGACTACTAGGAAGTTAAGACAAAGAATATTGGAACATTATAGAGACATAAAAAATAAGAAAACGACAAATTCATTATACACTCATACGAATCACTGTCCAAATTTTAAAAAGTTCATATTCTTTGTCATTGATAGGCTTTACACAAAGGAGTTTGGGGGAGACTACAAAACTATTTTGGAGGTAAGGGAATGTCTTTGGCAGCTGAGACTGGATGCTAGTAATGCTCCAGGCATCAACGACACTTTGTCTCTAGCATGCATTTTAAGACACAAGGCAGCCTGTATTTGACACATAACAATGGTATATACATTGTGACAGATATGAGTTTTTGTTTTAACTAGTTTTTTTTAATAATACATGTTGTTTTGGACTTCATGCCATTTCATTTTACTCATTTTTTTAGTTCAACCACATAGTGATTTTAACACACAAGAAACGCTGTTTTTTCGGGGAACAAGTACTTAAGGGGTTAACAAATTAATTATTTGCCTGTTTTATCAGTTCTGTCTAATTATGTACTAATTGATTTGTGTAATTAAAGTTTGTTTTTAAACAAGTTAACTGACTCTGAAGATGCCCAGGACGGTGAAAGCGCTTAGTCAGTTTTCTACAGTTTTTCTACATTTATGTATACATTTTGTACCTGGACAATAAAGGGTTTGTGATTTTACCTGTTATGTTATCTCAGTGCCTTTCTGGTTATCAGTATTTCACATTTTTTGGACTAGATTGGGTAAACCTGCATAAAAGGTCACCTTGTCAAAATGGCTAAGAGACTGCATTACCTTTATATACAATCAAAATAAACTCAAACTGTCAACTACAGTCAGAGCTCATTCTGCTAGATCTGTTTCCACTTCAGCGGTCTTCCATGCCAGAACCTCTATGGAAGACATGTGCGCAGCTGCAACTTGAGCTACCCCACATACCTTTATCACTCATTACAAATTAGACATGGTCTCCAGGGGAGGAGCATCCTTTGGCTCTATGGTGCTCAGGAATATCCCAGGATCTAAAGTAGCTGGTGACTCTGTCCCATCTGTCAAGATTAAATGAAGATAGACACATCCGATAAAGAAGTTATGTTCTTACCATAACATTCCATTTGTGTTGTCAATCTTCATTCATTCTTGACATCCCACCCTCCTGCCCCTTTATAAAGGCTCCTGGAGGTTCGGATCTAGTCCTGGGTAATGATAGGGTTGTGCCTTAGACAGGATTTCTATATTTTCTTAACCTTAGGGGAAACTCAATCTGAGATAATGTGAAGGGCTTTCTGGGTAGAGCCTTAGCTCAAGAGCTTTTGGCTGGCGCTACCTACTTATAATGGCCGAGTCGGTTCCAAGAGGTGGAACCAAACTCATTTGTCAAGAATGAATGTAGATCGACAACACAGATGGAACGTTATAGTAAGAACATAACTTTTTTTTTCTTTTTTTTTTTTTTTTTTTAGCATTTAGGCTCGTTTTGAATGTGCCTTTTCAGAATGGGTGATTGAGGAATTGAATCAGTCTAGAGTTTCCATGGTGTTCCGTATTTGTTTAACAGAGGCAGAAAAAAGTAGCAGGCACACACAGATCTGTGTGGAATTTTTTTTTTTTATTTTTTGCTGAGGAATGGTTGTTATCCGAGTAGAGATTTGATTTGCAGCAATTAAGTAATTGGTTATGTGCTGTCTTTTCAAGTATTTTCTTACAGAGGGATGTGAGGCAGGGAAGTAAACCTGGAGATGTGAAGTTGTTCAATCTCGCCCTTCATTCTTACTGATGGGTTTGGAGCCGATCCTCTGCTCTGACTCGGCCAACTACAAAAGCGTGAAGTCTTCAACCAGCTCGAGGCCACCTCCCTATCCCATGATGCACCTTGATCTTCCCTCGTATCTCGTTTGCTGCTGCAACTTGATTGGATGTTCACCAGCTCGGGTCAGTGAACATTATTGTTTTTTTCTATCTTTGAACTTGTTTAAAACGCTTAGCTTTGATATTTAGGTAGTTAGATATTTAGATCATCATCATCTTTCTGCTGTTCCCGTTAGGGGTCGCCACAGCGGATCACCTGTTTCCATTTCTTCCTGTCCTCTGCATCTTGCTCTGTCACACCAACCACCCGCATGTCCTCTCTCACTACATCCATAAACCTTATCTTAGGCCTTCCTCTTTTCCTGTTACCTGGTAGCTGCATCCTTAGCATCTTTTTTCCCAATATACTCCGCATCCCTTCTCAGCACATGTCTAAACCAATGTAATCTTGCCTCTCTGGCTTTGTCTCCAAACCTTCCAACCTGGGCTGACCCTCTAATATACTTATTCCTAATCCTGTCCACCCTCGTCACACCCAGTGCAAATCTTAACATCTTTAACTCTGCCACATCCAGCTCAAACTCCTGCTTTTTTGTCAATGCCACTGTCTCCAACCCATATAATATAGCTGGTCTCATTACCCTCTTGTAAACCTTCCCTTTCACTCTTACAGGTACTTGTCTGTCACAAATCACTCCTGACACTCTTCTCCACCCACTCCATCCTGCCTGTACTCTCTTCTTCACCTCTCTTCCACACTCACCGTTACTCTGAACTATTGACCCCAAGTATTTAAACTCATCCACCTTCGCCACCTCTACTCCTTGCATCCTCACCATTCCTCTATCCTCCCTCTCATTCACACACATATATTCTGTCTTAGTCCTGCTGTCCTTCATTCCTCTTCTCTCTAGAGCATATCTCCATCTCTCCAGGGTCTCCTCCACCTGTTCTCTACTCTCACTACAGATCACAATGTCATCTGCAAACATAATAGTCCATGGGGACTCCTGTCTGATCTCGTCTGTCAACTTGTCCATCACCATTGCAAATAAGAAAGGACTCAGAGCTGATCTTTGATGTAACCCCACCTCCACCTTAAACGCATCCGTCACTCCCACCGCAGACCTCACCGCTGTCACACTACCCTTGTACATATCCTGTACCACTCTTACATACTTCTCTGACATTACTGACTTCTTCATACAGCACCACAAATCCTCTCTAGGCACCCTGTCATATACTTTCTCCAAGTCTACAAAAACACAATGCAACTCCTCCTGACATTCTCTGTACTTCTCCATCAACACTCTCAGAGCAAACATCACATCTGTAGTGCTCTTTCCAGGCATGAAACCATACTGCTGTTCACTAATCATCACATGCCTTCTTAACCTAACTTCCACTACTCTTTCCCATAACATCATGCTGTGACTGATCAGTTTAATGCCTCTGTAGTTACTACAGCTCTGCACATCACCCTTATTCTTAAAAATCGGTACCAAAACACTTTTTCTCCATTCCGCAGGCATCCTCTCACTTTCCAAGATTTCATTAAACAATCTGGTTAAAAACTCCACTGCCATTTCACCTAAACGCCTCCATGCTTCCACAGGTTTGTCATCTGGGCCAACAGCCTTTCTCTTCTTCATTCTCTTCATAGCTATCCTTACTTCCTCCTTGCTAATCCATTGTACTTCATGATTCACTATCCCTACATCATCCAACCTTCTCTCCCTCTCATTCTCTTCATTCATCAACCCCTCAAAGTACTCTTTCCATCTCCTCAACACACTCTCATCGCTTGTGAGTATGTTTCCCTCATTATCCTTTATCACCATTACCTGCTGCACATCTTTCCTACCTCGGTCCCTCTGTCTAGCAATCGGTACAGGTCCTTTTCTCCCTCCTTAGTCTCCAACCTTTCATACAGCTCTTCATATGTCTTATCCTTAGCCTTTGCCACCTCTCTCTTTGCCATGCATCTTATCTCCTTATACTCCTGTCTACTTTGTTCATCTCTCTGACAGTCCCACTTCTTCTTTGCCAACCTCTTTGCCTGTATACTCTTCTGTACTTCCTCATTCCACCACCATGTCTCCTTGTCGTCCTTCCTCTGTCCCGATGTGATACCAAGCACCTTTCTATCCGTCTCCCTTACTAGCTCTGCTGTAGTTACCCAGCTATTTGGTAACTCTTCACTGCCACCCAGTGCCTGTCTTAACACATCCCTGAACTCCACCTCACAATTACCCTTTTTCAATTTCCACCATTTGATCCTTGGTGCTGCCCTCACACTCCTTCTCCTTTTCTTGATCACCAATGGCATCCTACTAACCACCATCCTATGCTGCTTAACTACACTTTCTCCAGCCACCACTTTACAGTCTCCAATCTCCTTCAAACTGGCCCTCCTACATAATATATAATCCACCTGTGTGCATCTTCCTCCACTCTTGTATGTCACCCTATGCTCCTCCCTCTTGTTGAAATACGTATTCACCACAGCCAAATCCATCCTTTTCGCAAAATCCACTACCATCTGACCTTCTGCATTCCTTTGTTTAACACCATACCTGCCCATCACTTCCTCATACCCGCTGTTCCCTTCACCAACATGCCCATTTAAATATGCTCCAATCACCACTCTCTCACCCTTGGGTACAGTCATCACCACTTCATCCAATTCACTCCAAAATTTTTCTTTCTCATCCATTGCACACCCAACTTGTGGAGCATATGCACTAACAACATTAATCATTACACCGTCAATTTCCAGCTTCATAAACCTCACTCTATCAGACACCCTTTTCACCTCCAAAACACTCTTCGCATACTTTTCCTTCAGAATAACTCCTACGCCATTTCTCCTCCCATCCACACCATGACAAAACAATTTGAACCCACCTCCGATACACCTAGTCTTCCTCCCCTTCCATCTGGTCTCTTGCACACACAATATACCAAGCTTCCTTCTGTCCATCATATCAGCTAGCTCTCTCCCTATACCAATCATGCTGCCAACATTCAAAGTTCTGACCCTCACTACCACAGTCATAGCCTTTCTCCTCTCTTCCTGACTTCGGCCATGCCTTCCGCCTTTTCTCTTCCTTCGGCCAACAGTAGCCCAATTTCCTCCAGCACCCTGTTGGCTAACAGTACTGGTGGCGGTCGTTGTTAACCCGGGCCTCGACCGATCCAGTATGGAAATATTAACTGGTGACTGCATGAAGAGATTTGGCGAAGTTTTACGCTGGATGCCCTTCCTGACGCAACCCTCCCCATTTATCCGTGCTTGGGACCGGCACAAAGAAATGCACTGGCTTGTGCATCCCCAGTGGCTGGGTTATAGTTAGATATTTAGATAGATAGTTAAATAGTTAGATATTCAAAGTTAAATAATTAGTTTAAATAAGTAGTTATAAGTGGCCGTGTTGTTTTTAGGCCTTTAGTCTCTCCCCATCTCTTGTTCTTCATAGTTGTGTGTTCTGAGTTAGAGCCCTTTTGTTTACAGGGCAGGTATTTTGATATTTAGATAGTAAGAGTTTGTGTGCTGTTGGTATACATATATATTCTATATTTAGATAATTAGATATTTTTCACTTTATCTTAGAAATCTTGCAAGCTATTACATGATAGAACAAAATCCATAAAAGGGAAGTCACCCCTGATCATTATTAGTAAAAAAATACGAGCACTCATAAAATCAACTAAGGCCAATTTTGAGAGAAAAATTGCCATGGATTCAAAGGACAATCATAAGGCCTTTTTCAGCTATGTTAGGAACCTGGGTGGAAACTCCCAGATATGCTCAGAATTAGTCCAAAATGATACAAAAATCACTGAACCCACAGACATTGCCAACATACTGGCAGACAGGTTCAGTGCAAACTTCACCCCCTCTCCCCTAAAGGAGAGATAACTATCCCAGCCGAGTGTAGCCTCCCGGACATCTCAAATGCGCAGGTGAAAGCTGCTCTCTCTAAAGCTAAAACACAGCATCAATGGGACCGGATGGTGTCCCCGGCTGTGTGCTACACGAGCTAAATGAGGAATTAAACCCGCACATAAGGCAGCTGTTTAATCTCAGCCTTACCACAGGATACGTGCCCAAGGAGTGGCGACGGCAACTGTGGTCCCACTCCACAAAGGCGGTGCCTCTACGGACCCTGGTAATTACCGCCCCATAAGCTTAACAAGTCTAGTCTGCAAAGCTATGGAGAGGATCATAATGGAGCTCATAAACAAAGATATAGGGGACTTGCAGACATTGGACCCGACCCAGTTTGGCTTTGTCAAGGGAAGATCATGCCTTTTGAACTTGGTTGACTTCTTCAAACAGTCACCAAGGCCATTGATGAGGGAAAGGCAGTCCATACAGCCTACCTTGACCTTGCAAGGCTTTCGACACAATACCCCACTCGGTATTGTAGAAAAACTTACCAGCTTAAATGTAAACCCATATGTCACAAGATGGGTTGCACACTGGCTTAAGGACAGAACCCACAGGGTTAGAGTTGCTGGCGCTGTGTCAGACTCCAAGCCGGTCACAAGTGGTGTCCCACAGGGCTCGGTCCTTGGCCCCTATTGTTTGGCATCTACTTCTCAGAAGTACAGGCCAACATGGGAGGACTTTGGCTGACAAAGTTTGCAGACGACTGCAAACTGGGCGCCATAGTGGAAAGTGCATCGGACACGGATATCCTTCAGAAGGGACTCACGGAAACAGATAGCTGGTGCCAGAGCCATGGCCTGAAGTTAAACGCCAAAAATGTATAGTCATACCCTTCGGGAAAAACAAGGTAACCCCAAGCTACCATATAGGTGGCAATCCACTAAGCACAGAAGAGGTTATCAGGGACCTGGGGACCCAGGTTGACAGTGGCCTTTCTTTTGACACTCACATTGCTAAAGTGGTTAGAAAGACCTTCTACATTGCCCACCTGATCATGAAGGGATTCACATCCAGATCTAGTGAGGTCATTGTTCCCTGTACTCTTCACTTATCAGACCAATGATCGAGTACAATGCCCCATTCGGGATGTATCTCACCCGACATCTGCAGCAATTGGAGAGACCCCAAAAGTTCCTCACCAAAAGGATAAAGGGACTCCAAAATCTGTCATATGCTGCCAGATTGAAGAAACTCCAGCTCTATTCAGTCACATACCGCCTGCTCAGAGGTGACATGTGCCTGACATACAAGGCCATGTCCAACCCGGAATTAATGGACATGCTCCACCTCAAAAAATCCAAATCCACCAAAACCACTAGAGCAAGCGACTTAAACCTTAGCACGGATATAAATAGGACGTGCTGGAGGGATAGATTTATCACTCAGAGACTCCCTATGCTGTGGAATAAAATCCCGGTCCATGTGAGGCAGAGCACCTCGCTCACTCTGTTCAAGAGAAATCTAGACCTGTGGATGGGAGATCGTAGGTTTACCCCAGGAATCATCTCTGTGTCACTGCTGGACAGAGGCACAACAAACTAATGGGCACAGTATTTTTTCATATAAGGGTGGCGTAAGCCACAATAATTTGGGCTAGGCTTATAAATGCCTTAGGGCAGATAGCCTAGTATAAACCTATGAACCTATGAACCTATTAAGAGCTAGTGTTGATATATATATATATATATATATATATATATATATATATATACATATATATAGATATATATATATATACATAGATATATATAGATATATATATATATATATATATATATATATATATATATATATATATATATATATATATATAAAGTTTTTTCTCTGATTACTGATAGGATGTCTCATCTGGAGAAAGAAAAATCCAAGTTTGGGTTTAAAAAATGCCCAAGATGTGGGCAAAAGATGTCCATCACTGATGGACATACTGACTGTGTCTATTGTTTAAGTGAGGTGGACCTTCAAAAAAGCTGTTCTATATGTCACTCTTTTAGTGCTAGAGTATTGCATGAGAGGAAGAAGAAACGCATGGATAGAGGTCTTTTGTAATCCTCCTTCCAAGAGTCACCGGATAAGTCTGACAAACACTCAGATGTCTTTGGAGGCGAAAAAAAGTCCATAGAGTCCAAAAACTGGGTCAAGTAAAGTTTCAACACTGGCCCCACAGCCAATGGAGCCGACTGTTGTCTTGGTTAGGATCCGGTCCCCTGACTTTGGAGCCAGTATCTCCTATGTTGAAATCACCCATCTTACACTCGGTGGCTTCATCCACACATTCTTCTCGGGCCTCAAGTAGACTTTCTGATTTGGATGTGGACTGCGTGGTGAAGAGGTTTTTGGAGATACCAGTGCTTGCAAAACTTTTATTGGCACCGACCCCTGGGACCTAGGAGCAGACACAAGTTCCCCCACCATCTTCTATTCCTCCTCCAATCTGCCTCTAAGTTTCAGAGGTGGAGAACTCGGAACTGATAATCGTGGAGCCCTCGGGGCCGACACCTACTGCCCTGATATCTTCGCTGCCGACTGTGGGATCTCGGAGCCGACACTCGCCAGTCAGGGAGGATAGTCAAACCGACTTTTCCTCTCGGGGCCTCGGCTCGAGTGAGCTCTGCTCCGACCTCTGGCTCGGAGCTCTCCATCCTGGTGCTGGGAGTGTCCCTTGAATCCTCAGATCCAGGGGATTCCTTTCATCGAGGCCATGAGGAGGGTATTGTCCACTCCAGCAACCAACTCCATCAGTACCAGTAGCTCCCTCCCTTAAAGCACCGGTGTCTACTTATACAATGCATGCTCCATTAAAGCATAGAGATCCTGAGCCTCAGGAAGCCCCATTGGGCGAGCCATGCTCTTCTGAGACCTCTCCAGAACTCCCACTGAAGAGGTTCCCAGGAAGAGACTTTGCAAGAGGAAGCATCTAGACTCCCCACAGGAATCCGGCACTTCGGATACTGACCTAGATGAGTCAGAAGGGTCACCACAGTCCCCCTCAGAGGATATCTCATTCACAGATATCCTAGAAATTCTTAAATAGAGGGGTGGCTGGAAATCCCTTAACCCTACTGATGATGAGTCAGTTCTTCTGAAGGCTTTTGGGTTTCAACCCTCCACCTCTCGGGTGTTTCCACCCTTCAATGAGTTGATTGAGTTACTTTCTTGGAGGGCATGGGAGTCCCCGGATACCACGGAGCCTGTTCCCAGGAGGCCTAATAAATTTATAACTTGCCCCCAAGGCAAAACTTTTCTCAATAAAGGAGTGCCCGTTGATGCTATGGTGGTGGCAGTGGTCACAAAGAAGGAACTATCAGAACCTTCTAAGTCTGTTCATCCTCCTAATAGAGAGTCCAGGATCATGGACAGGTATGGGAAGCGTATGTTTAGTTCAGCGGCTTTTGTCCTTCGATAGCTGAACTATCTCACACATTTCACTAGGTTACAAAGGAATCTCCTGAAGGAACTGGGAGATGTACCCTGCAGGTTTCAGTAGTGGCGGGGGTTTCTGACAAGATAACTTCCCAGCTCTCTACTCTTAATTCTATTGTGAAGTCTTCCATGCGTCTGGTGTGAAACACAGCTGATAGAACGAGCAGAGCAGCGGGAGCAGGAGATGCCCTTAGGAGACATTCCTGGATGCAGCTATGTTCCTTTGCAGAACCCTTTGATGGCTCGAACCTTTTTGGACCGAAAGTGACGGAAACATTTACCAGGAGTGCGAAAGACTAAAAGACTTTGTTTGCCATCGGAGTACGTTTTTCTACCCCGAGTTGACCCTACCCCAAAGGGAGGGGGGATGGAAAGATGTGGTTCCGTAAATCTCAAGGATCTTATTGAGCATAGATCCTAGATTTGTAGGAATATGCCTACTAACTCACTGGCTTGCCATATTTCTGCAGTGGATGCTGCTCATGAATTTGAGTTCAGGGTCATATCTGTTGTATACCCAGGTATTAGACATGGAGACCATATTAATAATGTGGACATGAAAGAATATGAATGGATAATGAGGCTTGAAGCAGATAAAGACCCGTGCTTAAATAAACACGTTACACTAAAACCTATTCTAAAAAATAAACCAAGGAAAATTAGAAAAAAATGAGAGGAAGATATCACTTGTTTCTGTATCTTTAAGAACTGGGTGTTCATCTTAATCAGTTAATGACTGTGTCATGTGCTATTAGTATAAATGTTGGTTTTAACTTTTCTTTTGTGTAAGACACTGTGGAAGGATGTTTTTGATATCCGAAAGCTTTGTTGTTTTTTAATAAATTTTATTTGGCTTGACGGTGTGGAGAGATTATTTTCTTTTTTGCTATTGCATTGGTGTTTCTCTCTCCACCGTATCTCTTGTTCCACATTTTTGCTGTTTGAGTCCTTTCAGGAACTTCCAATGTCGCACCAAATCATAATAATGAATACGTGCAATGAAGGACCTTCAGTGGTGGCTGACATCCCAGCAAGTAACTCTAGACCATCCATTTGTTCTACCCACTCCTATAACCACTTCCAGGTTCCAGGATGTTTTTTTAACATCTGACTTTCATAGCCTCTGATCTATTCAGAAAACCAGCGAGGGTTAACATTAGTCCACAGTAAAAGTCTACATCCTACATAACAAAAGTCTAATGTAGTGATGTCCCGGGGCTATAGATTAGCTAGAATTACCACGAAGATGGAACCATTTTTGAGAAACCTGAATAACTTAGAGAATGATTTTCTAGTGAGAGGCTATGAAAGTCAGATGTTAAAAAACATCCTGGAACCCATTATAGAACTGAAAAGGACTGAAGCACCTTCACTCAACCTCCCCAGTAGGAGAATGTTAAGAAATTCCACAGAGAATAACAAATCCAAAAATAGCTGCATCATGGCATGCACTTGGATTTTCAAAGTATCAAAAATGTTATTGAAGAAAACTTGGACATTGTCACAGAAAACCCTTTTCTGATTAACATCTTAGGTGAAGCCCCATCCTTTGTTTATAGGAAGGCCAGGAACATTAGAAGTTTTGTTGAATTTAAACCTAGACCATATGAGAGAAACACTAAAAGATGTGAAACTAATTGTACATTTTGTATATGTATATAGCAAGGTGATAGTTTTTATTGCCCTTATTTAAAGAAAGTCATTAAGACCAGTGCAGGGGGTGACTGTAACACTACAAAAGTAATTTACAGGGCACAGTGCAATGAATGTGATGCATTCTATGTGGGCAAGACTGTAAATAAACTCAAGCTTAGGATTTCATGTCATCTGTCAGAATTCTGCTCTGGATGTAAAAATAATGCATTTGCCAAATACATTTCTCTTCATAAAAGACACACAGGTTTTAAGTTCCAAATCCTGGATCGCATAGACATGGGTGATCTTGAAGAAGACATCCCGAATATTCTGGAGAAACATTAACTCATGTGACAATTAAAGCTGAACTATTTTAGAAAGCCTGGACTAAACTACTACTGTTCAGTTAAAAGTGTACTGGAACTTAGAAAATTGCCACATTGTTTACATGACTAATTTTATTTTATTTTATTCTACCAGTTGGTTTTAAATACCATTTTAAATCAGTTGTAATTTGTGTATATTTTGTTTCCATCATCATACATTTTTTTCTTATTACTTTTTCTCTTTCTGCTTCTCTTTTTTTTCCACTTTATTCAAAATGATGTGTAATAACAGTACTAACTAATTATACAATAATATTTTTCTAGATAGTTTTTAGGGTTCTTGTAAACAGACCTGAAGAAATCTAGAAGAACGAAAGCTATCTTTGTTAACAATAGGTTATGAAAATAGAATATGATTTTTAAAATTGATTTTTTTTTTGCATGCAAAGCATGGACTAAGGTCGATATATTTCCAGCCATGTAGTATATTGTCTTGGATAAAATCACAGACTTAATACTCTACTTAATTTGGTTAAATAAGAGGTACCACATCATTAAAGTACGTAAGGGTTATATTATTATGACAGCTACTAAGTAGGGCAGGACCAGCTTGACTGTCACACTGATGGGGGAAGGGATGTGAATTTAACATGTGTACCAATAACACTTTTACAGCACAATAAAACCACTCCCTTGCCTGATAAAAAGTATATATATATATATATTTATTTATTTATTTATTTAGAAAACTTGAGAGGAAACTATTGCTCTATTTTTGTTTTACTTGGATCGCTTGTCTGTGTACTTAATAAAGGATTTTCGACTGGAAACAGACTGCTTGCCTTGCTTGGATTACTTTCGAATACTTAGTAATTCTGTACAGTTATTTTTTATTATTTATTTATTTTACTTAAGACTAGTTTAAGTTAGCTACTTCTACTACTATTGTCTGATCTGATTAATATACAGTGATTAACTAGAGATATATGGACTGAAAATCTTCCACACAGAGAAGTTTCTTACACTGTTTTATTTTAGGAGCTTGCAAACTGAGTATAGTTTCACAGGTTTGACAGTAATTATTGTGATCTCTTATTCTGAATGTTTTACAGAGTGGGAGGAATGTGTTTATATTTTTGGAGTTTTTGAAAAATTGTTGAATAGTTCAGGTTCTGAGCCTTAAACATTTTGATTTTGGTGAGAGATGCTGCTCTTATTTGGAGATGGAAGTTTAGGTCTAGCTCATAGCTCTTCACCTCTTAGAGCAGGAAATCTGGACAAAGCCACAAATAATGGTGGGGGCTGCAAAGGCCCAAAAATGGGAACACATTTTTTTAAATATTTCTCTTATAAACTTAAAAAGTTGACATAATATAACAGGTTTTGCACTAGCATGAATTTTCTGAAGTATGTCAAGTCTGAAAATCAAATGTCTGTCTGCCATTATTTTCTAAATTCAGTCCTCAGTGTTTTGCCAGAAAACAACAATTTTATGAGAAATGGACAATAAATATGAGTCAAAAATCTGGACAGTTGAGAGCAATGGCTAGCTTTTCAGATGAATTCAGTGGCTTATTCTGGTTTTATTTATTCAAAGATGTTTAGAATTTTTTTTAATGCTGTCATGAGAACTGACCCTATTCCTAAGTTAGGACATATTTAAAGTTCATGAAGTAAGTATTGTTTCAGTATTTTATGTTTACGTAAGTGCTGTCTGTAGAATCCACAACATACATTTTTTTTGTTTTCTGCTGTAGTTCTTACAGGGTTATCTGTATCAGTAGTATACTTAAATATGTTCACAACTGCATCCAAAGTACACAATTTTAATCCCTTGGCACAGTATTTCCTTAATTCCCATCTATTACAGGAATTGTTTTAAAACTTTACTTTCTCCGAATTTCACACTAATATTTTCCAAACCACACAATTTCAAATTGTTAATTCTCATGTGTTTCATTATTTTTTGTTACTGGGTAATTGAAGATGACCTTCTATATCACTGTTGTAGTAAGATTTACATAAGGGATCTCCTGCCATGGATAACCCAGCATCCCCGTCCAGTATACTTGGACTTTATAGGTGCTGTACATCACACGTGTGTAAGACGTAGGGCATAAAGGTGACGTACGGACACAACCTCTCAGAACGTCTTTGACACCAGTCTGAATGCAATTGTTGAACGTCTGTCTTGAATACCTTTCTGCTTTGCTGGTTACCAGGCCGCTTTTAGGTAGGTGCCCCATTTGGGTTTCTTCTCTACCTTTTTTCTTTATTGTATTGTACTTTTGTTCTTGTCATCCAAGAAGTGAAAATGTCAGCATGGGAGACAGATTCCCCCATAAAGACCATCATGACTAGTGTCATTTTTCCACTTCCCATGACCATACGCAGTGCTACATCTGTCAAACATTTGTACCCAGGATCCTTCATGCTGCCTATCTTCATTATACATATACCTTGAGAACTGACTTAAGCTGTTGGCCTGGGGGTGCTATGACAGAATCCTGCTGTCCTGAGGGTTCATTCATCTCCAAAGACCAAAAAGCCTAGGCTTGATCTGTTTGTTAATAGAAAAACACTCAGTCTCATAAATCCAAGAACAACACAAATAGCAAGCTTCACAATGCAGAATCACAGATTTTTTTTTTACTACTTTATTTGGTACCTCAGCCTTTCGCCTTCAAAGAATAATTACATTCTAGTGTTCCCTTCCTTTATACCACATTCAGTATGCACACATTTAATTAATCAATTAATTTTTTAAAAGCATATACATCTTCAATTTCATTTAAATACATTCTTATAAATAACTACATTTAAACTTCTAATATCAGGTTACTATCATGTGCATCATTCTAACTATATATTTTAACACAGTTTATTTTTTATATAAATATTAAATGCATTATAATGTCAAATTGCCGTTAATATTCAAACCTCTAGGTTGCAAACTTTTATAATTAATGATACATCTACATTCTAGCCTATTCAATTCATCTTTAAAACTTTCCCCATCTCTAGAAAAAGGTTGTGCCAAAACACTATAAAACAGACTAGCATTATTCCCCCTATGTATATTGAATGGGGTATAAAGAAAGGGAACACTAGAATGTAATTATTCTTTGAAGGCGAAAGACCGAGGAACCAAATAAAGTGGTGAAGAAAAAAATTTGTGATTCTGCCTTGTGAAGCTTGCTATTTGTGTTTTTCTTTGATCTATGTGTTGTCCAGCCTCCCCTGGATATCTCCAGAAGTTAGCAAAGGCCCTGAAGACTGCTCAGCTCTTGCCTTGGATTCCTCTGCTGCATCCCTGTTGGAGGCCAGTATGGATCCAAATTCTCGTATGTCCTCTGAGGCTTTTCAGATGTCTGTTCCAGACATCAAGGGGGACACTCTGCTGATTTTTTCTGAGTGGAATTCCTCATATTTTGGGAGGGAAAAAGTTCAAACTACGATTATCAAATCTCACCAAGGATCTGAGCCACCAACTTTAGAAAAGGGTAGGAGCAAACTACATAGAAAAAAAATGGGAATTCTGTGAACAGTATATACAGGGGATGAATGAGGTTTAAAAGGAGGCAGGATTTAAATGAGCTATGTAATGTTTGACTGAAAATGATTGGGTAGATCATAAGTGATTTATAATGCTTTCAACTGAGTGTGTGTCAGTATGGTTTGTTAAAATGCTTGCAACTAGGATTGTGTCAGCGTGGTTTGTTTTCATTTCTATAAATGTGTGATTGCTTATGTCAAGTGATGGTTAATAAAGATGTTTCTTGTTTGAAAAAAGGGGGCAGGAATTGAATAATTTATGTAATGTTGCTTAGGTTATATAATATATATCAATATATGTGGGGTATAATGTTTGTTAATGTTAATTTGTTAATACAGTTTGATTACTTTTGTATAAATATAAGTTTGCCTATCTCACAAGTGATAATTCAATAAAGTGAAAAGGGGTCTGAACCACCAAGAGTCTTTTGGATGGATGTCCTGCTCAAGAAAAAAAAAAAAAAAACACATTACCCCTGTTGTTAAAGATCCCCATCATGAATGGCAGGATTTTACTCAGGGTCTTTTCAATGCTTTAATGGCTTTGAAGCCTCCACAAAGTGTGTATCATTGCTCCTTCCTGGTCTTCCACCCCTGTTGCGAGGCCTAGGAAACTGGTTTCCTCAGATGAGGACTTGGACTTTGAGGAGGAATCCCTGGCTTTCTCATCTCATATTCTTTCCCCTCTAGACTACAGTTCTGAGGAAGAAGATTATTTGAGCCCAGACACCCCATGGGAAGAATTATCCTTTGGGGATACTGTTGCTCATATGATGGAGTACTTCAATTGGTATTGCTACAAGGACTCTGACATTCAAAAACGATATTATGAACTTTTATAGGTGGAGTCTTCTAAGCCATCTGTCATTCCTCCTGTTTTGGCAGCCCTTCTCAACACCTTTTCTGCTGCCTCTGTGACTCCTGATTCTCATCCCACAGCTCTTAAGAAACCTGACAGGTTCTATAAGGTGCCTGAGGATTGCAAATTGTTGTGCAAGTGCCCTAATGCTGATCCTTCAATGTTTTCAGTTTCCTCTGACAGGCCTTCTAAATTCTTGCCATCTACTAAGCTCCTTCCCTCAGGTAAGGATAATCTAGCTACCCTCAGACATGGATAATTTAGCTATGTAAAGTATATACTGCAGCCCACCTTGTCTTTTAGGGTTATTAATTACCAAACACATATGACCCAATATGTTTTGGCCCTTCTTTCTCAGGTAGCTTAGGTGGTTGCTGACCTTCCTAATTCTGATCAGAAGGCCTCCTCTCTTTCCCTCCTTGGAACCTGATTGCCCTTCACTTTATAAAATACATTTGTGATGCTGCTGATGCCTCTTCAAGGGCTCCTGCTTTTGGTTCTGTGATGAGTGTTATTCTTGGCTACATCCTCAGGCGTTACCTGATGATATTAAAGCCAAGGTTCTGGATGCCCCACTGGATAGTAAAAATCTTTTTTGTACAGCTGCTGCTGACCTGTTTAAGTCAGTTCAGGATAAGGATAAATTATTGCAGGAACTCCAACATATTTTTGCTTTTCCAATCCCTAAATTCTGGAGGAATTACCCTTCTAAGTCCACCTTTGTCAGCAGAATGACTTGCCTACCTTCCAAGGATAAGAAGGGATCTAAGTGTGTTCCTCCTGCTAAATCCACTCAGACTGCTTTGTCTCAGAAGCCTTTCTTTCAGGACAAGCCTGTCTCCATTTAACATTTTGCCTCCTCTTCTCTTTGACGAGGTTCCCCTCTCTCTCTCTCCATCTTTCTCAGTCCTTTCCAAATTGGTATCAGATTATCTTGGACTCTTGAGTGCTGTCTTATCATTCATTAGAGGTATTTCATGCTTTGAAAATCCCTTCTTCCCCTTCTTGGGCATTCCACAACCTCCTTGGGAACAGATACCTAATTTTCCAGAGGTTTTGCAGTCCTCCTTGGATCAGGGCACCATTCAACCTATTCCACTCTCCCAAATGGGAATGGGGTTTTACTCCAGAATGTTTTTGGTTCCTTGACAGGGGAGGGTACCTGGAGACCCATACTGGATATATCTTTACTCAACACCTTTTTCAAGGTCATTTCTTTCCGGATGCTGTCTTGTCAGATCTTTGTTTCCTCCTCCTCTTCTTCCCCAGGCTTTCTTAGTTTTCCTAGACTTCGAGGATGTATACCTTCAGATCTCCATTTCACCTTCTTTTTTAGGAAATTTTTACATTTCTCTGTTTCTTCTTCTCATTTTCGGTTCTCTGCTTTGCCTTTTACTATTTCTACTGCCCCAAGGTTATTCACCAAATACCTCGCTTCTGACATTGCCTTTTGCAGATTTTGAAGGATACATATTTCCCCATCTTGGATCTACGTATTCAGGCTCCCTCTTCCAGCAGTCTGTTGTGGAATCTCCACCTTACTACTTGCCTTTTGCACAGTCATGGGTTCACCATAGACCTCAACAAATCTGCTCCGACACCCTCCCAGGATCATATTTTCTTCGGGTGCCAGCTTCACTCTTCCAATGTTGGCTTCTGTTCCTGCTCTAAAGGTTTTGTTTTTTTACAGTCTTTTTTTAGTCTGTCCTCTCTTATGGCCAGGAAGTTTCTCCGTGTCCTGGGGTTTATTGCTTCCACTATTCCATGCTTCCTCTCACCAGGCGCCATATGAGAAAGCTACAGTGGTACTTCATATCAGTGTGGCTTGAGGACTGCCATCTTTTGAAATCTTCTGTTTCTCTTCTTCCTTAGCTCAAACTTGAGTTTCAGTAGTGGATACAATAACGCTATCCCAATTCAGGGCTTCCCTTCCAGGCTCCACTTCCATCTCGAGAACTGTACATGGATGCCTTGTACTTGGGTTGTGGGGACTCCTTGTGGTCCTCTAAAGGTCCAGGATCTCTGGCCTCCTCACCAAAGGTCAGGTCATATCAACATAAAACGGATTGAGAGCTCTGCTTCTGGCACTGAAAGGTTTACATTCCCCTTTCCACCCCAGCCCCCTCAAAGTCTTCAAGAACAATACCACTGTGATGTGGTACATCAACAAGCAAGGGGGGCACGAGATCCTGTCTTCTTTGCATATTAGTTCTTCAGGCATGGGATCTAGCTATTCACTGTCGAGTGACTCTTCAGGCAGCTTACATTCCTTCAGAGCACAATCTAATGGCAGACTCATTAAGCAGATCCAGCACACAGGCTCATAAATTAATGCTTCATGTGTTTCTGGACATAGCCCATTGGTGGGGTGTTCCTCAGGTATACCCCCCCAATTGTCTCTTGGTCTACACAGAATCAGGCAGGGCTCTCCCAAAGATTTACTGGTAACTCCCTTTTGGCCTAGACAGCATTGGTTCCCCCTTCATCACTTGGCCAGAGGCAGTTACCACAAGTTACCTCACTGGGTGGATCTTTTCACAAAAGACAAGGGATCTTTTATCCATCCTAACTTGTCAGCTCATCAAATTACACCGTGGTTGATAGAGTTTTGATTCCTTTTAGGCACCTCTTTTCTGAGTGTGTGCTTCGAGTTCTACAAGAAAATCATACATGTCCAAATGGAAGAGATTTTCTGTCTGGTGACTTTCTCTCTGTCAGGATCCCCTTTTGGTGGAGGTTCCTCTAGTTTCTATTTGTGTGATCTTCTCCATGCTGGGTTGGAATATTTTTTAATTAAAAGTTTGCATTTCAGCATTTTCCGCATGTCTGCTCTTAACTCCTCCTTTGGCCTCTCGTTTTGAGGTCAAGCAGTTTCTTAAAAGCATCATTCATATCAAGTCTCCCAGAAATCTTTTCATGACTTCTTGGGATCTCAGTTTTGTACTTGAAAAGTTGACTCAGGCTCCTTTTGAACCTGCTCGTTCAGCTTCCTGGCAGCATTGTACTTGGAAGGCTATTCTGTTGGCTGTCACTTCTTTAGGCTTTCATGGTCATTCCTCCTTTTTTGTTTTTTCACAGATATAGGGTGTCTCTTTGGACTAATCCTTTTTATGCCCAAGGTGGTTAATGAGGTGCCCTTGAATCAGGCTATTCACATTCCTTCCTTTTTTTTCCTTTTCCACGTCTACATACTCAGCTGGGGTATTTGGATAAAAGAAGGCAATTCACAAGTCTGAGCAGCATTTTGTTTCTTTTTATCCTACGACTTTGAGTTTGGCTGTTTCTAAGCAAGCCATCTCATCCTGGATTTCTAAGGCCATTTCTTTTTTGTTATTCTTTCATGGCAAGTGACTTCCTTCTTCTGTAAAGGCACATTCTGTTAGGGTGGTTACCTCCTCTGATGCCTTTTGCAAGGGTTTGGATACCAATTCCATCCATGCAGCTGCTACTTGGTCCTCTGTTCATACTTTCACTAAATATAAATTGGATGTTGTTTCTAGAGCCAGGGCTATTTTGCATGGGTTTGTTGAGGGCTTTTCTTCTGTTCCTTCCTCCTCTTAGCTTTCTTCTTAGCTCTTGTACTCTCATGTAAATAATACTACAACAGTGATATGGAAAGACAGTTGTGTAAAATCTTACCATAACAGTTGATGTCCTTCTCTTCGCTTTTGCAGTATTTAGTCCCTCCTTCCTTCCCTCTCTTTCCTAGCTTTTGTTGCCCTCCTGGCTGAGGGGCCCTTTCCTCTTCTTTCCTTCTGTCCTTTTTCCTTTACGATGTAGATGTTCTCCTTTGTCCCTGAGGGTATTCTTTTTTTCCTGGGGCAATTCAGTTCTGAGTGTTTGCGTCCATATATCACCTTTATACCCTACATCTTACATGGGGATAAGCATGTGTGTGACGTACAGTGCCTTTAAAATCTAAAGGTTTTGGTATACTGGCCAGACGTTGGGCTGTCCTTGGCAAGAGATCCCTTATATAAAGATTATTGCAACAGTGACAAGAAGAACAAAGTACTGTTATGAGTAGATTTTACACAGCAGTACTTTCAATTTAATGTGCTGTTTAGCTTATTTTATTCCCCTTTGAAGGGAATCAGTGAAGTGCCAGGAGAATAAAGTTTTGTGCTTTGGAGTTGTGAATTTATTTATTATTATTCTGCAGTTCAGCAGCAACACTGGCAGTTTTGTATGTGAGGGTACTACTAGAATTTTGTATGGTGAAAATGTGCTTTGAACACGGAGTATGGATGAGTTTTTTGTTGGATTTTTTTGTGGAACTTAGAAATGGGGTAGATTCTGTGCTATGATGTAAGGAACAAAGAAATACTTGTTTTTCTAATTTATTTGCTTTTCTGGTATCTCTGGGCTACTATGCTTTCTGGTGAGCAAAGAGAACTTTATTATAATTTGGATTAACTAATATGAACATAATGTTGCATTTAATATAATAACATTTAGAAAATATTTGGGACTTAGATGTGACACAAAGAAAACTTTGTGTTTTTATAACTCCATCTCAGTTTAATTTGAGATGAGTTTAATTTGAATGATGAAAACATTTTTTATGATTGGGTGCATAGTGGCTGTATATTTGTGCACAAAGAATGGTTGCAGATTTTGAAAGATTTGTTTAAGCAGAACAGACTAATGTAATATAACTCTGTGGGATGTCCCATATGTAATAACACTAGCCCACACTTTTAATGTAAGTAAGTCTGAGGCAGTGAACATGTATACATGCCAAACTGAAGGTGTAGTTAATGGAATAAAATGCAGTTGCTGCCAGTTTTATATATATTAAACTAAGATGAGCCTACAGTGGAGGACACAGGACCAACTGAGGGATGTAAAGAAAAATAATATAGCCATCCCTGAAGCAGTTCATTTTATTGAAAGACATGATTGTTTTGATTATATATGTAAAACTAATAACTCAGCCAGTGACTCACTCTTCGTAAATTCTGTAGGTAGATCGTGGAACTCTCTACCAGCTGATATTACTTTACTCTCTTCACTTGGTCAGTTCAAAACTAGGCTCAAACACCACCTGGGAACAAACTGGCTATGTCACTGTATCAAGCCTGGTTAACCTGTCTCTGGAATGTGTAAATCTGCTCGGTAGCCTACCATGTAATTTTAAAAGATTCTCTCACTGAATAACGTATTTGTTATAATGTTTGCTCTTCTAATCACTGAAAATATTCTATATGTAATTTGTATTGTCTGTCCGTCTAATCTCTGTAAATAATATATTTGTTATTTGTAATATGTGACGTGTTATGATGATTTGTTATTCCATGGAGCTTTTCTTCCTAGGCCCCTGCTGAAAATGGGCATGCATCCAGTCGGACTATCCCAGTCAACAAATGTAAAATAAAAAATAAAATAAATAAATTATTTGAAATTAGGTTTTAAAGCATATGCTGAAACATGAAAGTATTTTTGTTTTAAAATGTAATGCTCCTTTTCCTTTTGTCATGAACCAGGAAAGTAATTGGAACATTTTAATTAGCTAATTAAGACATTATTGAATAATTATAATTGAAGCTTCTGTTTAATATCTGTGTTGAGCCATGTTTTAACCCTCCCTGAAAGGCAGCAGTCAAGGTAGGTTTTGTGTTTTGGATGCAGTTATAGGTTCATAGGTACATACTAGGCTATCGGCCCAAGGGCCTAAGTAAGCCTAGCGACCCAAGAAAGTTAATTTCCTGTGCCCCTGTCGAGCAGAGCCACAGAAGTGATCCTGGGGTGTATTTCCTATTTCCCATCCACTCATCAAGATTTTTCTTGAAGAGTACTAATGAGGAACTTTCCTTGACATAGATGGGTAGCTTGTTCCAGAGTATAGGAAGTCTTTGTGATAGGAATCTATCCATCCAGCATGTCCTGTTTATTGTGGTGACAAGGTTAGGTCCATAGAGCGTGTAGCTCTGAGGGATTGGGATATCTTAAGGTGTAGCATTTCCAACAGCTCTGGGTTTAACATAACTTTATATGTTAGACAGAGATCTCCTCGGAGTAGACAATATGCTACAGAGTAAAGCTGAATTTTTTGAGACTGTCAGTGTAGGGCATCTGTTTGAGGCCAGTAATCCTCTTTGTGAGGTACTTCTGTGGCCTTTCCAGCTGCTGCAGATGTCTTGTGAGGTACATTCCAAAAGGGGCTTTGTACTCTATAATGAGTCTAATGAATGCCGAGTGGGGGAGAACAATGACCTCTTTTTTTCCTGGATGAGAACCCTTTTGTGATGAGGTGTGCCACATAGAAGGATTTCCTGACTACTGTGGTGATGTGATTATCAAAGGAGAGACTACTGTCCACCTGGGTCCCAAGGTCTGTTATCACACATTCGGTGTTAAGTAGACTGCCGTTTATGTGGTAGTTCATGGGTACAGAGTTTTTACCGAAGGGGATGACGATGCACTTTTTGGCATTGAGCTTGAGGCCATGCCTCTGACACCAGGCATCTGTCTCAGTGAGGCCCTTCTGTAGGATGTCCACATCATTTGGGGACTCGACTATGGCTCCTAGTTTGCAGTCATCTGCGAACTTCATTAGTCAGAGGCCTCCTGTGTTAGCCTGTACTTCAGAGAAGTAGATACCAAACAGGAGAGGTCCCAGGACTGACCCCTGCGGTACTCCACTTGTCACTGGTTTGAAGTCAGATTTGGAGTCTGCAACTTTTACAGCTTTTGTTCTGTCAGTGAGCCAGTTGGCAACCCATTTTGTGACGTAGGAATTTATACCTAGTTTAGTGAATTTAGCTATAATTCCAGAATTGGGGATGGTGTCGAAAGCCGGCGAGGTCAAGATAGGTTGTGTGAACCATTTTACCCTCATCTACTGCTTTGGTGACTGCCTCAAAGAAGTCGATCAGGTTCAGAAGGCATGATCTGCCTTTCACAAACCAGAACTGGGTGGTGTCCAGAGTCTGGAGGTTACCAATGTCTTTGTTTATGAGTCCCATGATGATAACGTTACATGGCCTTGCAGACCAGGCTTGTCAGGCTAATACGGCGATAGTTCCCAGGATCAGTGGTGGCTCCCCCTTTATGGAGTGGGATAACTATTGCTATGCACCATTCAGTGGGCAGAAAGCCTGACGTGAGACTATGATTGAACATGGTGCTTATGTGGGGAGGCAGTTCGTTCTGATGTCCGCGTAAAACGCAGCCTGGCATGTTTTCCGGTCCCATGGATGCTGTGTTTTTGGTTTTAGTGAGTGCAGCTTTTACCTGCATAGATGTGATTACAGGGACTCTGCATTCTTCCTGTATAGATGTGGGCCCTTTAGAGGGTGAGGGTGGGTAAAGTTAACACTGAACCTGTCTGCCAGGATGTTGACAATATCAATTGGTTCTGTAATTTTCATGCCATTGTGCTGTAACTCAGAGCAGATCTGGGTTTTTCCAATGAGATTCTTGGCATAGCTATAGAATGCTTTGTGGTTGCCCTTAGAATCAGTGGCGATTTTGTTTTTGTAGCTAGCTTTGGAGGATCTTAAAGGGATCTCAGCTTCTTACTGAGGCTGACCAGGGAGCTCCTCCACTCATGGAATTTTACTCTCTTTTGCAACAGCTTCTTCCTTCTGTTGTAGTTTGTTTATGGCAGGGGACCACCAGATTGGCTTCCTTTTTTTGGAGGATAGCATCTTGGTTCTGTTTGGGATAAGCATGATCCATGCACTTGTGTAAGAGCTTATAGAGCACATTTGTGTAGGACTCAGCATTCATAACTGTATTGTCCATCTGCATGGGTGTCATGAAGTTCGCCACTTAAGTTGGCTTTGGAGAAATGTTTTACCCTGGTTTCCTTAATGGTGGGTGGGGGTGGGATGTGGATATCTTGGGTGATTAGCTTATGGTCAGATCTGACCAACGAGGAGTTGATTTCAGGTGTGGAACACCAGTCACTCATGTTGGTAATGACTAAGTCTAGGATATTGTTGCCTCTGGTGGGGGTGTGGATAAATTGATCCAGGGCATTGGAATTTATGAATTCCAGAAAGCAATGAGCCAAGGAGTTGGTACATGAGTAGTTTTCCCAGTTAATGGCGGGTTAGTTGAAGTCATCCATTATTAGGGTGTTTGGTTGAACCCTAATATTTTCCAGTATATCAAGAAAAGAGGAGTGGGAATCCTGGGGCATGGTGGGGGATCTGTAGCAAGCTACAATTTGGATTGCAGTTTTGCCTAGAGTTAGTTGCACTTGGATAACCTCAGATGCTTTGTGCTGCGCAACTAGCCTGGAGGTGTGGATATCCTTAATGAATATGGACACACCTCCACCTTTGGTGTTCTGGTCCAGGTTAGATGGCCGAATAGTTCTACAATATTTAGGTATGTTTAGAAGTTCTTTTGTGCTAAGGTGCATAAATATGTGTGTGTGTGTGTGTGTGTGTGTGTGTGTGTGTGTGTGTGTGTATATATATATATATATATATATATATATATATATACATATACATATACATACACATGCATATAAAGATAGAGATATGTATATGTGTGGCAGAGTACTGGCATTTGGTTGAAAAGGCAGTTTGTCGAAAAAAAATGCTACAGCTGATCAAATATCAACAGATTTAAAGTTTCCTTTTTCTTGGCAAGATCGCAGAATAGCAAGGATTGGAGAAGTTGTCTTTTCATCACTGTAGTGTGATCTCCAAGTTGGTATATGTAATTGGCAGGTGGTGAGGGAAATCTTGCCCCCTGCATAAAACATTTTTTGTGAATTTATTTATACATTTCAATGATTTCTGGTTTGAGCTTTTATGCTCAATCATTTGTGGCTCGATGTTACGGCAGTCTAACTAACTGCTATAATATACACCAGATAAATAACAGTACCACAAGCAAATAAATGAGCCTGAGCAATATAACCAAACAAGTTAACATAAAATGTAATAAAGTACTTGCTCAGGTTCAAACCAGGTACTATATTCAGAAGAAACATGTTGTCCAAAACCAGTAGATGTTGGGAATTCGAGTCTATTCAGACCAGTCTATACATCAAACGAACACAATAAAGCAGGCAGTATAATGCATGCAAAAACACAAATAGGAACACAAACGGGTGTTGTGAAATAAGATAGATATTTCAAGCTGGTATTCCAAGAAGTTGCCTTCAAGCTAATATCAGGTTACTAGATGTCTCTTCAGACCAAATAAAATACAGCATCCGAATCAGGAACTCAATATCATCCAAGATAATAAAAGCAGCAAATCTTTTATTAACATATGTTCGGTAAGCGCTTTCGCCAAGCGGCTTTTTCAAACCATTAAAAACAGGTTTCATCTGAATATAGTGCCTGGTTTTAACCTGAACAAGTACTTTATTACATTTTATGTTAACTGCTATAATATGCACACACAAAAATTGGAGAAAATGAATCCATGACTGGGAAAGTTTTATCAAGTGATACAATAAAGAGCATTTCATGTAGTTAATGCTTTATTAAACACAAAATTATTATACTGAATCATTGCACAGCACCTGTTATTTATATTTTTGGATGTGCAATTATCATTTGCTGTGGATCTATACGTTTTCTCGCAAATCTAACAAAAGGGCATAGCATTACTGCATTACTCCAAAAGAGGATTTAGCAGGGGACACCCATTTAGGCTTAACACACCAGATGCTCAGACTGCAGCAACTGTCATCCCCCATCCGAGGTACTCATTTCCCTTGCCACCAGGACCAGCAACTAATGATGCAACATTTACTAGACATATCTCAGTGCTGATGTTCTTCGTGTTTCACTGTTGCAGTCATTACATTTGGGTATTCTGCTGGCAGGTTGCCCTCAGTCGGCCTGAATAACAAAGTCTTGGGTCCTGCGTCGGTTGCTGTCTCCTCTTCCATGACATCAGGTCGTCAGGGGTATAATACATGCAGCCGACACCATTTTAATCTGTCTTTCGTGCCGTGCGGTGCCCGAAGCAGAAGCAGTTCGCAAGTGCCGGTCGGCCGACTCCTGAAATTTTAGTTTTCGAGTTTCAGAACCAAAGTCTTCAAACTAAAGCTAAGATGTTATGTGATCCTATCTCGCCTACATTCTGACTGATGGGTTCGGAGCCGATCCCTCGGCTCCGACTTGGCACGCTTATGCTGTAGAGCGAGGCCTCTAATTGGCTGAGCTGTCTTTATCCCAGGATGCACCACCACTAATCCCCCAGATCTCGTTTGCCGCTTACAGAGCTTGGACATGGTCTCAACATTGGCTGGGCTAAGTACTATATATTAGGCTTTTTTCCTGTCAGTATTTGCTTCATTTAAACCCAAAAGCTGTTTTAACGGCTATTCTTTGTGTACGAGTGATGTTCTTCATCTCACATTGCTGCAGTCCTTACACTTGGGTAGTCCGCTGTCCTCGGTCGGCCCGAATATCAAAGTATAAGGCTGACGTCGGTCAAGGCGCATTTGACTGACATCAGGACGTCAGGGTACAAATGCGCATGACCGACGTCATATCCTCAGTCTTTTTTGCCGCATGGTCCGATGCAGAAGCAGCATTGCAAGTGCCGGTTGGCGTTCTGAGATTTTTCGATTTCGAAGTTTCAGACCGAGTTCAAAGTTGGCTAAGTACCCGTTGGGAATATTTTAGTTTTTCTTGCCTCAGTGATTTACGGATGTCAGAAAAGTCAATAATTGCATTTCTTGTGGGAAACAGATACCGCATAGAGATTATCATACTTTGTGTATTCCTTGCTTAGGGCCTGAGCACGATGTTGTTGGCTGTCGCTCTTGTGCTAGATTTAATAAACGCACTATAAAGAGGAGGTTGGATTGTGCAAGGTTAGTCTTTGGGAAGCGGTGTAATTGTAAAATGCCGTTGGATGCTCCGACGCCCGCTTCTTCGAAGAAGCGCAAGGACAAGGCAGTTAAGCCTAGGCTAGAAGAACCGTCTGTACCGGACGCCGGTTCTTTAGAGGTGTCGGTGGAGCCGGTGGCTCCGCCGGAGGTTTCTTTGTGTTCCCAGGGTGAGACTTTATTATTGCAAGATGTGGCCTCTCAGGAGGCAAGTCAGGCTGAGGGGGCTTCTCAGGTTACTATACTCCCCTCCCTTCCTAGGGTGGCTAGGCCCTCTCCTTCTGTTTCAAAGGCTTCTCCCAGGGGCAGGCCAGGTTTGGCTTCAGTTGGTGTTACCCCTAGCTCTTCAGGTACTGTGCCCAAGAAGCATATGCTTAAAATGGCAGAAGATTTGATTACTTTAATTAGGGGTTCTATGCCCCTCCTGATAAGAGACCTAGGTTGGAGCCTGAGTTGGGGGGTTTTGAGCAGGCTTTGGATGTTTCAGAGTCTTCGGCTGAAGACTTGCAGGAGTACTCTCCTTATTCTGATTCTGATGTGGATGATTCTACTCCTTCTGCTTCTCCTCCTGAGGATTTTTCTTTTCAGAAACTCTTCATTCCATGAGGGAGCATTTTAAGTGGGAAGGTCAGGACTTCTCTGATTCCAGGAAAAGGCTTAGGGAATTTTTGTTTTTACCCCAGCATAGGCCTTTGGCTATACCTCCTGTTTTGGATGTAGTAGAAGATGTTTTACAGAGGCTTCTCTTAATCCTGATTCTTTGCCTCCTGCTCCTGTTAAGCCGGATAGGTATTACAGGGTGCCTGAAGCTCATAAGTATCTTTTTAAGAGTCCTAGGGCTGACCCGGAAACTGTTAGTCAGGGGCCTAAAGGTGTTAAGGCTTCTGTTGTTAAGAATCCGGTTCCTGCAGACAAAGAGGCTAGGGCCTTGGATAGATGGGGAAAGAAAGTTTATACTTCTTCCACTCTTGCTATGAGGGCTTTGAATTGCCAGTTTCACATGTTGAAATACCAGAACTATCTCCTTTCACAATTAAAGTCTAAGGTCGATGCTCTGGCAGTAGGTATTGATTGTAAAGAGTTGCAAGATTTAGTGCATGTTTCTGAACAGGTGGGTAAGCATTCTTTGCAATGTGGTTTTGATGCTGTACAGGCCTCGTCTAGGGTGGCTGCCACTGGGTCAGTTCTTCGCAGGCACGCCTGGCTAAGGGATCAAAATTTGTCTGAACATGTTAAAACAAGGATTTTAGATGCTCCTTTACAATCTGATGTGTTGTTTGGTCCTCCTGTTGAGGCAGTTTTAAAGAAAATGGAAGACAAGGCTAAGTCTATGCAGACTGTTAAAGATTTTTTGCAGGTCCAGCCTCCAAAGTTTAGTAGAAATTGGCCTACTAAGGGGTGGACGTATCCTTCTTATGATTCCCAGTCTAGGGGTAGATCTAGACGTGGTAGGGGCAGAGCTCAGGGCTCTTTCAGGCCTAGAACAGGGAGTTCTCCTGCACAGTCTTCGGGTGAGGGCAGGGGTCATTCCTTTCGTAAACAGACCCAATGACCTACCTTTTCAGCTGCCAGAGCTTTCTCGTCTGGCAGCACCTTTGGGAGGAAGGTTGGCACTTTTTAAAGAAAATTGGAGTTTAATTACCCAAGACAGATGGGTATTGGATATCATACACCACGGTTACAGGTTTTATTTCCATACCTTGCCTCCTTTCAAAGGCATGCCAGACATTCCTCCTCAACAAAGAATAGAGGCTCACAAGCAAGTTTCTCTGTTACTCCAAATAGGGGCCATACAGCCGGTCCCTATGCCAGAAGTGGGCCTAGGATTTTATTCTCGCCTGTTCCTAGTACCAAAGAAGGGGAACACGTGGAGACCAATTTTGGATTTATCTACCCTCAACACTTATCTGGACATTCCCAAGTTCAAAATGTTGATGTTACAGCAGCTTTTACCTCTGCTGGGCAAAGATCATTGGATGGTAACTTTGGATCTAAAGGAGGCTTACCTTCATGTTCCTATCAGTCTAAGTTGCAGGAAGTATCTGCGTTTTCGAGCTGGGACTTCTCACTATCAGTTCTCTGCATTGCCCTTTGGCTTATCTACTGCGCCCAGAGTATTCACGAAAGTTCTGGCTCCAGTGATAGCTTTCTTCAGGCTAAAAGGAATACAGATCTATCCTTATTTGGACGACTGCCTGATTCTGGCTCAAGGAAGGGAAGAGCTTCTTCATCATTTGGAATATGTGATAGCAGTGCTAAGATGCCTAGGGTATTCTGTGAACGAAATAAAGTCCAGTCTAGTACCCTCTCAGGACATGTGCTTTCTGGGTGTGAGACTGAATACAGCATCCCAGATGGCCTTTTTAACCCCGGACAAACAAAAGAGTCTATCCCTTTACTTCCATCAGCTATCTCATCAGTCCGGGCTGACTGCAAGGACAGTCCTTCAAGCCTTAGGGTTCATGGCATCTTGTATTCTGGTGCTTCCCAATGCCAAACTGCATATGAGGAAGCTGCAATGGTATCTCAAAAATGTATGGACACAGCACTGCCAGGGTCTAGACACTGTCATTCAAATAATACCTTGCATTCAAAAGGAATTTTTGTGGTGGGCTCAGGAATGTCACCCAAACAAGGGACTCTCTGTGACCCGGCCAGAGGCGAGTCAGATTTTAACGACAGATGCCTCAGACAAAGCTTGGGGAGCTCATCTAAATGGAAAGTGGATACAAGACAAGTGGCCTGCCAGACTACAACATCTACATATCAACCTGAAGGAGATGTTAGCAGTCCAGTTTGCATTAATAGCTTTCAAGAATTTACTTCTTCCAGGGCAGGTGTTGATTCTAACAGACAACACAACTGTCATGTGGTACATCAACAAGCAAGGGGGAACGCATTCTTATCCTCTATGCAGGCAAGCAATGATTTTGTGGGAGACTGCTCTCAGTTTACAGCTCAATCTTTCAGGCAAGGTTTCTGCCAGGAGCACAGAACTCCATAGCAGATGTGTTGAGCAGATGAATTATGGATCCCCACGAGTGGAAATTGGATCCTCATGTATTTCAGAAATTGACAGTGTCATGGGGAACTCCAGACATAGATCTGTTCGCTTCTCCACTAAACCATCAGCTGCCAAAGTTTTGCACAAAAAGGTTTCATCCCACAGCTTGGAAAGTGGATGCTCTTTCTTTCAATTGGAGCAATCTTCATGTGTATGCCTTTCCTCCTCTGCCTCTCCTCCCAAAGGTACTTCTAAAGGTCAGACAGGACAAGCCAAGGATGATTTTAATAGCTCCAGATTGGCCTCGACAGCACTGGTACCCATTACTGAGAAGTCTGGTACAGAAGCCTCCGTGGCCTTTGCCTTCGATTCCACACCTGTTGTCACAGGAGGACAGCCATTTGCTGAATGTCAAACTTCACTCTCTTCACCTAACAGCCTGGCATATTCTGTTTTGAACCATAGAGGGTCTCAACTTCCACAACAAGTTTTGAATGTGATTTTGGAAGCTAGAAGGCCTAGTACAAGGAAAGTGTACGCAGATAAATGGAAGAGATTTTTATTTTGGAGTGCAGCAAAGATTTTGATGTTTCTGAGCCTAATTTGAGTGTGGCTCTTCAATATCTTACTGAGTTACTGGACAAAGGTTTGTCTTTCTCTTCTATTAAGGTTCATGCTGCAGCAATTTCGGCTCACTATGATTGTGTACCACCATTGTTTTCTCATCCTTTGTTCAAGCAATTTCTTAGAGGGGCAAAGAATATAAGACCCCCACGAAGAGCTCCTACTCCTGCTTGGGATCTCAATTTTTGTGTTGGAGAAACTCACTCTACAACCTTTTGAGCCTGCAGCTACTTCTGAGTTGAAATATTTATCATGGAAGACTGCTTTTTTGTTGGCAATTACCTCTGCAAGAAGGGTTTCTGAATTGCAGGCCCTTATGGCAGTTGAGCCTTTCTTGATTTTCCATAAGGATAGGGTATCATTACGTACTAATCCTTCCTTTATGCCTAAGGTGGTTTCTAGTGTGGCTTTAAACCAAACTATTCATTTGCCTACTTTTTATGCAAATCCCCAAAATAAAGGGGAAAGGATTTTGCACACTTTAAATGTACACAGGCAGTTGCGTTATTATTTGGACAGAACTAAAGGGTTCAGGCAGTCTCAGCAGTTGTTTGTTTCTTTTGCTTTGAGTTCTCAGGGCAAGCCTGTGTCTAAACAAACTATTTCTAAGTGGATTGGGTTTTGCATTGCTTTCTGTTATTCCCATCATGGCAAGGAGGTTCCAGCTGGGATTAGGCCTCATTCCACTAGGGCTACTGCCACTTCAACAGCTTTTTGAGGGAGTGGCAACCAAGGATATTTTGGAGGCAGCTACTTGGAGTTCAGTGCATACTTTCTCTAGGCATTATCACCTGCCACTTTACTCTAAATCCAGGGCTGGTTTTGCCACTGCTGTTTTGCAGGGCATGTTGGCAGCTCCTGCTTCCTTGTAGTTAGCCATCCTCCCTTACCTCTGCTTTGGGATTCTACCCAAGTGTAAGGACTGCAGCAATGTGAGATGAAGAACATAGTACAGTTTTGTACCTACCATAAATGTAGATGTTCGAAGATCCACATTGCTGCAGTCCAATTTACCCTCCCTCCTTCCCCTCTGCAGTTAGAGGTGGTTGTGTGGGTTGGGTTGTACATATTGTGTATATTGTATGTTTTGTACATATAGTTAGTGCAAGGGTGGTTGGTTGGTTGCTTGCTGTCTTTTGGTTTTGACCTTTATTTTTAGGGTCTTCTGACATCTGGGGCAAGAAAAGACTGAGGATATGACGTCGGTCATGCGCATTTGTACCCTGACGTCCTGATGTCAGTCAAATGCGCCTTGACCGACGTCAGCCTTATACTTTGATATTCGGGCCGACCGAGGACAGCGGACTACCCAAGTGTAAGGACTGCAGCAATGTGGATCTTCGAACATCTACATTTATGGTAGGTACAAAACTGTACTTTTTTTTCTAAGTTTGGTCAAGATTTTAGTATTTTTTCCTGTCAGAGAAGGCTCCATTTAAGTTAGAGGGGCCTTCCCCTGTGGTTACTGCTACTTTAGTGGTTGTGTGTGGGTCAAGTACCCGTTTAAGTTAGAGGGTCTTGACCCTCCCTTTTTTCCTTTCTCTTTCTGACTGTCTTGTAAAAAAAAAAAAAAAAAAGTTCTTTAGCTTAAATATTTACACTGAGTTTGTGCATTCATATTTTGTTCCTGTGTCAAACCTTGTTACTGTTTACTGTAGTTACACTGTTTTGTGTAGGATTATGTCTAAAGAGCATAAACCCTCCGGGTTTAAAAAGTGCACGAGGTGTGGTTTCAAAATGTCCATAACGGACGACCACTCCTCGTGCGTCTATTGTCTTGGCGCCAAACATCTGCAGGAATCGTGCAGTGTATGCCATGCGTTTTCCTCCAGAGTCCTCCAGGAGAGGAAAAACAAATTAATCCTCAAAGGATTAATCAAGCCTTCCTTAGAGGAGGCTTTATCTTCCTCTCCGTCTCCTTCCAAAAAGAGGAAAACGCCGGCTCCGACCAGTCAGTCGGAACCGACGGCTAAGAAAACTAAGCAGACTTCTCCTTCGGCTCCACAGACTTCGGAGCCGAGGTCGGAACGGTCTGCCTCGATGCCTCCAGCCTCGACCCCTCTGGTTTCGGAGCCGAGGTCTGGGGCATCGAGAGGCGGGTCACCCTCATCGGCTCCACTGATATTGGAGCCGATAAGGGTCATCGGCTCAGACTCTTCCCCCTCGGAGCCGAAGTCCTTGTCGGCACCGAGGGAAATTTCCTTGAAGGTTTCCTCGGAGCCGATAATTGTTGAGTCATTTCGGAGCCGGTCCCCGAGCCCTTCGGAGCCGATGGAGAAATCGGTTCGGGCCCGATCGGTATCCTCGAGATCATCCAGGATGTCTGATTCGGACATCGACAGGGTGCTCCTTCGACTCTTCCAGTCTCCGGTGTTCCAAAGATGGTTTCGCTCCAGCCCATTTGGCTTCGGAGCCGATGGTCCACTCCCCTACTGTTCTTCCTCCTCCAACAGCTTCGGCACCGTTGGAGCAGGTGCTGGTGGAACCAGTGGAGGTGTTAGGGTCAGGCCCGACCCTGGCTCCGACTCCGGCTCTTGGGTCGGAGTTCAGTGCACGGACTTCTTCCTTCGGCCCTGGGGGGGAGGCTTCGGGATTGATGCTTTCGGTCCCAAGTCTCCCTCTTGGTGCGTCGGCGGCGGGAGTACTGTCCACTGTCGTGGCCACGGAGGGGGGACCCTCCCAGGATTCTGGTGGTCCCGCCTTCAGGGCTATGAGGAGTGCTTTAGCCAAATCTTCATTGGCTACCTCCACAGTTTCCCCAGCTCCTTCCCTACACTTGGAGACTGGGTCAT
Source organism: Protopterus annectens (assembly GCF_019279795.1). Taxonomy (NCBI): domain Eukaryota; kingdom Metazoa; phylum Chordata; order Ceratodontiformes; family Protopteridae; genus Protopterus; species Protopterus annectens. The sequence continues at coordinate 1,370,744,900 of NC_056735.1, read as the reverse complement.
TGGCAGTCCCCCTGTCAGTAGACAGCTGAGCCCCTGGGCCTCAGGTTACCCCCGCTGGGGTTTCTCCCCCTCCTGGAGGTCCTTCTGAAGCCTCTTCGGAAGAACCTCCCAGGAAGAGAACATGCAAGAGGAAGCACGTTGACTCCCCTGACGAGTCTTTGACATCTGACACTGATCTCGATGATGCAGTCGTCCTCGGATGATGTCTCCTTTGCAGACATCCTAGAAGCCCTAAAACAACGAGGCGGCTGGCAGTCCAAACCTCCCTCTGCTGATGAGTCGGTGTTCCTGAAGGCCTTCGGGGCTCAGCCCTCCGCCTCCTGGGTGTCTCTGCCCTTCGACGAGCTCTTGGATTTGATCTGTCGAAGGGCGTGGGAACACCCAGACTCTGTGGAACCGGTGCCCACTCGTCCCAACAAATTTCTCTCGGCGCCCTCGGATAGAGAGTTCCTTACGAAAGGTGTGGCTGTAGATGCTATGGTGGTGGCATCTGCTACCCAGCAAGATGTAGCAGAGGCTTCTACGTCCGTCCATCCTCCTAATAAGGAGTCTAGGAGCATGGATCGGTACGGTAAGTGCACCCTTAGTTCAGCGGCCTTTACTCTGAGGTCTTTGAACTACCTGACGCACTTTACGAGATTTCAGAGGGATCTGATTAAGGAGCTGTCCGATACCCTCTTGGGTAACCTGCCTGAGGAACTGGCCCAGACGGTTGGTTCTCAGCTGGCTACAATGTCGTCCATTTCGAACTCATCCATGAGGCTCATTTCGTATGCGGCCGAAGGGGCAAGTAGAGCGACGGGTACAGGCATTGCTCTACGGAAACAAGCCTGGCTCCGCCTGTGTCATTTCGCGGAGGCCTTTAAGTCTTCATTTGCCAACGCCCCCTTTGATGGGTCCTCCCTGTTTGTACCCAAGGTAAAAGACACACTTACCCGCTGTGAACAGGAAGGTAAGACTCTGACTGCCATAGGGGCACGATTTTCCACTCCCTTTCGGCCTTATCCCAAGGCTAAAAGAGGAGGGAAAATGTGGTTCCGTAGATCTCAGAAGTCTTACCCCTCTCAGCAGGAAGGTTCCCCTCCAGAGGCAGAGGAGGGAAATTCATCCGAAGACGCCGTCCCAGAGGCGGCAGAGGCCCTCGCAACACTGGAGACCGCGAGTCCTTTCGTGGCTCTTCAGCTTTTCAGAGTCCCTGAGGGATTGCCCGACTGTGCTGCTCCGGAGCCAGTCGGGGGTCGTTTTTCGAAGCACCTGAAGGCCTGTGAAGGGATCACTCAGGACCGATGGGTGCTTCGAATTATCGCCGGAGGTTACTCCATCCCATTCTCTCGACCACCCCAGTCCAAAAAAATCCCGGACCCGCCACCCAGTCAACGGGATACCGCAGCCTCAGAAATTTCAAAGCTGCTGCAAAAAGGAGTCATCCAACCGGTCCCCGAAGACCAGATCGGATTAGGGACTTACTCAAGATTCTTTTTGGTGCCAAAAAAGACCGGGGACTTGAGGCCCATTTTGGACCTAAGCAACCTAAACCGTTAAGTCAAGAAGTCCAAGTTCCGAATGGTCACTCTACAAACCATTCTCCCATTGTTGGAGAAGGGTGTTTGGATGTGCTCCATAGATCTCAAGGACACGTATTATCATATCAGAATACATCAAACGTCCAGGAGACATTTGCGCTTCAGCCTAGGAGGCAGTCATTTTCAGTTCCATGCGCTGCCCTTTGGTCTCACCACAGCCCCCAGGGTGTTCACCAAATGCTTGGCAGTAGTGACTGCTCACCTGAGAAGTCTAGGATTCCAGGTGTTTCCATCTAGACGACTGGCTCCTAACTGCCACCTCCAAGCATCTACTTCTACGGAGCCTGCAAGCCACAATATTACTGGGCAATTCCCTTGGAATCACCTTCAATTGGCCAAAGTCTGTGTTGTGGCCATCTCAAAGAATAAGATTCATAGGGGTAGAAATAGATTCAATCCAGATGCGGGTCTATCTACCTGCAGACAGAATTCAAACCATTCAAAATCAGGTTCGAGCCTTACTCCCCAGGTCCAAAGCCCCAGCCAGAATGGTCCTACAGCTATTTGGGATCCATGTCTGCCACAGTTCTGCTAGTTCCCTTGGCAAGGTTACACATAAGAATCCTCCAGTGGCTTCTTTCAACTCAGTGGTCCTTTCAGGAACTCCCTCTCAATCATCTCATATGGATCACAGAATCTTGCAAACAGGACCTTCGCTGCTGGCTAGTGTCTTCCAATTTGGATCAGGGACGACCCTTTGTTCTTCCTCCTCCGGCGGCCACTTTGACCACGGACGCCTCCCAGATGGGGTGGGGGGGGGCATTCCCTGGGCAGGTCAGTCCAAGGCAAATGGCACCCGGAAGAGACCCCTCTTCACATCAACATCCTAGAAATGAGGGCAGTACTCCTCTCCCTCAGGGCGTAATTGCTGTTCACTCAGACAACATGTCAGTTGTCTGGTACCTGAACAAACAGGGAGGGACCAGATCCTATCTTCTTTGCAGAGAAGCGATGAGAGTTTGGGAATGGGCAGTCTCGACCAAACACTTCCTAGTGGCTACTCACATACCGGGCAAGTTCAATGTCATAGCCGACAGGTTGAGCAGAACCATCCTCTCTCCTCACGAATGGTCTCTGAATACGACAGTTACAAGGCAGATTTTCAGCGAATGGGAAGTTCCGTGTTGCGACCTCTTCACGACTCCTCTGAATGCGAAGTGCAAAGAATTTTTCTCCCTAACCCCGGCTCCGGGGAAGAGCCCCATGGACGCATTAGTCCATCCTTGGCCCACCGGTCTGCTTTATGCCTTCCCTCCAGTTCCTCTCCTCCCCAGGGTGATTCAAAAGGCATCTCTCTTAGGGAGCAAGATGATCTTAATTGCTCCTTACTGGCCTCGTCAAGTGTGGTTTCCCTATCTTCGGAAACATGCTCTGGAAGGTCCATGGTTCCTGGACCAGGTCCCAGACCTACTGATTCATCAGTCGGGACTACTACACCAGTCCCTACACACCTTAAAATTGACGGCCTGGCTCCTCCTCTTCCGACGATAGTCAGGAGACATGCACTGGATCCAGAGGTTGTGCACATATATTATCTTCAGCCCACAAGTCTGCTACAAAGAAACTGTATTCCAGTAAATGGAAAAGGTTTGCTATTTGGGCTCAACTCCGGGGCCTGGACCCCATTTCTACTCCCGTGGCAGAAGTACTCAAATTCCTGACCTCTCTTTTCAATCAAGGCTCTTCAGTTTCTACCATCAAAGTGCAATTGGCAGCAATTTCTAATTTTCATGAATCCATAGACCCACCTTTAATGAGCAACAGATTGTGTAAGACCTTCTTGAAAGGTGCTGCTCTATTAAGACCTCCGATTTTTCATCCTGCACCTCCATGGGATCTCGATATAGTGTTGCGTGCCTTGACTTCTTTCCCCTTTGAACCGGCAGCTACCTGTGATCTAAAGTTTCTATCATGGAAGACAGCCTTTCTAGTGGTGATTACTTCAGCCAGAAGGGTTTCAGAACTTCAAGCTTTGTCAGTGAAACCCCCGTACTTGGTTTTTCATACAGACAGGGTGTCCCTCAGACCAAATCCTTCTTTTGTTCCTAAAGTTTGTTCTACTTTATGCTTGCAACAATCATTAGAGCTTCCAGTTTTTTTCCCAAAATACTCCAATAAAGCGGAGTTTATTTTCCACACACTAGATGTCCACAGACAGTTACGTTTTTATTTGGATAGGACCAAACAATCAAGGAAAACAGATCAGTTGTTTGTATCCTTTGCAGAAAACAAATTGGGCAACGCTGTCACAAAGGTCACTATTGCCAAATGGATCAGGGACTGTATTACTCAAGCTTATATTTATTCTAACAAAGAGCTTACCACCTCTGTTAAGGCTCATTCTACAAGGGCTATGGCTACTTCGGTAGCATTTCATTCTAAGCTTGCTATTGGTGACATTTGTGCTGCGGCTACATGGTCTTCCCTTACACCTTTATTTCTCACTACAAATTAGATGTGGCATCTAGAGGACGAGCTTCATTTGGTTCCACAGTGCTCAGGAGTGTTTTCCAATGAGCCACCCGGGATTTAGGCGCTAGGACGCTGTCCCATCAGTCAGAATGTAGGCGAGATAGGATCACATAACATCTTTTAGTTATGTACTCACCATAACTTCAGATGTTTGGGATTCATCTCGCCTACATTCCTAATAACCCACCCTCCTTCCCCCTTCCTTGGAGATCAGAGGATATCAGAAGGTCCGAATCCTGTTGTTTCATCTTGAAACATCTAACAATGTTATATAAACAAGCTGTGCATGTGTGCATGAATGCGGACAAACAAGATCTGGGGGATTAGTGGTGGTGCATCCTGGGATAAAGATAGCTCAGCCAATTAGAGGCCTCGCTCTATAGCATAAGCGTGCCGAGTCGGAGCCGAGGGATCGGCTCTGAACCCATCAGTCAGAATGTAGGCGAGATGGATCCCAAACATCTGAAGTTATGGTGAGTACATAACTAAAAGTTTTTTTTGCTCCTTACCGATGTCAGTAAAAGTTAATAATTGTATTACTTGTGGGAAGCAAATACCTCATAAGGATTTTCATTTGTACTGTATTCCTTGCCTAGGCCTAGATCACAACATGCCTTGCTGTCGGTTTTGTGCTAAATTTAACCAACTCACTATTAAGCGTTGGTATATTTTTGTTTCTAAATATTTTGGTTCAAGATTTAATTGTCCTGAAATGTCGTCGGTTAGCAATCCGACTACTGGAGTTCACAAAAGACACAAGGAAAAAGACATAGAGAGAATGTCGAGGTCCAAAACCGAAGATGAAGCTTCTCCTAAGCCAGTCGCCGGTACTCAGTGAGGCGCTTTCGCAGCCCCTGATGCCCACTACTTTTGAGTCGCAGGCCTCTACCGAGACCCATTCGGAGTCCGGTATGCCACGAGATTCTGCAGGTATTGAACCCGCGGATGTCTCTCTCTTGGGTGGGTCCGAGCCGCTGAGCAGGCACCGGCTTCTGAGGGTGTTTTCAAGCCTCAACATTTATATATTAAACAGACGCCATCATCAAAAACAAGGCCAAAACCAACTCCTGTGTCTAAAAAAACCTTTGCGTGAGCCAGGTGCTCAGGCCCCTATGCCTAAAAAACAAATGATCAAAATGGCTGGGGATTTAATTACCTTGATCAGAGGTTCCCAACCCCCACCCCCACCCCTCTGCTAAGAGGCCTAGGCAAGGCCCCGATTATGAATCTTCAGATCAGGTTTCCATTTCTTCTGATTCCTCTTGTGATCAGGAATTTTCTATTCCACCTTATGAGGACTCTGATGCAGAGGAATCCATCCCTTCTGCTTCTCCTTCTGAGGATTACTCTTTTGGAAAGACTTTGCATACTTTAAGGGAACATTTTCACTGGGAGTGTCAGGACTTCTCAGAATCTAAAAAGAGGCTTAGGGATTTTCTTCTTCTTCCTCAGCATAGGCCTTTGGCTATACCTCCTGTATTAGACATTGTTGATGATGTGTTCTCAGAATCAAGCATGGCTCCTGATTCCCTGCCTCCGGCTCCTAGTAAGCCAGACAGATATTAAAGGATTCCTGACTCCCAGAAATTTATTTTCAAACATCCTGCTGCTGACCCTAAAACTATTTCTCAGGGTCCCAAGGGTGTTAAGGCCTCTACAGCCAAAAATCCTACCCCTTCTGATAGAGATTCTAGGGTGCTAGATAGATGGGGAAAGGAGGTTTATACATCTGCAACCTTGGCAATCGGCTTTAAACTGCCAGTTCATATGTTTAAATATCAACAGCATGTTGTGGGCTTACTGAAACAGAAAATTATGTTGATTGTGTGGAAAATAGAGTTACAGGATTTATTGCATTCAGCAGAACAGGTTGAAAAGCATACTTTGCAATATGGTTTTGATTCCTTGGAGCCCTCTTGCAGGGCCGCCAAAACTGGATCTGTGATAAGAAGGCATGCCTGGCTTAAGGAGCAAATTCTGCCTGATCATGTTAAAGCTAACTTGTTGGATGCCCCTTTACAGCAGGACAGTCTGTTTGGTAATAAGGCAGAAGAGGTTTTAAAGAAAATGGAAGACAAAGCTAAATCTATGCAGACTGTAAAAGATTTCTTGCAAGTGCAGCCACCCAGGTTCAGTAGACACTGGCCTACTAAGAATTGGTCCTTTCCTGTGTCCAACAGAATCACTCAGGGCAAACCCAGGCGCTCCAAAGGCTTCGGATATCAATCACAAGGATCTTGCAGGTCAAAGCAGTGAGGTGCCTCCACCTCCAAATCAGGAGGTATCAAAGCACATCCCTACAGTAAACAGTCTCAATGACTTTCCTCTGCCATCTCCAAGCACTTATCTTTTGGCAACCCCCCTCCCCCTCCCCCCCTTGGGAGGAAAACTAGCACTTCATGCTCAAAATTGGCATTTAATTACCCAGGACAAGTGAGTATTAAACATAGTATTCCAGGCATACAGATTTCATTTCCACACATTGCCAATTCCAAACAGATGGCCAGATCTGCCACCAAACCAGTGGGCAGAGGCCCAGAAACAAGTCATGTCCCTCATGGATATGGGGGCTATTCAACCACTGCCAGAAAAGGAAAAAGGACAAGGATTTTATTCAAGACTTTCCTGGTACCCAAAAAAGACAAATCATGGCATCCAATTCTGGACTTATCAACTCTAAATACATTCCTGGAGAGTCCAAAATTCAAAATGCTGACTTTACAAAAGCTACTGCCTATGCTAGGCAAGAATGCCTGGTTGGTAACTCTAGACTTAAGAGGCATACCTGCATATTCCAATAAAGGAATCTTGCAGAAGATACCTCCGCTTCAAAGCAGGCTTTTTGCATTATCAATTCTCTGCACTGCCCTTTGGCTTATCTACTGCGCCCAGGGTATTTACAAAGTGCCTGGCAAAAGTAATTGCATTTTGCAGACAAAGAAACATTCAAATTTATCCTTACCTGGACGATTGTCTCATTCAGGCAGAGGACAAGGACACTCTTCTTCAACATCTGGCATTTGTAAAAAAGCTTCTAGCATGCCTAGGGTATACCATGAATGAAAAGAAATCACAACTGGTACCCTGTCAAATAATTACATTCCTGGGTGCAAGCTTGAATACAACTGCCCAGATGGCTTACCTCATGCCAGACAAACAAATTCATTTGACAACATACTTCAAACAAGTGGCAACAAAAACCCAGCTATCTGCAAGACAAATTCTACAGGCTTTGGGGTTCATGGCATCCTGCATTCTACTAATTCCATATACGAGACTGCATATGAGGAAACTTCAATGGTATCTAAAATGCTTATGGAGTCAACATTGTCACAGCCTGGAAACAATGATTCCTCTCATTCCCTGCCTGCAACAGGAGTTTCTTTGGTGGACAAAGGCATGTCACCAAAACAAGGGACAGTCATTCACTCTGCCCCCCTGCCACCCAAACCCTAACTACAGACGCATCAGACTATGTTTGGGGGGGGGGGCATCTGGCAGGGAGATGCATTCAGGGCAAATGGAGCCCAAACCAAATGCATCTACATATCAACCAGAAAGAAATGCTAGCTGTTCAGAATGCTCTGACAGCCTTCAAGGACTTCCGTCATCCAGGACAACTACTGTTAAAGACGGACAACACCACAGTTATGTGGTACATAAACAAGCGGGGGGGGGTACACATTCCTACCCCCTTTGCAGACTAGCCATGGCCTTGTGGAACACAGCCTTGACTTACCAAATACATCTTCAAGCTCATTTCCTGCCAGGAAAGCAAAATACTCTGGCAGACGAACTAAGCAGAAACCTTATGGACCCACACGAATGGAAACTGGATCCACAGATCTTCAGCGGGTTAACACAAAAATGGAGGAGCCCAGACATAGATCTATTTGCCTCTCCCCAAAACTATCAGTTGGACAAATTCTGCACAAGAACTCTTCACAAAAAAGCATGGAAAGAGGATGCTCTATACTTCAGCTGGAAAAACCTATCAGTTTATGCCTTTCCCCCGCTGCCTTTACTCTCCAAGGTCTTACTAAAAGTCAGAATGATTCTGATTACTCCGGACTGGCCTCGCCAATGCTGGTACCCGCTTCTAAGCAATATGTCACATCTTCCTCCGTTGGTACTTTCCTCAAACACCGCACCTAGTGTCTCAGCAGAACTATCAAATTCTGCACACTCAGCTACAAACTCTGAATCTTGCAGCATGGCTAATCAACTAATTTCACCAACCACATCTCTTAGTAAACCTGTGTTGGATGTCATTTTGGAGGCCAGAAGGCCTAGTACTAGAAAATTTTATGCTGATAAATGGAACAGATTCTGTGCTTGGAACCAAGGACAAGGAATAGACACAGCAAAGCCCAATATTCCTCAGATTTTGCAACATTAACTGAGATGCTTCACAAGGGCCTATCTTTTTCTTCTATAAAAATACATGCCTCTGCCATCTTGGCTCATTACAACACAGAGCCTCCCCTCTTTTCTCATCCCCTTCTAAAACAGTACCTCAGAGGGGCTAAAGATTTAAGGCTGCCCAGAAGAGTGCCATCTCCTGCATGGGACCTCAACTTTGTGCTGGAAAAACTCACCTTACCTCCTTTTGAACCAGCAGCTACTGCGGATATAAAATTTCTTTCTTGGAAGACGGCCTTTCTTTTGGCAGTCACTTCAGCAAGAAGGGTTTCAGAACTACAGGCTCTCATGGCAGTGGAACCTTTAATTATATTTTACCCCAACAGGGTGGCCCTCAGGACCAATCCTTCTTTTATACCTAAGGTGGTATCCAGTGTGGCTCTTAACCAGAGCATTCACCTGCCAACTTTTTCCCAAATCCACAAAACAAGGGGGAGAGGATTCTGTATTCACTGGATGTACACAGACAACTAAGATTCTACTTAAACAGGACAAAATCTCTAAGAAAGTTTGAGCAACTACTGGTGGCATTTGCTGCAGGATCAGAGGGGAAGGCTGTATCAAAGCAGACTATTTCCAAATGGATAAGCCATTGCATTCGTTTCTGCTACTTGCACCATGGTAAACCTGTGCCCAAGGGGATCAGATCCCATTCCACCAGGGCTGCCTCTACTTCAGCAGCTTTTCTCAGAGGAGTCCCTACCAGAGACATTCTAGAAGCTGCAACTTGGAGCTCAGTTCATACGTTCACAAAGCATTACCATTTACCTCTCTTTTCTAAATCCAGGGCAGGCTTTGCCACTGCAGTCCTGCGGGGCCTTATAGCTGCTCCTAATACTGTTTAGTTCCATCCTCCCATCCATAGCTTTGGGATTCTACCCAAATGTAATGACTGCAACAGTGAAACACGAAAAACATAGTACAGTTGTGTACACTTACCATAAATGTAGATGTTCGAGTGGATTCACTGTTACAGTCCGGATTACCCACCCGCCAGTCCCCTTTCTATACTTTTTCTTTCCTTCACTATGCTCAAAAGCCTTTGTGGTATATTTGCTTTTAGTTGAAGGTAAATTTTATGTGTTCTAAAGTGCATTTATATGTTTATGGTTATATATATATATATATATATATATATATTTTTTTTTTTTTTTTGCTCCCCATTTGGGGGGCACCTGACATCTGGGGCAAGAAAAACTGATTAAAATGGCATTGGCTGCATGTTTTATACCCCTGACGACCTGACTTCATGGAAGAGGAGACAGCAACCGACACAGGACCCAAGACTTTGTTATTCAGGCCGACTGAGGGCAACCTGCCAGCAGATTACCCAAATGTAATGACTGCAACAGTGATTACACTCGAACATCTACATTTATGGTAAGTGTACACAACTGTACTTTCTTAATGTTGTCCCCTCACTGCTGTACTAAAGACAAGCATGTTTACACTGTTTCCCTTGGAAAAAAAAGATGTGAACACGTTTGCTTAGCTTTCAACTGTCCAGATTTTTGCCTCATAATTTTTGGTTTGTTCCCCAAAAAAATTTGTGTTTTTCTGGCAAATTAGTGAGAACTGAATTCACTAAATAATGACAGACATTTAACATTCAGACTTCATATCCTTCAGAAAATGCATGGTAACACAAAACCTTTTGTTCTAGCAATTTTAAGTTTATAGGAGCACCATTTAAAATTTGTCCCCATTTTTTTTCGGCCTTTTCTAGATTTCTTGTGCTGAGAGATTGAGAGGTATTTTACATTTCTATCAGATGACTCCTTTGTTTCATCTTTTAGCAAAAAGCGTCTCCATTGACTGACATTTTCCATCTTGAAATTTCTGTTTTCTTTCCCTATTTCATTCAAATGTTTTTGTAGCTGAATGCTTACATTTCATGTAATGCAGTTGTGTCCTTGGCAAGCTAGCTTGATTCTACTTTTGTAATTGTCCAGTAGAGAAGTGATTCTTCTTTAAAATAATTGCTAAGTAAATCTAGCTGCTGTCTGTAACTACTAGTGCTGATATTGTGGAGCAGCTGAAAATTACTAGGTCTGTACATTGGTGAGGGAAATGTCAAGCCCCATAGACATATATTAATGAAATTAGAAAAATGCATACAATAGATGTGCCAAAAAGAAAAGGATGAATTTATATAAATGACACAAGTCAGAGCTGTGTCTGACTTGAAAGAGCAACATAAGCTTTATTAGCGTAGCCTTATAGCTCTGTAGCTTGAATTTTCTGTTTGGAAAAAAAAAATCATATGTACAAACACGCGCACACACACGTATATTCTTTCCCAAAGCGGACCTACATTTCCTGCTACAGAACATGGAATCCCAACTTAATATTACGTCACTCCCTACTCCTTTTATTTATATATTTGAGTTTGTTAATCGGGGTAGATAACATCCTTGTGGACTGTTTACAGGTTCAACATGAGTACACAAAAAGAAAGAAAATAAGATAAAATATTTTATGAAAAAATAACAGTCTACAATGTAAAATGAATGACAAGTGAATAGAAAGTAGTATCAACAAGCTCACCAGTCTGAACATAAACCCCTACATCACAAGATGCATTGCCAACTGGCTCACGGACAGAACTACATGGTGAGAGTTGCGGGAGCTAGGTCCGACTCTAAACCGGTTACAAGTGGTGTTCTCCAGGGCTCAGTCCTAGGGCCCCTCCTGTTCGGCATATACTTCTCAGAGGTACAGGCAAGCACAGGAGGACAATGGCTGACCAAGTTCACAGACAACTGCAAACTAGGAGCTATAACTGACTCTCCGGCTGACACAGACATCCTCCAAAAGGGTCTCACTGAGATGGATACCTGGTGTCAAAATCATGGCCTCAAGCTAAATGCCAAAAAGTGCATAGTCATCCCCTTTGGAAAAAACAAAGTACCCACAAACTACCACATAGGTGGTAGTCCCCTAAATTCGGAAGACGTAATAAGGGATCTGGGGACCCAAATAGATAGTAATCTCAACTTTGATAATCACATTGCCAAAGTGGCTAGAAAATCCTTCTACGTGGCCCACCTAATCACAAAAGGGTTCGCATCCAGATCAAAAGAGGTCAGTGTACCCCTTTACTCATCAAACCCATCATAGAATGCAACACCCCATTTGGGATGTACCTTACAAGACAACTGCAACAGCTGGAAAGACCACAGAAGTACCTCACCAAGAGGATCACTGGCCTCAAACAGATGCCCTATGCAGCTCGACTGAAGCAATTACAGCTGTACTCGGTTGCATACCGCCTGCTCAGAGGTGATCTCTGCCTGACACAAGGCCACGTCCAACCCTGAATTGATGGACATGCTCCACCTAAAGAAAACCTTATCCCCGCGAGCCACACACTCTAGGGATCTAAACCTCATCACAACAATAAATAGGACGTGCTGGAGGGATAGATTCCTGTCCCAGAGACTTCCCATGCTTTGGAACAAGATCCCAATCTACATCAGGCAGAGCTCCTCGCTAACACTCTTCAAAAGAAATCTTGACGAGTGGATGGGAAACAGAAAGTTTACCTCTGGGATCACTTCAGTGGCTCTGCTGGACAGAGGCACAGGGAACTAATCTAAGGGGGAGGCGAAAACCAACACATTCTGGCTAGGCTTATAAAGCAGATAGCCTAGTAACTACCTATGAACCTATAATCTGAGGTATGTTAGGTTGTCAGGGCATTATGGGTAAAGGGAGGAGCTTGAGAGTTAAGGATCTGAAGATCTGGTAGAAGCAGCAGAGTTGGATCTGAGTCTCTGATCCGAACCCATCAGTTGAGGAAGAATGAAAATGGACAACACAGATGGAACATTATGGTGAATACATACCTTTTTTTTTTTTATACCATGGAAGGTGTATCCCTACCTAGCAAGCTAAAAGCCACTCTGCTAGGGCAGTATCTGTTTCAACTTCCTCCCAAAGGCTTTCTGAGGCATATGTGGACAGGATTTATTTTATTTTATTTATTTTACATTTGTTAACCGGGTTTATCTGACTGAGTTTTTGGCTCATTTTCAGTAGAGACCTGGGAAGAAAAGCTCCTCAGGGAAAAGAATTTTACAAAAATAATTTACAATCAGCAAACGATTATGAAACTTGTTACAATATCATTTTAAATGCATAGTACAAAATAATGTATAATCAGCAAAAGGTTATGAAACAAGTTGCATATCATTTTATATGAATAGTACCTAGTTGTTTTAGGGTTTAGAATATGAAGGAAATAAAGTAGAAGTGACCTATTAGACTTGATAAAGTTAGTTATTTTGGGGTAGTCAGATTGAGTCTAGATAGGTTAGAGAGGGGGGAAAGGAAGTAGTGGTTGGATATTAAATAGCAAATGTAGTGAAGGAAGGAAGAGGTAGGAGTACAAGGTTAGAGATACATTTAGAGTGAGGTGGAGAATTTGGTGGAAGGATAGTAGTTACAGGGTGGATGACTGTAGTGGCAGGGCCATTTTTTGTTAGGTATTTTCTAATGGCTAATTTGAAACTCTTGCTATGGTGAAGGGACTTTATTTCTAAGGGGAGTTGGTTCCAGGATGTGGCTGGGTTATAATTATAGAGAAGACATCCGATTTTGGTTTTGGGTTTGTAGATGTGTAATAGTTCTTGGTCTGAGCTGTATAGAGTCCTAGCGGATGATGAGAAAATTCCTTAGAGCACAAAACCAGATGAAGTTGTTGCAGGCTCCATCTCCCATCAGATCCATGAGCATTCAGCCACCTTCACACCCCATAGTAACTCCTTCTATGATCGATCCATAGTTTCAGAGCCATCAGATCCAAGAGGGCCAAGAGCTGAAGTGTCAGATCTGAAGATACTACCTTCTTCAACCTCCAACAGTTACCCTGACTCCTTTAGTATGCCAGTCTCCACTGAGCAGGACTAGACTTGAAGCCTAAGTGTCGGCGCCAGATTGGGGGGATTGATTCGACTCCGGGGTTTTCAGAGTTGTCATTTTCTGGCAAAGCCTCGATGCTAGAGAGCTGTGGTCCAACTACCTCCTGAGAGGGGAAATTGGGGAGGGTTGGAGAACTGTGTTAGATAAGAGCTTCATTCCTGATAGGTTGGTTTCTACTTCTCCTATACAGACTGCCTTTGAGGCGTGGAGAGGGTTTTCTCCCATCCCAGGAAATCTTCTACTCTGATTTCCTCTGATTCTATACCTGTTCCCCAATGGATTTGAGCTGCAAGTCTTATCACGCCTTTCCTCAGGGACCGTAAGAGCTTCCAGACAGGAACTGCCTATTTCTTCCGATACCTGTCCAGAACATCCCACTGAAGAGGTCCAATGGAAGCAAACGTGCAAGACGAGGCACTTTGTTTCCCCTCAGGAATTGTTGACTGAGGACACTGAATTTGATGAGGGGGAAGGGTACCCTAGGTCCCCACCTGAGGATGTCTCCTTTCGCTTTCATGTTGGTACACGAATAAACGAGTCTTCATGGGGTCTGTTTAAGCAGCTTTATTCTATATAAACATATTACTGTAAAGCTTATTTGACTGTGACTAAGTAACTTGTATACAAACTAACTGCTGTGATCATACATGCTTACACACTGGCTGCTTCTTCAAAATGGCACTAGGGATTGCACGTGACTGGAATTTATATATGCACGCACAGCCTCACATGCTTCTTAAAGACATAGCACACACACATGCTACACTCTGATATACATGTCCTTTGGAGACATTTTAGCGATCCTGCGTCACAAAGGTGGTTGGGCCTCCCAGAGTCTTTCCTTAGAGGAATCTGTGTTCCTGGAAGCCTGTGGTTTAGGCCCATCTACATCTTGGTTATCCCCCAGGCAGATGACCTTATAGACCTTGTCTCCGCTGGGCATGTAAGGAACCGGACACTGTGGAGTCTGTGCCCTGCCAACCAGACAAGATTCTAGGAGCCCCCAAACATAGGCAGTTTTGGAGGAAGGGAATCCCTATCGATGCTGTGGTTGTGGCAGAAGTTACCAAAAAGGAACTAGACAAGGAGAGTTCATCTGTCCAGCCTCTTAATACTGAGTCTAGGACGTTGGACAGCTTTGGAAAGTACATTTATGCTTTAGCAACCTTTGTCTTGCAGTCACTTAAACACCTGGCACATTTTACTAGATTACAGAGGGACTTGATCAAGGAACTCTCTAAGTCTACCCTGGCTCCATGTCAGCAGAGGAAGAGAAAACTTACTCTTCCCAACTGGCCACCTTACAATCTATATCCAATGCATCCATGAGGTTAATATCTCATGCTGCTGAAGATTGCTCATGGGCTGCTGGTTCAAGCATAGAAATTAGTTGATATGCCTGGATGAGATTGTATAATTTTGAGGAGCCCTTTAAATCCTTCTTCGTCAATGCTTCTTTTGATGGCTTTTCCCTGTTTGGGCCCACAGATCAAAGACTCTGTTTCGCACAGTGAACAAGATGGAAAGACTTTGCTGTTGGAATTCATTTCTCTACCCTGAAAAGATCTTTCTCTAACAGTCCGCATGGTGGTAAGATTGTGTTTCCAAAAATCTCAAGGACCTTTTCAGGACTCACATGGGGATTTTTCTCCCAGAGACAGAGAAATAACAAAAGACGGCATCCTTATGGCAGAGGGGGGTCTGCAGAACCAAGGGTTTCGAGACTCTTTCTTTGACAGGCCCTTTCAGTCCTTCTGAAATGTTGCCCATCTGTTTTTCTCTGGCGGCAGTCAAGGAGCACTTTTCCCTGCACCCAAACACCTGGACAGCCATCACAAGAGATTCTTGAGTGCAAAGGATCATATCCAGAGGATACTTAATTCCCTTTTCACAAAACCCTTCCCAGAAGAGATGTCTCCCTGATGTTCCACCCAATCAGAGGGAGTTAGCAGCCTTAGAAATTCAAAAGCTGCTGTAAAAGAAAGTCATCCAAAAGGTCCCACCAGACCAAGCAGGATCTAGAATTTACTCAAGGTTCTTTAGTGCCAAAGAAATCAGGGGAACTGAGACCTATTTTAGATCTGTCATTTAAATCAATTCGTGAAGAACTCCAAATTCCTTATAGTCATGGTTCAGTCCATTCTACCTCTCCTACAGAAGGACTACTGAATGTGCTCTATAGATCTTCAAGATGCATACTATCATATCTAAATAAACAGGTGCTCTCAAAGATGTGTGCATTTTGGGCTGGTAGCCAGTCATTACCAGTTCAGAGCCATACTTTTTGGTCTAACCACAATCCCTAGGGTCTTCACCAAATGTATGGCAGTGGTGGCAGCTCATCTCAAACTGCACAGATTGAGTGTTTCCTTGTCTAGACGTCTGGCTCCTTTCCACAGCAACCAAGCATCTTCTACAAAAGGCTAGAGATTACATATGTTAGTTGTGTCCATTCCTAGGGATCACAGTAAATCTTTCCACGTCCCAACTTAACCAGTTCAAGTCTTGAAGTTTATAGGAGCATGCCTGGACACATTCAGTTCGCATTCTTACCTTGAAGCAAAATGAATTCCCTAGCATTGCATGTCAGATTCTGGACCATCCCTCTCCTCCTGAAAGACTGGTTCTTCAAGCCTTAGGTTCTGTGGCTGCAGCGATCACCCTATTACCTGTAGCTCACTTTCACATGAGAATTCTCCAGTAGACCCTGTCAGTACAATGGTTGATACATAGGCATCCTTTGAAGCATCCTGTAAAGATTTTGCGAGCCTGCAAGGATTCCCTATTTTACTGGATCCAGTCCAGCGAGCTTTGTTAGGGGCGCCCATTTATCTTTCCTACTGAGAAGGCCAGAGTGACCACGAACGCCTCCCTTTTGCGGTGGGGGGGGTTGTCATTTCTTGGGATGGACTGTTCAGGTTACATGGTCCCCAGAAAAGACCAATTTGCATATCGATGTCTTAGAGACAAGAAGTACCCTATTAGAATTGCAGGCCTTTCAGAACTCTCTCCCTCTAGGTGTAGTTGCTATCCAGATAGACAGTATGTCAGTGGTTGGGTACATCAACAAGCGGGGGAACCACATCTTATCCCCTTTGCTGAGAAGCAATGAGAATCTGGGAATGGGCGATCTCCAACCAGTTTCTTGTAGCAATGCACATTCTGGGGAAATCCAACTTCTTAGCCTGAAAATCTTGAGAATAAATCAGTGATTAACTAGTCTCTAAAGTAGTCCCGTAGAAGAGAATGTTCAACTAATTTAGGCACTTGACCAGGTACAGCTTAATTTTGATGAGTCATAACAAACTGTCTTCCAAACTCTTTTTCGCAGTTTATCATTCCTAGAAGCCAGATTTCATTAGCTACTACTGCTTTAAGGTGGCTTCTTGACCTGTTTCATTGCACCTTTTCTATAATTCTTGAGTATCATCGGCCTAGTCACTTTTGTTAAAGATCATGTAAAGAGTTCTGTGGTTGTGGCCGAGTACATTCAAAGTAGTACAGTGGATATAAAAAGTATACACACCCCTGTTAAAATGCCAGGTTTTTGTGATGTAAAAAAATGAGACCACAATAAATCATTTCAAAACTTTTCCCACCTTTAATGTAACCTGTAACCTGAACAATTCAATTGAAAAACAAATCTGTTAGGGGAAAAATATAAAAAATAAAAAACGTACAATAAGATGGTTGCATAAGTGTGCACACCCTTAAGCTAATACTTTGTTGAAGCACCTTTTGATTTAATTGCAGCATTCAGTCATCTTGGGTATACACTTGCCATCAATTAAAGGGTCCCTGATTAACCTCAAATAAAGTTCAGCTGTCCTAGTAGGATTTTCATGACAAAACCTTCAGGTGTCTGCTAGAAAGATGAAAATGAAGAGGAATTTCACCTGTCAACACAACAATGACCCCAGGCATTCATCCAAATCAACAAAAGAATGGCTTCACCAGAAGAAAATTAAAGTCTTGGAATGGCTCAGTCAGAGCCCAGACATAATAGGTTCATAGGTAAGTACTAGGCTGTTGGCCCTAGGGGCCTATATAAGCCTAGCCAAAAGGTACCCTGGCTTTCACCACCCAAGAAAATTATTTTCCTGTACCACTGTCGAGCAGAGCCACAGAAGTGATCCCCGGGGTGAATTTCCTATCTCCCATCCAATCATCAAGATTTTTCTTAGAGTGCTAATGAGGAGCTTTGTTTGATTATAGATAGGTAGTTTGTTCCAGAGTATGGGAAGTCTCTGGGACAGGAATCTATCCCTCCAGCATATTTTGTTTATTGTGGTGACAAGGTATAGGTCCCTAGAGCATGTGGCTCAGAGGGATTGGGATTTCTTTAAGTGGAGCATGTCCAAAAGCTCTGGGTTTGACATAGCTTTGTGTGTTAGGCAGAGATCAACTCTGAGTAGGCGATATGCGACGGAGTAAAGCTGCAGTTGTTTGAGACGGTCTGCATAGGGCATCTGTTTGAGGCCGGTAATCCTCTTTGTGAGGTATTTCCAGTTGTTGTAGATGTCTTGTGAGGAACATACCAAAAGGGGCGTTGTACTCTATAATGGGTCTAATGAGTGACAAGTAGAGGGAAACAATGACCTCTTTTTTTCCTGGATGAGAAACCTTTTGTGATGAGGTGTGCCACATAGAAGGATTTCCTGACTACTGTGGCGATTTGATTATCAAAGGAGAGACTACTGTCCATCTGTGTTCCAAGGTCTCATCACACTTTCGGTGTTAAGTAGACTACGGCCTATGTGGTAGTTCATGGGTACAGAGTTTCTGCCAAAAGGGATGACAGTGCACTTTTTGGCATTGAGCTTGAGGCCATGGCTTTGACACCAGGCATCTGTCTCAGCAGGGCCCTTTTGTAGGATGTCCACATCTTTTGGAGTTTTGATTATGGCTCCTAGTTTGCAGTCATCTGTGAACTTTGTTAGCCTGTACTTCAGAGAAGTAGATACCAAACAAGAGAGGACCCAGGACTGAGCCCTGTGGTACTCCACTTGTCACTGGTCTGAAGTTTGATTTGGAGTCTGCTACTTTCACAGTGTGGGTTTTGTCAGTGAGCCATTTGGCAACCCATCTTGTGACATAGGGATTTATACCTAGTTCAATGAGTTTATAATTCCAGAGTGGGGGATGGTGTCGAAAGCCTTGGCAAGATCTAGATAGGCTGTGTGAACCACCTTACCCTCGTCTATGGCTTTGGTGACAGCTTCAAAGATGTCTGTCAGGTTTAGGAGAAATGATCTGCCTTTTACAAACCCGAACTGGGTGGGGTCCAGAGTTTGGAGATTACCAGTGTCATTGTTTATAAGTTCCATAGCCTTGCAGACCAGGCTCGTCAGGCTAATGGGGCGGTAGTTTCCGGGGTCCATGGTGGCTCCCCCTTTGTGGAGTGGGATAACCGTCACTGTGTGCCATTCAGTGGGCACATCGCCTGAGGTGAGGCTATGATTGAACATGGTACTTAGGTGGGGTGCCAGTTCGTTCTGTAGTTCATGTAGAACGCAGCCTGGGATGCCAGGTCCCATGGATGCTGTGTTCTTGGCTTTGGACAGTGTGTTTTTTACCTGTGCAGCCGTGATTACAGGAACTTTGCATTCTTCCGGTATAGAGATGGGCCCTTTAGGGGATGAGAGGGGGGTAAAGTTAGCACTGAACCTATCTGCCAGGATGTTGGCAATATCAGTTGGGTCCGTATATTTAGTGCCATTGTGCTATAACGCAGAGCAGATCTGAGTATTGCCATTCAGATTCTTGACATAGCTATAGAATGCTTTGTGGTTGTCTTTAGAGTCAGTGGCGATTTTGTGTTTGGAACTAGCTTTGGAGGACTTTGAGGGATCTCAGCTTCTTACTGAGGCTGACCAGGGAGTTCCTCCAGTCATGGGATTTTACTCTTTTTTGCAACAGTTTCTTTCTTCTGTTGTAGAGTTTGTTTATGGCAGGGGACCACCAGATTGGCTTCCTTTTTTTGGAAGATAGCATATTGGTTCTGTTAGGGATTGCACGATCAATGCACTCATGTAAGTGCTTATAAAGTACATTTGTGTAGGATTCAGCAGTCGTACCTCTGTTGTCCATCAGCATGGGTGTCGTGAAGTTTGCCAGTTCTGTCTTAAGAAGCGTGGAGTTGGCTTTGGAGAAATTTTTTACGGTGGTTTCCCTAATGGGGGGTGGGGGGTGGGGGGGGATGTGGATGTCTAGAGTGATTAGCTTGTGGTCGGATCTGACCAACGAGGAATTGACCTCTGGTGTGGAGCACTGGTTGCCCATGTTGGTAATAACCAGGTCTAGGATATTGCTGCCCCTGGTGGGGATGTGGATAAGTTAATCCAAGGCATTGGATTTTATGAGTTCCAGAAAAAGTTGAGCACAAGAGTTGGTACATGAGTAGTTTTCCCAGTTAATGGTGGGGTAGGTGAAATCACCCATTATTAGGGTGTTAGGTTGTACCCTGATATTTTCCAGTGTATCAAGAAATGAGGAGTGGGAATCCTGGGGCATGGTGGGGGATCTGTAGCAAGCTACAATTTGTATTGCGGTCTTGCCCAGAGTTAGTTGCACCTGGATAATCTCAAATGCATTGTGCTGAGCAACTAGCCTGAAGGTGGGGATAGCCTTAATGAATATGGACACTCCTCTGCCTTTAGTGTTTCGGTCCAGGTAAGGTGGCCGAAAGGTGTAGTATGAATTATAGCCTGGTAATGCAGGGGTACTCTCTCGAGCTAATCCAATAGAAAATCTGTGGGGGTGACCTGAAGAGGGTTGTGCACAAAGAGATACCCTTGCAATCTGACAGATTTGGAGCGTTTTGAAAGGAAGAGTGGGCAAATATTGCCAAGTCAAGATGTGCCATGCTGACAGACTCCTACCCAAGAAGACTGAATGTTGTAATTAAATTAAAAGGTGCTTCAACAAAGTGTTAGTTTAAGGGTGGGCACACTTATGCAACCATCTTTTTGTACTTTTTTATTTTTTATATTTTTCCCCTAACATATTTGTTTTTCAATTGAATTGTACAGGTTATAGGTTACTTTAAAGGTGGGAAACATTTTGAAATGATTTATTGTGGTCTCATTTTTTATATCGCAAAAACCTGGGATTTTAACAGGGGTGTGTATAATTTTTATATCCATTGTATGTGTTTCTGAAGTGAGACACATAGTGCCATTAAAAATGTAAATGGAATTAACTTCTTGAAAGTAGAATAAAACTAATGGGGACACTTCTTTTTGTCCATGTGCTTGTTTTCATCTTGCTTGTGATTTTTAGTTAGCAAGGGCATGACCCGCTGCTTGGTCATGTAATTTGTGGACTTACATATCAACCACATAATGTTCCGCTTTCCTGATTAAGCAAAATGATAGTAGCAGCTGGCTGGTATTGCAAGGAAAGTATATGCGTGTGTGTGTGAGCGCGCGCGTGTTATGCGCTTGACATCCTTGATAGGTATTCTTTGTTTTACAGTTAAGCTTAAAATACAAATTTGATGATAGCTGCTGTTCACCCCATTCCCAACAACAGAATGCAAAGTCTCGAAAGTTTTCTGTATGTAACTTGCTTCAGCTCCAGGGCACACAGTGCTGTCATCTCACTTCCTTGACATTGCTTAGGACGTACTCCAAGTTCTTAATAAAAGGAAAAAAGAGAAGCTATGATTCAGGTATCTGCTGTACCATACAGATTTCTACCCACCAAATGATATCATTGTATTCACACAGACATACATACAAGATAAGATATGTCATGAGCAAGGAAGAGGATTTTTAAGTAATTTTTCTGTATTATCAGTTGTTTAAATAATTGCACTATTTTATGGCAGGTTTGAGCAACACTGCTATGTAAACAGGCACTAAGCCATGCGCACATAGTTACAAGTCTGTAGGACAGTCCATGAAATAAACAAGAGTATGCATTTGATCTTTTATTATTTTTCAGTTTTGAAACTGTTGTCTTTGCAGTTTTGTATCTCCTTAGAATCTCAATGTCACTGTCATCCTTATTTTTCTTAAGACATGTATTATTGATGCAGAATACTTCATCCTCTTAAAATATGTCATCTTTTTCCAATTTCAGCCTTTGTCTCATTCAGATAAGAGTTTTGGGGTTGAGTACTCTGCTACTGTTAACATAATACTGTGAAACTTCACCTTTTCCCTTTTCTGTGGCTGTAACAGTATGTTGTTGATCAGTTATCAGTGTGTTCTTTTCCTTTTGTATTGTACTTTAAAACTTGTATGGTTGCAACCTCAATGACTATCTTTCTGTTCTGAGTTATGGTGGTGTAATCCCTAATGGTTTGTGGTAGTGGTTATTGTAAATTATTTGCCTGTTAGATTCATTTAAAAGGGTTCACAGACCCATACTATTGCTAGTGCATCTTCTGTCCACATCTGATAGAGACTTGCTGCCATAATTGGCATTTACTTCCAATACGATACCTTTCATATCTCAATATATGACTGTATTTGAGATTATGCATTTTGTATACTGTTTTAAGACTATTCCGTGTTTTTGACTGCTTAAATTGTTCATTTTTATAAGCTGTCTTGATTGTGTTGTCATGGTACTAAAGTCCTCTAAGCTTAAAAGTGTAGTTAGCCTTACCTAGTACATTTTTTATCTCCCCTACCAATTTTGATTATCGTTGCTATGTGCAAATGGCTAATATTGCTTCCTTTCCTATCAGCCAGTCCCAGCATGCCATATTCCTTTGCCCTGCAAAAAGGAGGTGAGTACCTAGGGTACCTGGACCAACATCCAAGTCTCACATCAATAAAGAAAAAATATTTATATTGCCTATACTTCATAAGTATACTTTCCAATGAGGTTTGTCACTGATTACAAATAATGGTCCTGTTTAAAGTGGGATTCCAAAGAACATTTTAACTCCCACTAAAAGTTATTCGATCTGGTGGGCATTGATAAACCAAAACCTGTCTCCATCCCTCCAGTTTTCCAGGCATTGGAAGACAATACACCTCCTTGTAGTGAGTTTTATAAACCCCAGCACTTAGGGTACCTGACTGTTTTTATAGAGTGAAGGAAAAGGCTAATAATATTTGTATAAAAAACTCAACAACCAATCTGGTCATCATCTTGCTTGAGGCAAAAAGGGATTCAAGACTGGTGCCCATTAATAATACCTTGTCAAATAGCAAAGAAAGCAGAGAGTTTGATGGTTTTGTCAAGAAGGCATACAATTCTGCAGCTGTGAGTATCAGAGCCAACTGCCAGATCCATATGCTTCCACTATAAAAAGGTCATTCTGTTGCAAATGGGAAGAATTGTTAGTATCCTTAGGGGCTCAAATTAATTCAGTCCTCTCAAAAGATGGAAAGAAATGCCATTAGGTGCAAGTATGATGTCATCAGTGTATCTGCGAGGAACTGTCCCAGGAAGACGCGCTTGGCTCCGGAATCAGTCCCTACCTTCTGGATGCCAAGGGCTACAATGCTTCCTCCTTTGGCAAGTCTTGGCTTTCTAGGTGTCCTGCACAAAATTTTTTAGGCAGTTTAATGGAAAAAGGAAAACAAGGCAAAGCGCGGAATAGCTTTTTCACCTTCTTATTCCAGAATATGATAGAAATGATGGAATGTCCCGTTCTGTTGAAAGAAAACTGGGTAATTTTAAACTGAAGTACAACTTTGAGAATATGAACTGACAAGACAGCAAGGGAGGAGAATGGGGAATGGACCTATGCTCTTCCAGGAATCCCCCCCCCCCCCATGCACACACACAAGATTAGAAGACAGACCTTTTCCCCCATCTCATAGGTAGAATGATTTGCTCTTGCATCAGACTCCTGGGTGAATGAAGTGGTGACCACCACAAGTTATAACACAGAATTTTGAAAGTCTTAGGATGTCCAGTGGTCAGTGGTTGAGCAGCTGTTGACCTGTGCAACTACACTATGAGGTTCACTCAGTAGAAGTAGGCCCAGGGTTCTGTTCAAAATAGTCTTTTGTGCCAAGAAACGTCTGACCCTGGTGACCTATTGCAGACATCTTCGCAAGGGACGGCTTGCACCTGTCACCCCTGGGATTCCGGATATTGGCAAAGGCTCTTGCCACCCCCATAGTGCCTTTTTTAGGCAAGGCTCAAATTCTAAACCTACCACCCTAGAACACAAAAAAGGAAAAAAACTAAGGGTAATGCTGCTCAATGCCAGAAGTCTAAATCTCAAAATGCACGCACTCGAGGCCCTTCTCAGTATGGAGAACATCGATGTCTGTGCAGTGACAGAAACCTGGTTCAAGGCTCCTGAGAGCACCCCAGCACTATCAGGTTTTACCTCTTATCATGCGTTCCGCCCCAAAATCCGGACAATACCAAGAAAGGAGGGGGTATCCATATTCATCAAAGACACCCACACCTCAAGACTGGTGGCAACGCACGATGCATCGGAGACCATCCAGGTGCAATTAACCATAGGCAAGACTGCTCTGCAAATTGTAGCATGTTACAGGCCACCCTCACAAACTCAGGAACCTCACATGGCCTTCCTGAAAACACTAGAGGGGATAAATGTATCACCAAACACCATCATACTAGGTGACTTCAATTACCCTAATATAGACTGGGAACACTACTCAAGCCCAAACACCCTAGCCCAAAAGTTCCTGGAATTCATAAACTCAAATGCCATGGAACAACTAATCACCATCCCCACAAGAGGAGAAAACATACTTGATCTCATCATCACGAACATGGGAGCACAATGTTCAACACCCGAAGTATACCCCTCACTGGTGAGATCAGATCACAAACTAATCTCACTGGAGGTCCTCATCCCACCCCCACCTGAAATAAAAAAGACCACAGTAAAGAACTTCTCGAAAGCCGACTTCACACTTCTAAAGACTAGTGTGGTCTCCTTTAAGGCCCCGAGCCGACGGAAAACAGTACTCAAGCCGCTGAATCACTTACAAATGCCTTCTACCAGCACCTGCAGGACTGCATGGATAAGGCAATCCCAAGCAAAACAAAGACTCTTTGTACCAAAGGCAAGCGTCCACTCTGGTGGACCCCAGCCATAAACAAACTCTACAACAAAAGGAGGAAGCTACTACAAGATAGAGCAAAATCCTTAAAAGGTAAGACACCCTTGATCACTATAAGAAAAAACTAAGAGCTCTCATAAAATCATCCAAAGCAAATTTTGAGAGAAAAATAGCTAAAGACTCAAAAGACAATCATAAGGCCTTCTTTAGCTATGTTAGAAACCTGGGAGGAAACTCCCAGATATGCTCAGAACTAGTTCAAAATGATGTGAAGATTACTGATCCTACAGACATTGCCAACATACTGGCTGACAGGTTCAGTGCAAACTTCTCCGCCCCTCCCCGGCAAAAGGAGAGATATCTATACCAAGCGATTGCAGCCCCGCAAACATCTCCAACGCCCAAGTGAGAACTGCTCTCTCCAAAGCAAAACACAGCATCCATGGGACCTGATGGTGTCCCCGGCTGTGTGCTCCACGAACTCAACGAGGAATTAAACCCACAGCTAGGACAGCTGTTTAATCATAGTCTTACCTCTGGATACGCACTCCAGGGAGTGGCGCACTGCAACTGTGGTCCCACTTCACAAAGGCGGTGCCTCCACCGACCCAGGAAATTACCGCCCATTAGCTTGACAAGCCTTATCTGCAAAGCCATGGAGAGGATCATAATGGACCTCATAAATAAAGACATAGGGAATTTGCAGACTTTGGATCCATCCCAGTTTGGCTTTGTCAAAGGCAGATCATGCCTTCTAAACTTGGTTGACTTTTTCAAACAGTCACCAAAGCCATTGATGAGGGAAAGGCAGTCCATACAGCCTACCTCGATCTGGCGAAGGCCTTTGATACAATACCCCACTCGGGTATCATTGAAAAACTCATCAGCTTAAATGTTAACCCATACATCACAAGATGGGTTGCAAACTGGCTGAGTGACAGAACCCACAGGGTCAGAGTTGCTGGCGCCATGTCAGACTCAAAGCCTGTCACAAGTGGTGTACCACAGGGCTCAGTCCTGGGCCCACTCTTGTTTGGCATCTACTTTTCTGAAGTACAAGCAAACACAGGAGGGTTATGGATGACAAAGTTTGCAGATGACTGCAAACTGGGCCATAGTAGAAAACACATGTGAGACGGGTATCCTTCAGACGGGTCTCACAGAAACGGATAACTGGTGCCAGAGGCATGGCCTAAAGTTAAATGCCAAAAATGCATAGTCATACCCTTCGGGAAAAACAAGGTTACCCCTAGCTACCAAATAGGTGGCAATCCACTGAGTACAGAAGAAGTTATCAGGGACCTGGGGACCCAGGTTGATAGTAGTCTGTCATTCGACACCCATGTAGCTAAAGTAGTTAGGAAGACCTTCTACATTGCCCACCTTATCATGAAGGGATTCTCATCTAGATCAAGGGAGGTCATAGTCTCCCTATACTCATCACTCATCAGACCAATGATTGAATACAATGCCCCATTCGGAATGTATCTGACCCGACACTTGCAGCAGCTGGAGAGGCCACAAAAGTTCCTCACCAAAAGGATAAAGGGTCTCAAACATCTGTCCTATGCTGCCCGACTGAAAGAACTCCAGCTCTATTCAGTCGCCACCGCTTGCTCAGAGGTGACCTTTGCCTAACATACAAGGCCATGTCAAACCCAGATTTGATGAATATGCTTCACCGCAAAAAATCTAGATCCGTCAGAGCCACAAGGGCGGGAGACTTAAACCTCGACACGGCTATTAATAGGATGTGCTGGAGGGATAGATTCATCACCCAAAGACTCCCTATGCTGTGGAATAAAATCCCGGTATATGTGAGGCAGAGCACCTCGCTGGCCTTGTTCAAGAGAAATCTTGACCAATGGATGGGAGATCGCAGATATACCCCAGGGATTACCTCAGTGTCACTGCTCAACAGAGGCACAGCAAAATAATGGGTATAGTTCCCCATACTAAAGGGGTGGCGTAAGCCACAAAACTATGGGCTAGGCTTGTAAATGCCCTCGGGCAGATAGCCTAGTATGAACCTATGAATAAATTTCCAAAGGTAAAAAAATACTCTGAATGCTTAATCTTCAGATGCTATTAATGCTTCAGTCCCTCATGGCAGTTTCGGACATGAAAGGTGTTTATCTTCACATCCTTGTCTTCCAAGGACTTTTACAGTTTCTCAGGTTTGGACGAGACACCACACTTTCAATTCATATCCTTGCTCTTTGGGCTGACCAGTGCTCCCACGGTATCTTCCCAGATGTCTTAAAACTCCTATTGCCTACCTTCTCTTAAAAGAGGTGCACATGGCATAATCAATAAGGTCTTCACCTGACATATACAAGGTACAGTGTTCAGTACTGACTACTAGCTAATGGCTGTGAAGAGTTTGAAGCTCTCCCTCTGTCTGTGTGGGGTTCCTTCCACAAAAACATACCAGGTGTTTCCACCTTAAACTCAAACTCTTGATGGTGCCCATCAGGAGAAAGTTGTGTAGATCAAATGGTCTGGGCATCAACTGTAGTGCATAGTATTCTCTATGTAGGAGAACATGGATCACAGACTGCGGTGTCAAGGGTATCCACTCAATGGTGTAAAAAGTTGGCTGTAGTTGATTTTGCCAAGTTGATTAATGTCACCAGTAAACTGGATATTTGACCCATGCTAACAGTGGGAGGGGATCTTTGTACACCTACTGGCCAATATGTCTCCACCATAAAAGCCCAGCAGCCCTAGGTCAATAAGCTAGTAGCTGTCAGGTGTCCATTTGCCCTGCTCAAGGGAAACTGGATGTAAAAGCAATCTGCCTCCCAAACATAAACTAAGGATTGTTACAATCAATATAGGTTCACTGACAGGATGCAGCTTGTTAGTGGACAACATGACAAGGAGGAGATTGGACTTCCTTTGTATCTAGGAGACAAAGTGGAAGGGCAATTCAGCAGAGCCACTTGGCTTGGGATCCAGACTAATACTATTCAGAATGCAGCTAGACTAGAAGTGGTGTGGGAAATATGTTGAGGGAGAGGCTTCACAAGACAGTAAAGGGCATTATCGGAATTAGTGACAGACCCATGGCAATCAGATTCTGGTGTTGGGATAGGGCCAATATTCATAATCTCAGCTTTTGCCCCAGAGGAGGGTTGAGATATAGAGGAAAAGGAGTACATTCAGGCAGTGGTTACAAGACCTGCTAGATAAAGCAGGGCATCATGAGTTGCTGTTGATAATGGGAAGCCTCAATGCACATATCGGGACAGACAAAACAGGATGCGAGTATTGTCTGGATCTGCATGGGTAGGGCAACAGAAATAAAGGAGGAAAGGCCGTTCTTGATTTTTGGCTGTCAGATGGCTTGATGATGACCAACACATGGTTAAGTAAGAGAGGACTGTCATAAGATCACATGCAGGAGAGGCCAACATTCAACTTTCTTCCAAGTAAGGAAATGGAATTTGGGTAAAGTCAGCAATTGCAAAGTCATCTTCAGTGAAACAGACAACCCACATCATAAACCACTGGTTGTCACAGTCAGCTGCAAGCAAAGGTCAGAAAATGCTTCAAGGTCAACAGAGACTATGCTTGAATACCTGAAAGCTGATTGGAAATAAAGCATAAGTGTTCAAGGAAGTAGTCAAAGTTCTAACACCTCTGGAAGAAGAGGGCAAAGAAAAAGGTGGAGTTGAAGATGAATGTCAGTGGCCCAAAACAGCATGTATAAGGACTTTAGAAAAGATAAGCAGCTGAGCCAAGTATGGAAATAAGGTACATAAGGAAAGTTGGTAGTGAAATTCAGAAGTCCAGGAAGATGCCAAAAGAAAAGAGTAGTTTGGGGGCAAAAAGTGGGAGATAGACTGACCAGGCTGAGAAAGTAATACTGGTTGGCTAACAAACAAAGAACAAGGCGTCAGAGGCACTCTGCCATTTTCTGGAAAGTAATATAGTAGATGGCACAGAGAAACTATCTGGTCACAAGGCAGAGACAGAAAGATTAAGAAGATAGTTATCACGCACCCTTCATAAGGGATGCCCACAACAGCCTGCTTACCTGTCCACAGGACATCAGAGGTAGATTTTAGGTGTATTTCCAGTTCTTCTTAATGAGGAAAACCCCATAGACAGTGTACTGCCCTAGATACAGCATACAATATAAGAGAAGGAGGCGCCCAAGAAGTAAGAGCAGCTCTAAGGAAAATAATGTGTGGGAAAGCAGTAGGTTCAGATGAAGTCACGACAGATGGGATCAAAATGTTGGGTGAGTTAAGGGAGAAATGGCTGTTAAGGACAAACATAGCAGTATGGAGAGTAAGGTGTATCCCAGATGACTGGAGAATAAGTATACTGTTACTGTATACTATGTATATTGTACAGTCTACAAGAACAAAGGGGACATTCACAACTGTGAGAAATATAGGGGTATCAAACTCCTGTCACACTGAGTTAAAGTGGAGCTGGTGATTCATATACATATATGCAGAGGTAATAGTAAGATGAGAGATGAGCAGTTCAGATTCAGATCAGGATGCAACACAACTGACTATGGTTAAGAAGCTAGAGGTGAGGAGAGAGTCCAACTGAGAATTCTTAGACTTAGAGAAAACATATGCCAAGTCCCCCCAAAAAGCTGACTTTTTACAGTCCTGATTTGGTTTGAAGTCACAGAAACATTTGGTAAAATTAGAGCAGGCTGTTTACAAGGACCCAGTGACACAAGTATGAACATTTCAGACTCAGAGGGATTCCTAGTGGGAGTGGGTGTGCATCAAGGTTCAGCTCTGAACCCACTGCTGTTCATACCGGTGATGTACTACATTAGCAAGCAGGTCGAAGTGGACAGATCAACAAAGTTGCTATATCGCAGATAATGGGGCATTACAGGCAGACTCTGAAGGCACATGGGATGAAAGCGAGCACAGATAAGATTATTGTAATGGCAGTAAATGAAATTAGAAGAAGCTGAGAACTGAGATAAAAGGGAAAATAGAGAAACAGGGTAACAATTTCAGGTATGGGAGGGGGTGGTTGAGAAGAAGTCTGAATGAGGAAGTCAAAGCTAGATTCAAGGGGATGTTGCCATCTGGCATAGAGTATCAATCGCAAAAGGTAATCTGTGATAGAAGAATGTCAAACAAGCTGAAAGTGGGCTGTGCAAAACAGTGGTTTAGCCAGTAGTACTGTATGTTACAGAAACATGGGCAGTGAAGGCAGAACAGTTGAGGAGGCTAGAGGTGATGAAGATGAAGTGCCTGGGATGGGTGGTAGGAGGTGATGAAATGAGGACATCAGAGCAAAAGAACAAGTAGTTCCAGTTGCATAGATGGTCAAGGTGAACAGATAAATGTGGTTCAGGCATATGTGTAGGAAAGCAGAGAGCAGTCTGGTGAAGATTTGGGATATATAGACAGAAAAGCATAGGAAACGAGGATGCCCTGCGAAGAGATGGATGGATTGCGTGTGAGAAGACCTGCAAACAGTTGGACATGACTGTTGAAGAAAGTAGGAGCATGGCACTGAATGAAGACAGTTGGCATGACACCCTGACTCCTATGTAGAAAAAGAGGGGGCTGACATCTATGATGATTTACCCATACCGAAATGATGGACTAATCAAGGCCATTCCCACAGTTGATAGATGACGGGCTAATCAGGCACAGTCCCACAGTTGATAAATGGCCTAGACATCATCATTTCTTCTATGGCAAAGCTAGGAATCTCCAAAGAATTTTAGTCTAATGTGAATCCCTTCAAAATTAAGACTTTCCTGGGAGCTGTTCTGGAGGCATCTCAGGAGGGGACAACATTGTTATCTCAGACCAGGTCTGCATGATTAAGTCTCTCATTCTTGACTTTGCAAAATGAAAGAGCTTAATGCAAGGTAGATCCTAAGGGCCCTGTGGCACATATCAGCACCTGTCCTGATGGTACCTTTGACCAAGCTGAATGTTCTGGATTCAGCAGCTTCATTCTCTGGGCATGATTCTCTCCCTGATTCCTTTGATTCACTAAGGAATAATTTTGATGGGTGAGTCAAGTGGCTGGGACCCTGTGAATTCCCTTCAACCCTCAGCCATAATTGCCAGGCAGTGGTCACAGATGCCTCTGACTTGGCTTGAGCTACCCACACCAGACAGCACAAGAGTGCAGTGGGCAGCAGTAGTCAAAATTGGTGCATTAGTGTAAAAGAAATGCTGGCTTTAATTTATGTTCCTCAGCTATTCAAGGAGATCTGGAAACTGCATGCGCTCACACACACTCGCATGCACACACACAGTAGGGAATACAGCATCTCAGTAATGTAGTATTATCGACAAACAAGGAAGTATTCACTTCTGCCCAACCCATCAGGGTAGCTGTGAGGGCATGGGACACAGTCCTGTTGTGCAGCTGAATTTTTAAGCAGTGTACATTCCCTTTGTGGGAGATTCACTGCTGATGTATTAAGGTTGCTTGCAGTTAAATACCACAAATAAGGTACTGAACTGGTGAACCAACTAATCACACAGGCATGGGAGACCCTTGAATGGAACGTTTTTGTTACCCCTTCAAACTGCCAGATCTAGAGAATCTGACATTCTCAGGCAGGAAGGTGTGTGCAGCAGCTGCTGTCTTCTGTCAGTAGGAGCAAGGAACTGCTTTCCACCTTTTCACCTACACTGCTCATTCTTATAGTGTTAGTGAAAGTCAGAGTACAAGGAGCACATGATCCAAATTGCACCGTTGTGGCCTAGGCCACACTGTTTCTCACTATTTTACAGCTAAAGAAAGGGGGGACTCTACTGTATCAAGTCATTGCACTCTTGTAATTCAGCTAGAGAAGACCTTATTGCACCCTGTCCTTTCTTAACTTGATTGCCTGGATGATAGGTCATAGCTTGTTATCCGAGAAGAAGCTAGAAGGCCTACTGCTAGAAAATAATATCTGAGAAGTGGATATAGTTTTCTTCCTGGTGATCATGTAACCAAATTTGTCTTCGTTTCAGTACATTTAAGCTCTTTGCTACCCAAGCATCCTTTTCAGATTAGGTCTGTTTTTTCCTTCTGCAGTTAAGGCCTGCCTTCTTACAAAATCCGCATTAAAATCTCTTCCAGTTGCCATGTATTTCCTTAAGGGGCTGCTGCTTCTGAGACCATATAGAGAAACTACTGGATCCTTCTTGGGATAGATTTTTCTCCTTATAATCTTGTTTTGTTCCTCCTTAAAGGAGAGCCACACCCACAGACTAAAACAACACATTTCTTTCATCATGGTTTGGTGTTTCTTATATTTTAACACCACTATGGGATTATTTACAGGTTTTTAAATATTTCATATGTAATTTCTGTGTCTGACCACATGAGGTCTGGCATCTTGAAGTAATTCTGATTGTTTAGTCTGCCTCTAGGCATCCCATAATGCAGTGCTTGTCTGTAAAAAGTTGCATCATGCAGGCCTCTTTCTTCCTAAAGCTCCCATCACTTAGGGTTACCACCTGTCCCACTTTGGGAGGGACAGTCCCTCTTCGGGCAGTTGTGTCCTGCAAAAAAATGGCAAATGTCCTGAGATTTTAGAACAAAATAATTTCATATATTTTATGTAATAATTGCATAAAACAGTTATTCTGTATCTGAAACACCTAAATGTTATAAGAAACAGAATAAGCAATGAAATGCTACAAGGATAAGCTTTTATTTAGGCAAAAAAGTGAAGTTCTGTCCTTGGTACTGGCTGTGGGTATGTTTCGCCCTGCAAAATTTGACATTTGTACCAAAAATGTTCCACTTTGAGCATTTGAAATGGTGGCAACCCTACTGTCACTGCATTGATTTTACATGCATACGCTGCTTTCAGTCATTTTTAAGTAACATTTCAATGACTTCTTAAAACACAGTGCAAATGCCACAGAACAGACTTTTAAAGTGCCTTTTACTGCTGCTTCTTTTCAGAATGGCTAAATTGTAGTTTTTTGTGAAGCCTGAATTATACTACTTTGACTCCTGTCCCATCCCCTTCACTCCTAACTTCCCTAGCTGTCAAAGTGCTAAGGGTAATTTGAGCAGTTACCTGCTGTGATCGACAGCTCACAGCAGGAGACTTGACTTGTGTACTGTTTCCTAGTTCTAGCCTTTACTTTCTGTATGGGTAGGGGAAGGACCATGGAGCTGTAACATCACAGCATGGGTGTGTTTTTAGGACGGTCATGGTGATGTCAGTTTCAGGAAGAAACTGGCCAGAAAACTACCTGTATTCAGTGACCTTGATGACATCAATGAATTGGAGACTTTTCCAAGATGGTATAAAGGTTTTTTGAAAGTGAAACCATCACAGTACAGTAAGGTACTGTTCTAGTGGAGAGAAACAGTCAATTTAAAATATTTTTAATGTTGTGTTGTTGATTATTCATAGCAGGGACAATAAATAGGGAGAAAAGGGACAGAGAAGTTGAGTATTTAATAATATAAATCCCACTGTTGTCCTTTAAAGCCAGCCTATGATTGCACCATAAAATTCCTGTCTTGGAAAACAATTTTCTGTGGCTGTTCTGCTAGGAGGGTGTTTGAATTGCAAGCTCTTATGGCCACTTAACCTTGCTCTTTGAACCAGCAAGGTACAGGGATTTTAAGAATTAGCCCTTGATGTAAGAGTGTTCAATCTCGCCGTTTGTTCTTGCACACGGGTTCGGAGCCGACCTCGGCTCCGAGTCGGTCGAATTGCAAAGCTCTGAATCTCAGAGAAGCTCGAGACCAGCCCATATCCCACAATCCTCCCTGCCATTACTCAGATGTAGTTTGCCGCTGCAACAGATCGGATCGAGGAGAGCTCGGACCAGATAGAAACTCGAGTTGTCGTTGATTTCTTCAGATAAGAATTCAAATTTTTTTCTTGTTGATACTTCCTTATAGTTAGTAGTTATTGTAGAAGTGCTGTGTGTGTGTGATTTATATATATACCCACTTTTCTTCTTCAGGCACCCTTGTGGCCTAACCTTTTTTTCTTGGGTGTGGTTTTTTGTGAGAGTTTTATATACATAACCTGTTTAGTATACTTATATTGCTAGGATTAGTAACTTTTTCCCTATTATTATAGTTATTGTCATTGTTACTGTACAATGTCAGAAAAAGCCAAATCTAGCTTTAAAAGATGTCAGTGTGGGCAGAAAATGTCCATTACTGGCAATCATGCTTCCTGTGTCTACTGTCTTGGCCCTCTCCATCTCCAAGAGGATTGCTCTATTTGTCATTCCTTTAGCGGGAGTGTCATGACAGATAGACGCAGGAAGCTTATTGACAGAGGATTGTTGAAGCCGGCCTTTCAAGAGGCTTTGGACAAGTCGGATCAGGCTTCTAAATCCTCGAAGGTGTCGAAGATGTCGGAGCCGATGTCATCGGCTCCGAGTTCATCTTCTCGGGTTCGTTCATCGGTTCCACAGATCTCTGGGCCGAGCATCAAACATTTATCTTTTACTGAGCCCCAGATCTTGGAACCGGTGTCGGAACTGCCACCACCGTCCATTCTTCGGTCGGTGCCATCTTCGGCTCCTTCGACCCGTTCTTCCAGACCCTTGTCTGACACAGATGTGGATTGTGTCGTGCATAAACTCATGGGGAACACGGCCCTTTCCAAGTTAATTGCAGTTTCCTCCCAGTTGGTGTCGAAACTAGAAGGCCTCGCCATATCTCCAACGGGTCCTCCTTCGAGACCCATCCAGATCTTGGAGCCGGGAGAAGATGACCTGATGATAGTGCAACCCTCGGTGCCAAAACCGTCCATTGCACGATCGACACCTTTGACTTCAACTCCTTCGGAACCATTAGGGGAGTCGCGGAGCTGATGGTCTTTGCTCGGTTCCGGGACTGAGAGTCGTGTTCCTCTCAGGGCCTCGGCACAGACTGGCTAGGCTCCGTCCTCGGGGTCGGAGCCCACGACACCTGGTTCTGGGATGCTTCCATGTTCTTCGGAACCGTGGGAGCCCTTAGCCAGGGGGTTCGGGGGCCTTTGACCTTATGAGGAAGGTATTGTCTGCACAGACAACCACATCATCAAGGGAATCTTCTCCTTCCCCAAAAGGGCCACTTTCTGTTTCTGCTCCCACGATCCATCCCAAGCGTCGAGCCCAATTGCCTCAGCCACCCACAGAGGGTTCCCCCTGTTCCTTGGAGGCCTCACCAGAACCCCCCTCTGATGAGGTCCCAAGGAAACGGTTGTGCAAGAGGAGGCACATAGATTTCCCACAGGAATCTCTAACGTCTGACACCGACTTGGATAAGGCAGAGGAGTCCCCCAAATCACCCTCGGAGGATGTGTCATTTGCAGACATCCTGGAGATCTTGAAACAGAGGGGTGATTGGCAGTCCCTAGCCCCCTCTGAGGACGAGTCGGTGCTGCTGAAGGCTTTTGGGGCTCAACCTTCTGCCTCCTGGGTGACCCCGCCCTTCGATGAATTAATGGATTTGATTGCTCGAAGGGCGTGGGAGACACCTGACACAGTGGAACCAGTACCTAGGAAACCAAACAAGTTCATCACTGCCCCCCAAGATAAATCTTATCTCACCAAGGGAGTCCCTGTCAACGCTGTGGTGGTGGCAGCAGCCATAAAAAAGGAGATGTCTGAGTCTTCCTCATCTGTTCATCCTCCTAATAAGGATTCTAGGACTATGGACAGATATGGGAAGCGCATTTTTAGTTCAGCGACTTTTTCCATGCATTTGCTAAACTACCTGACCCATTTCACACGTTTGCAGAGGGATCTCATCAAGGAGCTGACAGATACCCTCCAGGGTAACACAGATGCTGCTGTTTCAGATAAGGTAACAGCACAACTTAACACCCTCACATCCATAGTAAACTCATCCATGAGGCTCATCTCGTATGCAGCCAAGGGATCGAGTAGAGCTGCAGCTTCAGCGATTGCTCTTCGAAGACAATCATGGATGCGGCTGTGCTCCTTTGCGGAAGCCTTCAAGTCTTCCTTTGCCAATGCCCCTTTTGATGGTGCCACACTTTTCGGGCCCAAGGTTAAGGAGACTCTCACTCGGTGCGAGCAAGAGGAAAAGACCCTGTCTGCTGCCGGGGTCCGTTTTTCCGCTCCTACTAGACCGTACCCCAAAGGGCAACGAGGCGGGAAAATGTGGTTCCGTAAGAATCGGGGATCTTTCCAGACCACACAGAGTGATACCCCCTCCAGAGGCAGAGGAGGGGGTAGAAATGGAAGACGCCGCCCCGGCGGCAGAGGGGATCCACATAACCAAGGCGACAGGGATTCCGTCCCTGCGAAGCCTTTCCAGCACTCCTGAATGGAGGCCCGGCTGTCCTGCTCTGGAGGCAGTCGGGGGTCGCTTAGCTTTATACCCACTGGCCTGGCTAAACATTACTTCAGATTCTTGGGTAAAAAGCATTATAACCAGAGGATACAAAATCCCCTTCATTTCAACACCACCTCTACAAAGAAAATTTCCAGACGTGCCACCCCATCTGCGAAAACTAGCAGCTGTAGAAATTTCAAAGCTGCTCGAAAACAGAGTCATCCAACCAGTCCCGGCAGACCAAAGAGGATTCGGAACTTACTCAAGGTTCTTTTTAGTTCCAAAAAAGACAGGGGACTGGAGACCGATCTTAGATCTCAGCCATCTCAACAACTTCGTGAAGAAGGAAAAGTTCCGGATGGTCACGCTTCAATCGATCCTTCCATTCTTACAGAAGGACGATTGGATGTGCTCTATAGATCTCAAAGACGTGTACTACCACATCAAAATGGCCAGACCGTCCAGAGATCACCTGCGCTTTCGGCTGGGGGCCAGTCACTTTTAGTTTCGAGCTCTGCCATTTGGACTCGCCTCAACCCCCAGGGTATTCACCAAATACATGGCAGTAGTTGCGGCTCACTTGAGACGACAAGAATTCCGAGTGTTTCCCTATCTGGACGACTGGCTCCTCACCGCCACCACTGAGCGTAGACTATTGCAAGCCAGAGACTATACAATCGGCCTTTGTTCCCACTTAGGGATATCCATAAACTTCGAAAAGTCTTGCTTATCGCCCTCACAGTGTATTTCCTTCATCGGAGCAGATCTAAATACACGATCAACACTACTAAAACTCCCCCCCAGTAAGAGCTTCAACGCTCAAACAGCAGGTCCTACTTCTTCTAGTCGGCAAGAAAGCCCCGGCCAAACTGGTGTTAAAAGTGTTGGGACTGATGGCAGCCGCATTAATTGCTGTCCCTATGGGAAGGTTACACATGAGGATTCTTCAATGGCTGCTCTTCGCGCAGTGGTCGTTCCAACACCTACCCCTAACGCACGAGATCAGGATAACAGAATCTTGCAGATGGGACCTCTCATGGTGGGTGCGTGACCAGAACCTCACTGTGGGTCGTCCGTTCGTTCTACCCATTCCAACAGCCACAATAATCACGGACGCTTCCCTGATAGGGTGGGGGGGCCTTTTTCAGGCAAGAACCGTCCAAGGAGAATGGTCCAGCACGGAGTACACTCTACATATAAATGTTCTGGAGTTGAGGGCGGTGTTCCTAGCGTTGCAACACTTCCAAGCCCTCTTACCTTTAGGGACGGTAGCAGTTCAGACAGACAACATATCTGTAGTCTGGTACATAAACAAGCAAGGGAGAACCAGGTCTTACCTGTTATGCAGAGAGGCCATGAGAATTTGGCAATGGGCAGAGTCCACGGGTCGCTTTCTAATAGCAACGCACATCCCGGGGTCATCCAACGTCATTGCGGACAGGTTGAGCAGAGCCATCCTGTTACCTCACGAGTGGTCCCTGAATTCACAGATGGCGGAAAAGATCTTCCGCAAATGGGGCCAGCCTTGCTGCGATCTGTTTGCTTCCCCATTGAATGCAAAATGCAGAAGCTACTTTGCCCTTCTACCCCCTCCGGGGGATGTCCCCAGGGATGCACTGGTACACGATTGGCCCCCGGGTCTCCTATATGCATTCCCACCGACTCCATTGATTCCCAGATTTCTACAGAAAGCCAGGAGCCTGGAAAGGACTATAATACTCATAGCCCCATTCTGGCCTCGTCAAATATGCTTTCCCTTTCTTCGAGCTCATCAAATAGAGGAACCATGGATTCTGGACCCAGTGCCAGATCTGCTGACACACTCGTCGGGAGTTCCTCACCCATCTCTACAGTCCCTCAAACTAGCAGCTTGGCTGCTCCGCTTCCCTGCCTAGCCAGGTCTCATCTACTCCTTCCATCAGTTCAACACATCCTAGTTGCTTCTCATAAAGCCTCTACTACTAAGCTCTATACGAGTAAGTGGAAACGCTTTGTATATTGGGCATCTTGTCAAAACTTAAATCCCTTGGTAGCTCCTTTACATAAAATTTTAGAATTCTTATCCATCCTTTTTCACGAAGGAGCTTCTACTTCCACTCTAAGAGTACAATTGGCGGCCATGTCAAACTTCCATATTGGTGAGGGAGGTTCTTCCATTATGTCTCACAGGCTTTGTAAAGCCTTTTTGAAAGGAACCTTCCATCTTAGACCGCCTGTCAGAAAACCTTTCTTTCCATGGAGCCTGAATTTGCTGCTGTCGCAACTCATGTTGCCACCTTTTGAACCTGCTTCGTCATGCCTCCTAAAGTTCTTGTCGTGGAAGACGCTGTTTCTCGTCGCTGTGACCTCAGCTCGTAGAGTCTCAGAGCTGCAGGCATTATCGGTCAGACCACCTTACCTGATATTCCACCCAGACAGGGTTTCTTTAGCATAAATCCATCTTTCCTTCCAAAAGTATGTTCAGTTACCAATATTAACCAGTCTATAGAACTCCCTACCTTTTTCAAAAACCATACTAACAAACTGGAGTATATGTTGCACAAGTTGGATGTTCACAGGCAGCTAAGATTTTATTTAGACAGGACCAAAGCTTTCAGAAAAACGGATCAACTCTTCGTTGCTTTTGCAGACAATAAAAAGGGCATGGCAATTACTAAACGTACACTATCTAAATGGCTTGCTGTCTGTATAACATTTGTATACTCTAAATCAAACCAATCCTTACCAAACAAACCTAAGGCCCATTCTACCAGATCCGTTTCCACCTCCTTAGCTCATGCGGCTCGCTTGCCTTTGGACACTAAATGTGCAGCAGCCACGTGGTCTAAACCACATACTTTCATCACTCATTATAGAGTGGACAAGGTCTCCAAGGATAGGACATCATTTGGTTCCACTGTGCTTAGGAACGTTCTTCCATGAGTCACTCGGGGTCACGGAGCTAGGGACGCTACCCGTGTGTAAGAACAAACGGCGAGATTGAACACTCTTACATAAAGAAGTTATGTTCTTACCATAATGTTCCATGTAGAGTGTTCATCTCGCCTTTGTTCTTACATTCCCTCCCTTTCCCCCCGTATGTGTTTGGAAAAACTGGTAGGATTAGAGTCTGATCGACGTGTCTTGACCCTTTGCGGGGTATATGGTTCCGTGTGTCATGGGATATATGCTTAGACCTTTAGTTATTGCTATGATGAGAGTGTGTCTCTAAATGGCTGAAGAGAGTGTATGCTTCTAGCACCACAGGTGTTGGATCCTTTCGTCTGGTTTGCTTGCAAACTAGATCTGAGTAATGGCAGGGAGGATTGTGGGATATGGGCTGGTCTTGAGCTTCTCTGAGATTCAGAGCTTTGCAATTCGGCCGACTCGGAGCCGAGGATCGGCTCCGAACCCGTGTGTAAGAACAAAGGTGAGATGAACACTCTACATGGAACGTTATGGTAAGGACATAACTTCTTTTTTTTCTGCCTCGGGTTGTATCTGCAATATCTTTGAGCCAAACTGCTGAACTTCCAGTATTCTTTCCCACAGCTTAAAATAGGTGGAATAATTCCTTGTATGTGCACATATGATTATGTGGTAGAACCAAGGAAATCAGATCAGCACTATTTTTTGAAAGAAAAAGTGGGAAAAGCGATATATGAGCAACCGTTACCTAAATGGCTAGTAACTTAAATTGCTTTTGGTTGTGATTACCACAACAAATCCCCTGAAACATCATATAAGTAGTTCATTCTACTAGCACAGTATCTACTGCTGCTGCTGTCTTTAGAAATGCCTCAGCCTGTGGGATTTGTGAGATAGCTACCTGGACATCCAGCATTATCATCTTTAAGCATTACAGACTAGATGCCTTTTCCATGAGTAGATCATGATTCACCACAGGTTTCCAGTTAACGGTGTTATAAGTATGTAAAGTATTTAAAGTGTGTGTCTAGGTTTGGGTCCTTGTGATTTGTGAGTTAAGAAATTAAGAGGGCAGAGGGTATTGCAGTGAAATGCATCATGTGGTTCTGACAGACACAAGCTGAGATATATTTCTAGATAATTAGTTATGCATTTATGCATTAGTTTGATCTCAAGCAGACATCCAAGATGGACACAGTCATCAAGTGGCTATAGTCAGTCGTAATATTTTGTGTGTGATTCTACAATGAATATATTACAGCTTCTGTTTACCATAGCAATAGATGTCTAAGCACCAGGATCACAGCTGGAATAGCCCCCCCCCCCCAAACAAAAATGGAAAAGCACAGAGGCCTGAGTTATCATTAAGGCAAGGGTATGATGGGGTCCTTAGCTGACTGTTGTCTTTTCTGGTTTAGCAAGGAATCTACAAGTCCGTGAATCATAGTATTAATTGCCCAGGGTGGTTATGTTGGACTAATTGTTTGGCACATACCACTGTCACACTTGTTACTACTAGATTACTTTGGATCCCATCAAAAAGAACAAGAGCTAGAGTAGACTGCTGTCAGACTACTAAGCATCAGTCTGACATTTCAGATATTGTAGAGATGTCCAAACTCTGGCAGTCAGGCTGTTTGTGACCATTTCCCATATAACATGAATATTACAACAGCAGATCCCAATACAAGAACATTTGCTGCTGTGCTACATCATGGCTAAATTTGCCTTCAGCTATCCAAATTGTTCAGTACTCTTCCTAAAATTAACCTTAGCAAAGCCACCCACATTTAATACTGAAGTGTAATTCATTCAAATATTCTTACTATCCTCAGATCAGTTGCATTTTTTTGTTCTGTTTACTGCATACCTGTGAGAACTGCCAGTAATTCAGACCATCTGCTAGACAAGTGGAAGCAAGAGAGTTCCATAATCAGTCTTGTCTCTTACTGTTAGCTTGACTGCCTGTTTCACCAAGGTGATGGAGGTTGGTTCCCATTAGATGTAATATTAAATCTTTCAGTTTTGGGTACCTAGTGATGGTACTTGCCAAAAATGCAGTCAGTCCTGTGCCCAGAGTTTACTGTGTTGTTCTTTAATGCATGTTTTCCATCAGTTTTAACTCGAAATGAGTCTTAATTGGATTACCATTTGGTATTTAATTACAGACACTTTGGTAACTCTTTTAGTTGTAATGATTATCTGAGTGCCGCAAAAATTGTATATTTTTTCTTTTTTGTGGATGCTTAGCATTTGAGTTGCCAATATCCACTTTGTAGTTAAATTACATCATGTGATAGACTTTCTATTGCTGATGCTGTTGCTATAAAGTAGTATATTGTTAAAGCTGTTTTTTTCCATTTTTTGCCACTACTATCTATCAGTCACCTCCCGGGCAGTTGACCCATGTGTTCCCCATTGCCAAGGTAAGGGTTAACTGGGAGTGGACATCATTTAGAAAGCAGGGGTAGTTTAAGGGTAGGTAACTTTTTATAGCCCTACCTCCCTCACTACATTCACCTGGCTAAGCAGGGGAGTGGGGATGTACAGTGGACTGATTTAAGCTGTGGTCATCTTTCACTTCTGTAAAAAAAAAAAAAAAAAAAACATTGCCAGTAAGCATCCCTGCCCCCCAACCATTAAGCAGGGAAAGTATTTTCCCTGACCTCCAACAAGGGAACTGCACTTTTCTGTGTGCTCCCTTAGCACCCGCAACCCTTCCTTTCTCCTGGAAGTGCTAAATGGCTAGTAACTTGAATTGCAAATGTTCTTTCACTCCTGTCCCTCCCTGCTTGGATGCTGCAGTGGGGGCTGCTAATTAAACCACAGGCATCTGAGTAACAGTCAGAGCTGTATCTCAGTGTGCCATGGAACTTTCATTATTTTTTTTCAATTACTTTTCTTATTTGCATGGCTCACTGCTTTTATTTGTTACAATTCTGCTTTTTGACTTTAGGAAGAACAGGTGTGTGAGGGATTTTGATTGTTGGCTCAACATGCAATTTGTTCACTTTACTGAATTGTGGATATCCTTATTTGGACTAGATTACGAATTACAAAGTAGGGCAAAACTGTTGCCTGTCATTAGATGCACTAACAGCATGAAGATTTGGTTTTGCCAGTATTTCTAAGTATCATCAGTTACTTTTGCCTGATCTCTATGTGAAGCATGAAACATTGCATCTGTTGATGAATCTCGAATTTTTTTTTTTTTACTAGCTGTTGATTAGGGCATTAATTTATATTTAAACATTGTCTTTAGATTTATTTTGTGCAAGTTGTAGGCATGTGTAAGGGAGCATTCTTAATATGTACACTATATATTTATTGATTCACTGTATTGTTTTTTGTGTGAAGTACAAAGGTTAAAGCATTTAAATAAACTTGAATATTTGGGTGCATGTTAAAATATTGAGGACCATATATGTAGTCCTAGGAGCAGCAAAACTACGTTAAGGTTTTAATATCTCAAAAAGTATTTTCTTTTCTGAGAGATACGACAGTCTAGTATTTAGTAGATATAGTCTGCGGGGATGTAGTGGCTCTGGGGAACATTTGAAAGCTGTAACTGTGAGTTTCAGATTTTCCGTTTTAGAGTTGGTTTTGTTTTTTGATGTGTTGTTGCATGAAGTATATGGCCTTGAAGTCCTGATATGGAGCCTGTTTGACCACATTGAAGTCTACATAATATAGAGACTAATAGGTAGGGCGAGGGGCTTCGCTAAAAATATCTAATTTGAAGCAAACAAGTATCAAGTAAGGAACCTGGAGATCAAAACTAAAACCTGTAGGCTTGGCTTTTCATTTCTAACTTACTGCAGCTGCATTGTCCTCTGCTCCCTATATGTCCTGCATTAAGATGACAGCTTCCCATTAAGCATTTTCAGGCATTGCAGAGGTGCCTGCCAGGAATATACTCTTGGGAGTGAGACTTTGGTACTAATTACTGTCATTCTTCCTCCTCATCTGTTATCTTTTGGTGTGACCTTGATTAGTGAGAAGTAAGAGATAGTGCACTGCCCCCAAGGGGTTATGGCTGGAGATGAATGGGTTGTTCTACCAGTGGTCGAATAACCACTGGAAAATGTTACAGCTTCTTGATCAAAGCTATGCAAGTTGCAACTTCTCACTTACTGTGTGTCAGAGGAAACGGTTGCAGGTGCTTTTTCTAATACAGCATTGACAGTTATTCACTTTTTAACCATTTTTCTATGGTTGTCTGGGTATAGAGGGACAAATGCGGGTTTTTCCCTTTAAAAAATGCTTTATTATGTCCATATTCAGCAAAGACTATTTGTGTTAGTCTGGTTGTAGTTTTACTTTGATATTACTTAACCATTAATAGTGTAACCAGCTTGAATATAGTCCTATAGGTTTGACTTTATTTGATTCCATGT
Source organism: Protopterus annectens (assembly GCF_019279795.1). NCBI lineage: Eukaryota > Metazoa > Chordata > Ceratodontiformes > Protopteridae > Protopterus > Protopterus annectens. The sequence continues at coordinate 1,370,701,910 of NC_056735.1, read as the reverse complement.
TGTTTTGTGAAACTGTAAGCACCCCATAGCCAGGGCCCCTTCTCCACTAAGAAAGTAGATTGCCTTTACAGGCCTATCCCCCCGAGTTGAGTAATGTTAGAAAAGTGGATTATTTTGTTGTTTCATTTGTACTGCATAGATCCAAAACTCACCTGGTCTATATTATATCATCAAATGCTTAAAAAAGCGAATGATGAATAATCGACCCCATGTAAGCGAAAGCTTACAATCTAGAAAGCTCTGAACAGCGATTTTTTTCCAATCGCTGTTCCAAAAAAAAGAGAAAAAAAAATTGAAAGAATACATAAAGTGGGGGGCTGTGCCCCCCACCTAAATATACCAACTCCGAGATCGCACTACAGTGCCGAAAACAGCAAACTAGCAGAAGCGGCCAAGCAAATTCTTTCCCTGGGAAAGAATTTGCTTAAAAGCCGCTTCACTATTTTGCCTTTTCGTTGTTTTAAGTTCGACCAAGACTCATTTGATAGCATGTGTCTTCGGTTATCTAATAGGAACTCAACTCACCACAGGGCCACCTTTTTGCCTGGTAGTGAGTCAAGACCATGGACAAATGTGACAAGACATTTTTTCCTTCATTACTTTAACCCTGTGTTGACATAATTATTTCTGTTATATGGCCCATATACAGACTTTAGTTGATAAAGCTTTAAAGAGAAGCACCGTCTAGAGTTCTCACCTTTCTGTACCCGGGCAGTATCTGGCTTGTCAGTCTAAGACACATGAGCTTTACTTCCTTTGTACTGCGTGGCTTTTTTGTTTGTACCACCCTGCTTTTCTTTTGGTAACTGGGGATGTGGTTTTGTGCACTACCCAAATTAAAGGAATTTTCTATCCTGTAGAAAACCTGTATTTTGAAGATGATTATATATTTGTTTGAAGTACACAGCATAACATCATGGATCCTCAGACAGTATAAATGTCTGTCAGTGGCTAATTTCTAACCCTCACACTTCCTTCCAGTCATGGTTATTTTGCACTTATGAATATTGACTTAGTATATGCTTGAGTGGCTGAAATTTTCCTTTTCATTTAAAATTCTCATTGTCTTATAGTTGTATTTTCTCTGACTTTCTAGTGATACTTTGTTCCTTCCAAGTTTATGAATATTTTTGGGTTAGTTACTTTTCTATTTTTGAAGTTCTTGTTCTGTGCAGCTTTCTTCACAAGTGAAACCGGTTTGTCATATGCTGTAGGTTTGGGGAGAAATGTCATTCTTAAAATCTTATCACATTAAGGGTAGCTCAAATGGAGTGGTGGGCCAACTACTTTGGATCTGATCTCCGAGTGGCTTGGAATTACAAACAATACCCAGATGTAAGGAATCTTCCATAATGTGGCTGGTATCTATATTTTAAATGTTGTTTTGTTATGGTGAGTACTTCACATACACTTTTTCAAGTGCAGTCAGCTAGCACTATTACCAGTTCATTATTGGATTTTATTTGTGCCAGTTCCTGAAGTTTGCAAAGTGCAACAGTTTTTCCAAAGCTTAAACATTTAACTGTTTATATAATTTTAAGTTTTCATCTTGTATGCTGTTCATAATCTGATTTAATATATTCTGTTCTTAGCATCCTCAAATGGGAAGTATTCCTGTTATGGCACAGCCAACAGTGATGTACACGCAACCTGTAATGAGATCACCGAACCCATTTGGACCAGTACCAGGAGCACAGGTATACAAAACGTATTGAAAAATACATTTAAAATCCTCATTTCTGAATGTTTAGCTTTTATATTTTTATACATAAATATATTTAAAATCCTTATTTCTCAAAGCTGTTATATTTTTGCACATTTAGAAGTTGTGGTTACTTAACTATTATGTTTTTATAGCACTACATTTGTAATTTTCCATCCTGCTCCTTATGCGTAAGTTCCAAACAGTAAGCCTTCTTCCCACACCTATGGCTCCTATAAAGTGCACATTTCCCCAGATAAACACTTAAAAAAAAAAGAGCAAACATGATTAATAGCTTCGATGATTCAACTTCTTGAAGTACTCATAAAAAAAACTTTTATTGTTTCCTTTGTCAATAAACTAATCTGAGACATGAACGCATCCTATCAGAACATTAATGGAATTAGTGTTGGAGACTAATGTCATTTTTGAAGGACAATTATTCAGACAATGTAAGGGGATAGCAGTGAGGGCATCGATTTTTGCCAATATTGTATTGGCATTTTGGGAGAAAGAAATGGTTTTCAAAAGTATATTTAATGAATGTTGGACATTCTATGTTATTTTCCTGGACGACATAATTATCTTATGGAAAGGAAGTGAGGAGGAATTAAATACTTTCCTGGAATTTATAGGTAACAGTACTGACTTTCTAGAATTTACAAGTACTATAGCGAAGGATACCATCAATTATTTAGATATTACCATACAGAAAAATGTGGGTACTAAACAATTTATGTCCAACATATTCAGAAAACCAACATATTTCAATATGCTCCTTAATTTCAACAGTTGCCAACCCCTTTTTCTAAAGTAATCCCTAATAAAAGGACAGGGAGTAAGGATAGCTAGAATGGTGTCAGAAGAAGGGAAATTTATATGACAACTTAATGTACTTAAAATTATGCTGGCAGAAAGAGGGTATCCTGCAACATTTGTTGACAGTATTTTGCAGGAAGTGGTAACGAAAAGGGAGAATTGATGTTTTATTCCCTTGTTAGGAAGAGGTCATGGGACAGAAGAAGTTGTTATATGGAAAAATGAGAGCTGTCATAATAAATCAGCTATTTTTAGATTTAACAACCAGTTTTATGATATCAGAAGTATATTAAGACACAATTGGAATATATTTAGTGCCAACCAGGAGCACCTAGAATTAGTGGGTATATCTCCCGAGATAGTGTATAAGAAGGACACTAGTTTTAAAAATATGATTGAGACACATAAGAAGGAGAGTAAAAATATGGGGGGCATGGCAAAATGTGGATTATGTCTACAATGTAAGCATATTTTGGAGGGTAAGGAGATGAGTGTACCCAACTATGGGAGGTATTCCCTACAGAAGAAATTCACGTGTAGCAGGAAGGCAGTTATATATTTAGCAACATGTTCCATGTGCCTCTGTTTCTATATAGGAAAAACCATCAATGCACTCAGAACTAGAATTTACCAGCATAATTGTGATAGCAATAAGAAAGATTTAAGAAATGCTTTAGCTGCTCATATTGTCTCTCACTCTGAACATAGATTTAAGTTCACTATTGTAGATCATGCCATATTAGGGGAGAGATGGAGACCCGTGAACGATTATTTGGAATTAAAGGAACTCAAATGGCAAGTGAGAGCTAATGCCTCTGAGTTTCCTGGACTTAACAGGCTATCTCTATTAGTTCAATTTTGAGATTAAAAGCAGAATTTCATATGTAAAAAAAAAAAATTTGTGTTTATAAAATCAATGTGTGTGTGTGTATATATATATATATATATATATATATATATATATATATATATATATATAAAACATTTTGATTTTTATGTGGTGTGAGTATAATATGGAATGTATTTAGAATTTTTTTATAATAGTTTGAATTTTTTATATTTAATGGCATGTTTATTATGGTATTTAAGGAAATGATGTAATCTATTTGTAGTAATAGGGGATGTATAAAAGGGTGGGGTTGCTAGTTATGTGATATTTTGATGAAGTTTCTAATTTGAGACAAAAGCGCTCAATAATAAACGGTGTGGATTCCTGGCTTTTTTCTGGAGTTCATTAGTTTGTGCTTGGTGCAATTTACAAAAAAAAAAAAACCCCATTAGAAAATTTTGAGTAGGAAAAAGGTAATTTTGTACATTTCATTTTTGTTGTCTAATTGATCCTCGGGGACCCAAGGTTTGCACCTACCACATGCAGTAGCACATTAAACAGCCATTCCATTCGAACTAAGTCAATAAGCATCAGCTCTTGCTCTTATTTCATGTTATAATGGCGCTTTCCTCTTTTGCTTGGGAGAACTTCTGCTACCCACTTGTATGCTATATTTCAACAAGAGTTTCCAGTCATTCTTTCCAAACTGCATGATGTCACTGAAAAATGTATCCGTCAGATAGTGAGGTGTCTGTGCAGCTTGGTATAGAACCAGTAAGATTGTTGCCAATACTGTGAAAGCTTTTCTGTTTGAACAGAAAATTTGTTAGGAAAACTTGCCATTTTTGCTTTCTGCTCATGTTGACGTCTTTCTGTTATTTTGGTTTTGTCCAGAATTCTTAAATAAAGAATCTGAGAGGTATGTGCTCTTCTCTTTGAGCAGATATTTGCCAGGAAACTGCATTTTTTGTTTTCTGTTCATACTGATTTTGCCTGTTAATTTTGTTTTTGTCCAGAATTCTTAACAACAGGAGAATTGAGTGTTAAAGATGTAAAATCTGCAAATATTAAAGAAATGACCTGCATTTGTCTCCCTTGGGCTTCCGGCTCCTGGCAAAGGCTCTTGCCTCCCGCATAGTGCCTTTTTTAGGCAATGTCTTGAGGTCAAAACTGCTAACATGTGAATCTTATCTAAATGCAATTTAAAGATCATGCTGCTGAACGCTAGGAGTCTCAACATGAAACTGCATTAATTGCAAGCATTCTTAACCCTGGAAGATGCTGACATTTGTGCAGTCACAGAAACCTGCTTCAAAGCTGCGGAGAGCACCCCACTTTACCTGGTTACTCATTCTGTCATGTATACAGACTCCAAACTGAGGGCAGCAAAGCCAAAGGAGGTGGTGTTTCAATGTATATTAAAGATGTACATGCCTCCAGACTGTGCAGACAGTATGACAAACAGGAGATGCTCCAGATGCAGTTAACGGTTGACAGGACCCCTATTCAAATCAGCCACAGGCCCCCAACATTGACTCAGGATGCCCATGCCACCTATCCAGACCTCCTCGAGTCTATTAAGATTCAACCCTATACTCTGATCCTGGGTGATTTTAACTTCCCAACCATTGATTGGAAGAACTACTCGAGCCAGAACACACACAGTCAAAGATTCCTTGACTTCCTCAGTGACAATGCCATTGCCTTGGACCAACTGGTTGACACCCCCCACAAGAGGTAACATCTTGGACATGGTGCTAACCAGCATAAGAAACCACTGCAAGCATCCCTGCAGTGTCATCATCCCTGGTAAGATCAGACCACAAATCGGTCACCTTCGAAGTCACCATCTCCCTTGCCCCCCCCCCCCTCCAGCTAAGGTTAAACAAAAAACTTCTCCAAACTGATCACAACCTCTTGAGGGAAGGTCTAAACAGCTGCACAGCCCCCTCCCCAGCACTAGGAACTGGCATTAATGTCCAAACCTACACCAAAGTGCTATGTAACCACTTGTATAAATGCATGAATTCAGCAATACCTGACAGGACAATGTCCTCCTCCTCAAGGAAGAGTAAACCTGTGTGGTAGACAGCGGCTTTAAATAAACTCCACAACAACAGGAAACATTTTCTGTCTAGGACCAAGAGGGAACAGCTGCCAAATTAGAAGCAATGTCTCCTTGGCCTAAATAGGCAAATAAGGGTATTATTGAAGTCCTCCAAAGCTAACTTTGAGTCCAAATTGGCCACATCTGCTAAAAACAATCATAAGGCCTTCACATACATCCACAATCTAAGGGGAAACACCCAAATCTGCTCAGAACTGATGGTCAAGGACACTACATACACAAATGCCATGGTAGCCAACCTGCTGGCAGACAGGTTCAGTGAAAACTTCACCCCTCTGTTCCCCTCATCAGTAATCCAGGATATCCCTAGCACCTACCCCCTACCCCTTATTCCTAGGGAAGAAGTCATTACCACCCTCTCAAAGGCTAAAAAAGCTTCCATGGGACCCGATAGCATCCCAGGCAGCGTCCTGCATTGACTGAAATCGTAGCAGTATTGGGCACCGTATTCAGCCTAAACCCATGTACTGGTTTCATCCCAGCAGAATGGATGACGACCACCATCATCGCTTTGCACAAAGGTGGAGCATCCACCAATCCAGGCAATTGTAGGCCCATCAGTCTAACTAGCCTGACTTGCAAGGCCACGGAACCTATTATCATGGACCACATTAACAAGGACATCGGCAACCTCCAAACGGTTGATCCCCCACAGTTTGGTTTTGTCAAGGGGAGATTATGCCTGTTAAATTTGGTAGATGACTTTGAGTCAGTCACCAAAGCCATGGAAGAGGGGAAGATAGTGCATGCTGCCTACCTTGACTTGGCCAAGGCCTTCAATACTATTTCCTAATAGGTAAACTATCCCAGCTTGGCATAAATCTGTATGTGAATAGATGGGTAGTTAACTTGCAAACTGATAAAACTCAGTCAAAATAGGGGAAGGTACCTCAAGTAGTAGACCTGTAACAAGTGGTGTATCCCAGGGATCAGTCTTGGAGCCCCTGCTGTTTGGGATATAATTCGATGTGCAAGCCAAAACCAAAGGTCTGTGGCTGACCAGGTCTGCAGATGACTGCAAGCTGGGCACTGTCATTAACTCCCCAGTGATGGTAGGCATACTGCAAGAGGGTCTCACCCAAACAAATGACTGGTGCCAGAAACACGGCCTCAAACTAAATGCCAAAAAGTGCAATTTTTAACGTGATAATCTGTGGAGATGTCACTCTCCCCAAAGGGGATAACACCAAAAAATGCATCATCCCCTTTGGGGAGAGTGACATCTCCACAAATTATCACATTAATAACATCCCAAGCACGCAAGCAGCTGTGAGGGACCTGGGCACCCAAGTTGGTAGCAATCCGACTTTTGACCACCATATTGCCTCCATTGTGCAGAGCACTTTCTTCATGGCTCACCTCATTAGTAAGGGTATTTCTTCCAGGAACAAGGAAGTCATAACTGTCCTGTATTCCTCCCTTATCAGGCCCATCATTGTGTATAATGCCCCTTTCAGCGTGTGTCTTGCAAAGCACATGCAGAATCTGGAGAGACCTCAGAGGTTTCTGACCAGTAGAATTGAGGGCTTCAAAAATCTATCCCATCACATATGGGCTAAAAGCCATATCTCTCTACTGCGTCTCATACAGATTCCTCAGAGGTGATCTATGTCTGACATACAGAGCAATCTCTGACCCCACGTTGAAGAAATTGCTGCATATCTGCAAGCCAAACTCCACCCGCATGACCCACATGCAAAACCTCAACTTGGTCTGTGACATCAATAGCACTTGCTGGCAGGACAGATTTGTCTCCCAGATACCCTTCCATCTGTGGAATAGACTCCCTCTCCACGTCAAGTAGAGTACTTCGTTATCCCTGTTTAAGAAGAACTTGGATGACTGGATGGGGAATAGAAAGTACATCCCTGGGATTCCACCTGTGTCCCTGCTGGACAGAGGCATCGGGTACTGACTTGTGGGAACATGAACTAATTTATTGGCTAGTATTATAAGGGCCTCAGGGCCAGTAGCCTAGTAACTTGCTATGATCCTATAAAAAACCCGTACAAGATGAAAAAAAAACTAATCGGAATTGGTGGATAATGAAAATATTAAAGTAGTTATTATAGGAAGGATGACTGTTAAACCAAATTTGCTGAGAGGTATGTGCTTAGAACTTCTGTGAATAGCAAAAAGGCTAATAACTTTGGGTGTTTTCTCTACATATATGGCTTAATGGCAAAATTTCTACTTTATAGTTCCAGCATAAGGAGTTAATTTCATAGTATGGTGGCTTAGCTAACATCTGTCAGCTGTCCTTGGTTTTGTCTTGTGTGTGCCTTGTTCCACATAGTATTTTTGACGTGTCTCTGGTAAATCACTGAGAATTACAATAAATAATGCCAGGCATTAGAGTTTCATACTTTTTACCATTTAGAAATGGCATGTTGATGCCTTTCACTTCCCATTATCTTTTGGCTTTGATAATGATCTTTAAGTAAAAAAGCTGAGAGATACAGTCTTAATGTATTTGTGTGCTTCATATATATATATATATATATATATATATATATATATATATGTGTGTGTGTGTGTGTGTGTATATATATATATATATATGGATTCATACGAATTCGTCGACAGTTCATAAGAACGACACTCACTTCTTCTACACGACATCATCGACCGTTCATATTATCGACATGTCAGGTATGCGATCATCCCCCTTACAGGACCCATGTTAGCACTTGTTTCTGTGTTGACACGATTAGGGTGTTACGTGACTCTGTACAATTTACCTTAACACAGAAACAAGTGCTAACATGGGTCCTGTAAGGGGGAAGATCGCATACCTGACATGTCGATAATATGAACGGTCGATGATGTCGTGTCGAAGAAGTGAGTGTCGTTCTTATGAACTGTCGACGAACTCACATGAATCCATATATATATATATATATATATATATATATATATATATATATATATATATATATATATAATTTGTATATGGGTGTAATAACATTGTATCAACAACAAAATATCATTATTGATATAAAGCACATTTTGTCTAAAACACAAATGACTGAAACAAATTTGATAGAAAAGTATGCAAGGCTATAGTAAATGACTGCAGGTATGGTTTTTGATCATAGAAACTGCAATGCAAATTAGTGTTGATTAGTGTTTGTGTCTTGCAAATGCACTCTGTTATGTTGTATCTCTGTCTCTAGAAGTTTGTGTTAGTGCACTTGCGGTGATTCTTTGTGAGTTTTCTTTCTCCCTGGTTGGGTGACTGTGGAATTAGAATATTTAAATATTTAATTGAGAGATGTGTTGTGGGTGCAGGGGGGCTTCACCATTCCTGCAGAAAAGTAGCTTTGGAGAATTATTTTCTGTATATGAAGTTTCAGATGTAATGTGGTTCAGCTAAGTGCGTTTTAGATTAAAAGTGCATCAGATACATTTTTAGTTGATTTTTCATTAGATGAAAAGTGTCATTGATAAGTCATTATAAACTTTTAAATATGCACACATGATGTCTAGCTACCATACCTTGCAGAGACTTTACCACTTTTGCATAAAAATTTAAAAAATATGTATAAACATTGTATTTATGCAAATATGCCAGACACTGTTCATGGAGCTGCATTGCGGAACAAAACTTCACCAGACAACTCAACACTCGGGTCATGAATGGCAGATGGAGTTTTCAGAAGTTGAGGAAAAAAAAGTATGCTCATCGTATTGATCACTGCTGCAGTAGCCTTAGCTGTATGGATTATATCCTGCCAAGGATGTAACAGCCAGCTAGCTTACAAATCTTCAGGACACCTTCCACACACACAAACCGTTAGGCAGCTCAAGCTGAGCTGCCTAAAACCATAGGTTTGACTTCCTTGCCCTTCGATACCCTTGCTGCTTTTGATGAGAGCACTCCTCTCCAGTCATCTTATGATCTTCTATTGCTGGGCAGATTAAGTTCCCTTTGGGATAGAAAAGTTATTTTTAATCTTGGAGTTTGTGTTTTTAACGGACTGTATGAGACTTAACTGTACTTTTAAACTGGAGGGCATTTTTTTCTTGTCAGTTTAAAAGTTTTTTAAAGTAGCTAAAACCAATTTTCTGCAGAGTAACTATATATCCAATGTCTATTTTTGTCCATTCAAACCTACTGGTTGTCAGATCTGATTGGATATGACCTCAGTGCCGATCTCAAAGCTTATCAGAACCAGAGCTCTGACTCCTACCCTTCCCATAATTCTGTAGGTTGTACCTCAGATCCCCAGATCTCACTTACCACTTGAACGTATCAGACATGTGGAAAGCTGTCAGTGATTCAAGTAGGATTTCTGTATAGCTACACTCCACTCCTACCATGAGAATTTTCAACTCTCACTACTTTGAACTCCAGTAGATATTTTTCTGTTTAGTTATAGGCTACCTTAGTTTAAAAAATTATTATAGCTTGGTCATTTGCTTAGGAGGAGTTTAGGCCTTTCTTCACTAGTTTTATCTGTATGCAGTGTAAAAGTTATAATGTATAGTACAGTGCTGTTTATTGGCAGATATTAGTGGTATTTAGTGTGTCCTAATTTTTTTAAAATTGCTAGTATTTCAAATATGTTGGAATCATTAGGGTTTAAAAAATGCTTGGAATGTGGGCACATATTTCCTCAGGACCCCCCCCCCCAAATGTTTTTGTGTTGGTGCTGCTCACCTAAGACATAGAATATCAGTTGTATACTGCCTTCAGTGCTAGATCCCTCCAGACCAGAAAGGCCAAATTAGTATAAAAGAGGCTCCTTCTGGCACAGACAGGAGTTAACTCTTTCACCTTCCTCTCCTTTGAAAACAGAAAAGTTTAAGTCCAAGGCTCAGTAAAAAGAAAAAGAAGATAGGAGAAAAAAGGAAAGGACTAACTCTCCTTAAAAATCTGCTAAGAAAGAGGTCTCCAAAGCTGACATCAGTCAGTCCCGACCCGAAGATCAGATCCGACTGCCCTTTGGGGCCCGATTTCCATCTCCTAGAACCTTTTATCCACTGAGACCAGTGAATTCCCAATTCCAGTCACCCATCATTCAAGGGAAAAGATATTCTTTTTTCCCCCCAAACATTTGTATTAAATTTACATGTATGGCAAAGGCAATCTTACATTTATATAAATGAAAAACATACAAAATGATATCACTTTAGTTGCTAACAGTTTACATCAGAGACACCATAGAAACAGCTGTAGTTGTAAACATTATACATCACTTATAAACCATCCCATCATTGTCAGTTAAGCATTATATAGCTCATTCAAATCCTGCCTTTTAAGCCTTGTTCCTGCTCTGCATATATTGCTCCCACAGTTCCCATTTTTACCTATTTAGTTTGCTCCTTCCCTTTTCTAAAAATCCCAATTCCAGTTGTTTTTTCTCTGTCACTATATTCACTACTTCTAGTAAAGTTGGTCTAGACTTTGATTTCCATTTTCTAGTAATTGCTTTTTTGGCAGCCACCATAATTAGACGCAGCAAGGTTTTACTATGTCTAGGCAATTCCGATTCTGTAGCATAACTCAAAAAAATCATCTCCCCAGTCAGTCCAGTTTCCTCACCCAGCATCTCTGACAGAGCAGTCTGCAGGGAATCCCAAAAGTCTGCCAGCTCATCACACTTCCAAAAAATATGTTCCCAGCTACCTCTTTCTTGCCCGTCACACCTCCAACATTTGCTATCCACCTGAGGAAAAATTCTTTGAAGTCTACTCTGGGTATAAAAAAACCTGTGTAAACGCTTCCAGGCTAAGATCCTAAATCTTCTAGACTTTATGACATGTTTGGGAGATATATATATATATATCCCCCCATAGTCTCTTTTTGAATTGCTTATCCAGTCTGTCTTCCCAATCCTTTCTAAGCTCCTCTGATCGATCCTTATAATTATCATGCAATATTTTATATGCTTTACTAATTATTCCTTTTTTAATGGCAGCTTCTGTTCTAGAATCTGTTAAAAACTCTACCAGTGCTGGTCTTTCATTTAGGAGCCCCCTATTTATTTCTCTTTGCCTATACTCTAATATTAATTCTTGATAGGGAAGGCAGTCTCTAACCTGCAGTCCAAATAAATTCTTGGTCTCTTCCCATTCTAGTTATTTGCTCCCAATACCTTGGTTCCTTTGCCAGTTTTGTCCAATAAATTACAGCTCCCTATTGTCTGTATCCCTGACCGCAGTCAACCCTATTTGCAAAATCTGTTTTCTCCATTCTCGTGCTGGTTTGTTTCTTAGAATACTCCCTGCTATTTTATGAATATAATACTCTGTATGATTTTGGTTGTTCCAAGAGAGAATATATTTTGGACCTTCTTTAATAGCATTGTCTACTCAGTTATCTAGAAGCCTTTAAGAACTCGAAAGTTAACAGGATGATGAGTAAATTTCTGAGATAACAGCTTGGTGCTATCCTAGCACTGTCCCCTGGGAAGGTACCAAGTGTTGGCTTTCTCAACCTTCCTGTACTAGAGTCCACACTGATCCAACGTTTGGTTTCAGTTTTATCAGAACTGATTGGAATTGTAGCTCCTTTGTTGGTGCCATAGCTTCTTGCATCTTCAACACAGACTGTATCCCAATCTCGCTCGACTCTAATACTATCGGATTGAGATGAGACTGTGACATTCGGTTAATATCCTACCAGACTACATCCTATTAATGTAACTTCCAGACAGTATCCCACCAGACTGCCAAAAATAATGTGACGTCTCCCACTATCCTGGGTCAGTAACTAAGAAGCTTCAATCCTCACTACTGACTCCAGTGTGAGACTGTGACTTAAACAGGAGTAATATTTCACAATTTTCCCGTCAGAGCACAACAGGAACATGCTCTATAATCTGGGACTGGACTGTATACTTCTGTGCACCCCCGGAACACAGTCTATAATCTGGAACTGGACTGTATTTTCTTGTTCACCCCTAATGTAACTCCTTATTACACAAGTCAGAGCAATGGGTCCCAGTTTAAGACCTCTGATACACTCACACTTAAATCTCACACATCCAGAGAGTTCTGGGAACACCTGACACATATTTCCAGCTGTGTCCCTTCCCCAACATAATATGGTAATGCTGTCACCAATCAGAGTATCTTCATGCCCTTTTAAAGGGGTGTCCTATTATGAAAATTAAATATTAAAACAAATAGCAAATGACCTAAGCAGCCAGGTTTTCAGTGTGGCCCAGGAAGTTATCAAGGCAAGTATAAGCACTCTCACATCACCAAAGAAAAACACTGATTGACCAGCCATAATGCAAATTTATAAAAATATTTAATAATGAGCAAAATATTTAATAATGAGCAAAATGATTAAATAAATATAAAACAGTGATTTCCAATAAACAAATGGAAGTCAATCACCAGGAAAATGAAGTCATTACTTTAGGATAGAGATCCAGCATTCAGAAAAAAACTCTCAACTTATCTAGCTGATTAGTTATAATTTCATAACTAACTAAAGAACACTGTCCCTGATCTAAACTAAAGTACTACAACAAAGCAAAGGCAGGCTCACAGTTCTTGGTGAGTCATTTTTGGGTGTTCACTGCACAGTACATCTGTGATCAACTGACTTCTGACTTCAGCAGGCTGTTTTATAGACTAGCCTGTCAGCTGTTCCAATTCTAATTTTCATTTCATATTTTTAAATTCAACCTACAGCTGTTTTCTAAATGTTCCTTCTGGTCTTTCAGCTTCTGACAGTAACACACAGCAACTGTTAATATTACAATGACATCTGCTGATCAGCTGAATCTGAGACAGTTTGCCTTTAGAATCTGTCTTCACCAACATGTGTAGCTTAGAAATTTAAAAGGACACTGTTCAAGTCTTTACCACATTCTGTTCAAACATCATAAATCGACATGTAAGAACTTATTTACAGTATGATAGTCATGGTGGCATATAATACACAGGACAGTCTGAAATTATGTACAGAACTTCAGCCAGATATGCTAGCACAAATGACAGTGTCTGGCTTCTTCACAGAGACTATGAGTTATGAGTCAAAACTTCATAGCTGAGCTTCAAGTGAGCGAATCAATACAGAGATTTTGTGAGCCTTCTCTTCCCTTTCGGGCCTCAGTTCTGGACATCTCGGATCCGAGATCCACTTTGAGGTTAGGGCTATTTGGCGATGAGGTTTCTCTCTCTTCTTCGGAGCTGATGGATTCATTGGCTCCAGTAGCAGCTTTGTCTATTGAAGTGTTCGAATGGCTTTTTGGTGCCTTCCCAAGGCAAGGTAGCTTCAGCTAGTTTGGTTCCACTCAAACCCAGTCTGCATTCTGCGTCTTCACCTCTTCATCTGATCGTACAGGGGTAGTCGGCACCAAGAGTTTCTGAGGTAGTCTGCATTGTCAACACCCCATCCAGTTCTGACCCTTCTACTGCACCCCTGAAGATGTTCTGAGAAAATGGGTGTGCAAGTGGAAGTACCTAGACTCATCACCATAGTCTTTCATTGAAGATACTGACTTATTCTTAGAGTTAGAGAAAGAGTAGGGTTCTCCTCTCTCCCTCTCTGAAGATGTTTTATTTGGTGACACACTAGAGTTAATTAAACTCAGAGCGGTATGGACATCCCCATAACCCTTGTCCAGATGAGTCAGTATTCTTGGAAGCTTTTGGTTCTGGACCAGCATCGTCCTGGGTGGTGTCCTCCCATTGATCCACTTATTGATCTAATGGCTCAACAGGCATGGAAGGACTCTGATGTGGTGGAACCCATACCAAAGAAAGCTTATCTGATATCTGTGCCAACTGACAGGAAGCACCGGAGTAAGGGTCCACCTGTAGATGCTATGGTGGTGGCAGCAGGCACTAAGAAAGAGGTATCAGAAGAAAGTCCATCTGCCTAACAGAGAGTCTAGGGCAATGCACAGATTTTGGAAGCTGGCCTGTGCATTAGTGACTTTTGCCCTTGGATCGCTGATCTGTCTGGCCCATTTAGCAAAGTTTCAGGAGATTTGAATAAAGAGATCGCCAAGCCACTCTGAGTTGTTACCTGTAGCTTTTCAAAAAACAGTGGATTTTAAGCTTTCCTTACTGCAGTCTTCATCCAGTGTGGCCATGCAACTGCTCTCTAATGCAGATGGCTTTATAGCCAGAGCAGCAGGCACTGGCATTACCATGTGTCGCCATACCTGGATGTGGCTTGATGACTTTGCGTAAGGCTTTAAGTCATCCTTTGGCAATGCCCCTTATGATGGTTCCACCTTTTTTGGACCAAAAGTCAAAGATACACTCAACAGGAGTCAGCAAGATATAGCGACTCTCTGTGCAGTGGGAGTACACTTCTCCACCCTGCAAAGGACTTTCTCTAGGAACCAGAACTTGGGAAAGAAAATGTTAACACAAACCTCAGAGTTCTTTCCATGACTCCCAAGGTGACAGACCTCTCCTTGACAGGGGGGGATTCTAATGGACAGTGCCCATGAGTCAGAGACAAACTTCACAGTCAAGGTTTTTTTTCCGTCTTTCTCCATGAAGTCCTTTCAGCACCCTTGAAGAGTTGCCTGGCTGCTGTACTCTGAAGGCACCTGCTGTACACCCTCAAGCCTAGCACACGATAACATCAGATTCATGGGTGCTAACAATAATATCCAGAGGCTATTCATTTCTCTTTTCTCTTCTGCCTCTGAAAAAGGAGACTGTCCCCAGTGTTGCACCCAGTCAGTGGGACTTACCAGCCATAGAATTTTCAAAGCTACTAGGAAAGAGTAATCCAGTCAGTCCCCCACAGCCAGTTAGAATCTGGTGTCTATTCGAGGTTCGTTTTAGTACCAGATAAGACTGGAAACTCAAACCCATTTTGGATCTGAGTCACCTAAACCAGTTCATAAAAATTCTGGATGGTCACAGTTCAGTCCATTTTGCCTCTTCTGAGGAAGGATAATTGGATGTGCTGTGTAGATCTCCAAGGCAGTTACTATCATATCAAAATAGCAAAACACTCCAGGAGATTTCTCCAATTCTGGCTGGGAGCCAGTCATTTCCAGTTCAGAGCACTGCCATTCAGTCTCACCACAGCCCCAGGGTGTTCACCAAGATCACAGCAGTAGTAGGTGTGCAACTGTGCCTACTGGGGATCCAAATTTTCTTTGAGGACTGGCTCCTCACTGCCTCAACCAAGCATCTTCTCATCACTCACCAACACTAAGTACTCCAGCTGCTTTTGAATTTGAGAATCTCCATAAACCTTCCAAAATGTCAACAGACTCCAACTCAAAATACAGAATTCATAGGATATCACTTAAAAAACAAACTCCCAAATAGTCAGTCTCCCTTACTCCATGGTCTAGTCACTTTGTCTAACAGCCTTTCAGGTTTTATATCACCCCATACCATCAGTGAGATTCATTTTATGTCTTTTGGGTTTCATGGCATCCACAATTTTAATGATTTCATTGGCCAAATTGAGACCTTAGCAATACAGTGGTCTCAATCCACACACCCTTTACATTCACAAATTCAGATTACACAGGTTTGCAAAACACATCACTTGGTGGATAACATCCCCATTTGTGATCAAGGAACATTCTTTCCAGATGGATTCACCTTTTGCAATAGTGACCGTGTAAGCATACCTTCCGGGGGGGGGCATCTTTAAGGGGAAAATGGTCCAAGGCACATGGTCGACAATATTTTACATCAGTATCTTGGAGCTGTGAGCAGCCCTTCTAGCACTGCAGGCATTTCAGAACCTCCTCCCCAAGGATGTGATCTCCATATAGACAGGTAAACATGACTGTGGTATGCTTCATCAACAAACAGGGAGGAACCCGTTCATACTTCCTTTGTTGAGAAGCCATGAGAGTTTGGCAATGGGTGATGTCTTCACAGTGTTTTCTGATAGCAGCACACGTTTCTGGGTCCTGCTGTGCCCTGGAGGACAAGCTGAACAGGAGAATGCTGATGCCTCAGTTGTGGTCCCTCAATTCTACAGTGACATGAACAATTTTCACTCATCTGCTTTGCTTCCTCTGGATCAGAAGTCCGTAAAATTAACCACATGGTTTCTTCAATTTTGACTGTAGCCAGAGATGCCAGACTTTTCCCAGCAGTAGACAGTGTTCTTTGCGCATCACAGAAACTGTCAAAGAGCAGTTTACCATAGTATATGGAAAAGATTTTCAATTGGGCCTATTCTAAAGTCGTGAACTACTTTTCAGCACCAGTTCCTTCAATATCTGAATTTTTATCTGATCTCTTTGACAAAGGTTAAAGTTAAGATTCAGTTGCTGAAGTGTCCAGTTTTCATGTAGGATGTGATATGTCCATAGCATCTCTTAAAATCTCAAAAGCATTCCTGAAGGGTACTTGCCTGCTAAGATCGCCCATTACAGACCAAGCTCCACCAAGGAACTTTACTGTTGCTTTACCAGCCTTAACCCAGAGTCTCCCTTTGAATCTGCTTCCACTGCAGGCCTAAAATTTCTCACATGGAAAACAATTTACTTGCATTAACATTAGCCAGTTGATTTTCAGGACTTACAAGCCCTTTCATCGAAGTCCCTTTCTTCTAGTTTTTCACAAAGAGTCTCACTCAGCACTAAAGAATGCATCCATTATTCCTAACGTGGCATCTGACGCTAATTTAAACCAGTCTATGCACCTTCCAGTTTTCTTTCCAGTAAAGGTACTTACTACACATGCTAGATGTTCATAGACAACTAAAGTTCTGTATCTACAAGACAAAAAATTTTAGAAAGTATGAACAGTTGTTTGTTTCTTTTGACAAACCTAAGCTTGGAAATTCTATTTCCACATAAATCAACAGCACATTCTTTTCTTCGACAGCCTTCAACAGAGGTTTATCCATAGATGTCATCTGTGCTGCAGCCACTTGGTCAACAGAACACACCTTTGTGTCTCAGTGTAAGTTGGACACACAATCCAGGTCATACTTATCTTTTGGCTCCACCATGCTCTGGAATGTCCTTCCTTGATACCACCCAGATTGACAGCTTGGGATTCTGTCCCAGATATTTGAACAAATGAAAATAGACAACATTGGATATGAAAGTTATTTACATATCATTAATATTAGATCCATATCTAATTTTCATCTGCTTCATTCCCCAAATTGCCATCTATGGCCCTAAGATGATCGAATGAATGTTCCCTGTTTATGCACAGTCATGTTAGACTGATCTTTCATCAGTTAACATCATCAAGGGTCTTTCCCTAGGCCATTTTAGTAAATATCTTTTTCAGACTAGTGGAGACCAACTCTATCTGAGGTTATGATGTACAGCCTAGGGAATCTGACAATACGGAACTAACGTTATAGTGAATATATAACTTTCATTTATTTTGGAGGTCTGGCAACATGTATTAAAGTATTGTTTGCTATGTTTTTGTGTGAAAAAAATTGATTTTAAATAACTTAAAATTTTTACTGGCTTATGTTTTCCCTGAAAAACAGGCACCGTTTACGACTTGACCATGGAACAGACTACTGGTACCATGATTGATCCTCATTCCAGCCACAAAAAGAAAAGTTAAGCAAACACCATTTGTCACCACTGCAGGATAGCAGTTTGCCTAGACTGCAGGTGAGTGACACTGCTGTGGCTATAGGTTGTTCCTCAGACCACTCATCTTTTAGCCTGGATCCCTCTGGTGTAGCATACAGCCACTACGGATTAGTGGTTAGCCACATCTGCTGCGTCTGTTGGAGTTCCCTCAGTGGACAGGGCAGAGCCACTGTTGTTGGTCCTGGAAGAAGGAACAGGGGAGGCTTCAGTGTTTAGTCGGAATGTTGTGCCCATCCCCAGAGAAGCTGCTGCCACCATTAACAACACTGTTGGCCCCATTTTTTCTGTCAAAAAGAAATAAAACACTAAACATGCAGGCATTCCTCCTCAAATTTCACTAGACAAGAATAGTTTACTAGATTTGGCTCAGGGGGTTAATTCAAGCAATTTACCATTCATATAAGCTGGTTTTTGGTAAAGGAAAGAGGGATACCTCTTCCTGAAGTGATTCAAGAGCCTGAATCTTAAGGAAGATGAAGGGACAGATGCAGGGTTTTCTTCTCAGATGTCTGATTCACACTCAAAGGAGAGCACAGTATCTGATTCTCCCTCTTTCCCTGAGACGATTTCCATAATGTCTTCAGAACACAAAAAAAAAAACAACACACTGAACTGAAGTGCTGAGATGAAACTTAATAGAAATATAACAGCACTTCCAGAACTACTTTTTATTCTTTAAAAATGTATAACAATATTTTAACAGCAAAGCGATAAACAGCAAGATTTCAGGCAAAGCCCTTTCTCAGTGCTACTCAAAATAGGTCACATACTAGATTTAAGTATACTGAATACATTGAACACATGATCAAAAAATTTAAATAAAAAGTTTAGATATTTTTAAACATTTTTGTTTGTTTTAAGACAAGTGTAATCCTCATTGATAATGTTTAACCCTATTTCTTACTAAACAACAATGGTGTCACTGCTTGATATATCGACAACAACTCTAAAAACACACCAAATATTTTATTAAAGCTTTTGGGTCTACACCCTTCATCAGTACTGATGAAGGGTGTAGACCCAAAAGCTTTAATAAAATATTTGGTGTTTTTTTAGAGTTAACCCTATTTCTTTTCTGCATTTAATTGTATAGTCTGCTGCTTCAGTGTCCAATAAAGTACCCCCACCCCTAATATTATAAATTCTTTGAAGACCCTAAGTTTAAAATTATGAGCAGTTTTCATGTCTTTAGTATGTTTAGGTAGTGCTTTATTTATAAACCTCCCTTTTAATATCAGAAAGGTGTTCTGACATCTTTTACCTTCCTATTACTCTTACCAATGTAAAAACATGGGCAGACTTCACATAACACTGACAAATTATGTTCTCAGTAGCACACATAGCAAAACATCTAAGTTCATGTAGTTTACTTGTACCTGGGTGAATAGATATGGTTCCTTGTTTAATATATTTAAAAATGTACATTTATGACAAAGTATGACTTCAGGCGTTGTTTAAGGTACTCTGTGTCTAGACCACATTATTAGTTCTTTGTTTTACCCTTTGGACTATCCACTGTGCCAAGAGTGCTCACAAAGTGTCTAGCCCCAGTTGTAGCCCAGTACAGGCTACAGGGAATCCACATTTTCCCACATTTAGATGACTTGTTCACTTTTGCAGTCTTTCTCAAAGTGTTAGGAATCTCTCACTTGGGTGAGAGCTCTCTTACAAAATTTGGAATTCAAAGAGAACAGTCAAAAGGCTTTTTTGACTCCTTCACACAGAATTGTGTTCTTGGGGTGTCTGCTGGAGACCTCAGTTCAAAGAGCTTTTTCCACAGGAAAAAATAAATGTATACTTAGATCTCTTTATAGGGTTTTCCAGTCATCGGCCACTGTGAGGGAATACCTCAGGATTTTTTGTCTCATGGCATCTGTGATTCTCATGATTCTCCTGGCGATACTCCACATGAGGAAGATACAGTGGTATCTGAAGTCACTTTGACCCCAGCACCAACACCAAATATCTTTTAAAATCCCAGTTCTGAGGTTGATCAGAAGAGAAATCACTTGGTGGAGAGATGGCAGATATCCCTAAATCCAAGTCTCCCCTTCTTACGTCCTGCTCAAAGCAGTTAGTCATCACATACTCCTCGGACTTTGCTTGGGGAGCAGTTTTAGGAGGGATAAAAGTCCAACTCTTCAAGTTGTTGCAAACAGTACCACAGTCATGTGGAACATCAACAAGAAAAGGAGAACCAGGTTGTACGCAATCGGCAGACTAGCCATGTTATTTTGAGATGTAGCTTCACAGCACAGTCTCACTCTACAGGCATCCTGTATCATGTCAGAGCAAAATTCTGTGGCAGACAAGATTAGCAGGATAAAGGCAGGCCCTCATGAATGGAAACTAGAGTGGGGGGGTCTTCCAAGATTTGATCCAGCTGTGAGGACTTTCTCAAGTAGACCTTTTAGCCTCCACTCTAAACAATTAGCTGCCAAAATTCTATTTCAGGACTCCATGCAAGAAGGCCTGGAAGGCATATGCCTTTTCTTTTCCTTGGACAGGAATGTGCCCATATGCCTTTCCACTGATACCAAGGATACATCTGAAGATTCAGAAGGAATTCCACAAGATCATTGTGGCAGCTCCCTTCTGGGCCAAGCAACAGTGGATGTTCTTCGTGTTTCACTGTTGCAGTCATCACATTTGGGTTATCCCTGTCAGGGTAGCCCTGGCCCGAATACCAGAGGCTTAGTATTTCTGTGTCGGTTGCAGTCGCTTCAGGACTGATGTCAGGTCGTCAGTAGTATAAAGTAAGGCAGCCAACACCATTATTTCAGTCTGTCTTGCTGAGAAGCCCTAAGCAGAGGCAGTTCGCACAAGTGCAGGTCGACTGCTGCCTGAGTTTCGTCTTCTGAATTGAAGCTGAAGTCTTCTAAAAGCTAAGTACCCCATTGGGGATCCTTTTTTCTTGCTCTAACCGATGTAAGAAAAAGTTAACAATTGTCTCGCCTGTGGAAAGCAAATACCACACCGAGACTTTCATTCTTACTGTATCACTTCCTTAGGCCCAGACCACGACGTCCCTCGCTGTCGCTTTTGTGGTTTAACGCCAGAACTGTACATTGTCGGGCCCTTATTGTAGCTAGATATTTTCGCTTACAGTCCTCGAATTCCGATATGGCTTCGGTAAGCCATCCGACAGCAGATCTTTCGAAAAAATGTAAGGATAAAGACAGAGACAGGCCACACAGGTCCAAACCTACCGACAATGCTTCCGTTAAGCTAGTCATCAGTTCTCCGGTCCTCAGTGAGGTGCTTTTGCACCCTCTGATGCCTGCTTCTGTGGATTCGCAGGCTGCTACCGAGGCCCTTTCAGAGTCTGGTATGCTGCAAAACTCTTCTTCATCTAAGGATCCTGTAGTTGTCTCACCCTTGGATGGGTCCAGAGTCACTGAGCAGGCACCGGCTTCTGTTAAAGTACTTCGCACTACTGATTCTCAACACACACCAATGACTTCTTTCGCGTCTACTGTTCTTTCAAAAACTACCTAGTTTCTAAGGCCCAGGGTATGAATCACACCCAAGAAACTGATGACCCAATCTCATTCACCTGCTTCCTTGCCTCAGTCTCAAATGCATAAAATGGCAGAACACCTTATTATGCTAATCAGGGGAAGCCAAACTACCCCTTCCAAAAGGAAAAGAGATCTGTCCCCAGTAATTTTGTTTGAACAGGAGTCTTATGACTCTAATGCATCTGAATATGAAGACATGCAAACCCCCCTTGCTTATGAGGATTCTGATGCAGAGGAATTAATTCCTTCAGCCTCTCCACCCGAGGACTTTTCCTTTGGGGAAACCCTCCATACCTTAAGGGAGCATTTCCAATGGGAATGTCAGGACTACCCTCAGTCTAAAAAGAGACTCAGAGAATTCTTGGATCTTCCACAGCACAGACCCCTGGCCATTCCCCCAGTCCTGGATGTTGTAGATGATTATTTCCTGGAATCCAGTTTGACTCCTGACACCCTCCCTCCTGCACCCAGAAAACCTGACAAGTATTACAGAGTCTCTGACTCACGCACATTTATTTATTTATTTTATTTATTTTTTATTTTAAATTTGTTGACCGGGCTAGTCTAACTGGATACATGTCCATTTTCAGTAGAGGCCCGGGGAGAAAAGCTCCAGACAAAACATTATACGCAATAAAGATTAATATTGGAATTACATTAGCAATTTTAAACATTGTAAATTCGAGTATGGAGAGAAAAAAATAAATTGATCAAGCAAGGAAAAACAAATATTCTTTTTTTTTTTTTTTTTTTTTGAGGATGAGACTACTCATTAGTAATATTTTTTGGTAGTTAGTTAGAAGGAATAATATGCTTGTAAATATTAAAATTATATGCAAACCTTTGTAATCAAGAGAGAAATAGGAAGGTTAAAGAGGAAAGTATGTAGGAGAGAGGAGAAGTCAGAGAGCAAAGAATGGAAATCAGTAGTCTACATTAGTGGGGTAAAGGGTGAAAGTGGACCTTAGGGAGTAGGAAGATAGAAGTGAAAGAGGAAGCAGTTAGTCAGGGTCAGTTAGTCATTTATTTTCAAAATCCTTACTTGTGATCCTGAGGTAATTTCTCAAGGGCCTAAAGGAATTAAAACAACCTCTACTTAAGAATCCCCCCCTCAGATAGGTATTCCCAAGCACTAGACAGATGGGGTTAAAAAGTATACACCTCTGCTACTCTTGCTATCAGAGCACTAAATTACCAGTTCCATGTGCTTATATTTCAGCAACATACCATGGAACTCCTCAAACAAAAAGTGTCTTCCTTTCCTGCTTGCACAGAATCTAAAGAGTTACAAGAGTTCATGCATTCTGCAAGTCAAGTGACTAAGCATACCTTACGCTGTGGTGTTGATGCCCTAGAAGCTTCTTGCAGGACAGCAGTCACCGGTTCGGTCCTTAGAAGACTTGCATGGCTTAAGGAACAGCCCTTGCCAGACCATGTTAAATCTAAATTATTGGATGCACACTTGTACAAAAGCAACTTATTTGGCACTAAGGCAGAGGAGGTCTTAAAAAAGATGGAAGAAAAAGCTAAATCTACACAGACAGTAAAGGATTTCCTACAGGTACAGCCACCAAGGTTAATCAGGCATTGCCCCTCCAAGCACTGGTCCTTTCCTGCTCCAACCAGGTCAGTTCAGCCCAGACCACGGGGAAGAAGACCCCCCCCCCCAGACAGCAGCCACAGGGAATGCAGAGATCAAAACAGTGGAATTCCTCCACTTCAAAACCAGGGAGTTCTAAGCCACCCCCCATGGTAAGAACTCACAATGATTCTCTTCCCCACCCCCCTCCCTCTGCCCACCTACACTTACCCCTAGGGGGAAAATGCTCCTTTCACACAAGCACCTGGGCCGCCATTACCAACGACCGCTGGGTCCTCAACATAGTGTCCCAGGGATACAGATTTTCTTTCCACACTCTTCCAACCCCAGAAGGGTTCCCAGATCTACCTCCAAACCAGTGGGTAGAGGTGAAAAAACAAGTCCTTTCCCTGCTCTCTATGAGGGCAATAGAGCACGTTCCTGCAGAAGAGATAGGCCAAGGTTTCTACTCCAGACTATTTCTGGTACCCCAAAAAGAGGGCACCTGGCACCCCATCCTCGATCTATCCATTCTAAACACCTTCCTGGTGATACCAAAATTCAAAATGCTCACTCTCCAGCAACTGCTACCCATGCTCTCCAAGGATGCTTGGTTAGCCACCTTAGACCTAAAAGAGGCCTACCTCCACATCCCTGTCAGGGAATCATGCAGAAAATATCTCAGTTTCAGGGCAGGATCCCTGCACTTTCAGTTCTCCGCACTTCCCTTTGGCTTATCTATTGCTCCCAGAGTTTTCACAAAATGTCTGGCTCCTGCTATTGCCTTTTGCAGACAAAGGAATATCCAAATTTACCCATACTTAGACAACTGCCTAATTCAGGCAGTCAGGAAAAGCTGCTCAAGCACCTGGCCTTTGTAAAGTCCCTACTGACCTCCCTAGAGCACACTATCTACGAAAAGAAATCCAAACTAGTACCCACCCAAATGATTACATTCCTGGGAGCAAGCCTGGACACAGCATCCCAGATGGTATTCCTTACACCAGAAAAGCAAACTTACCTGACAGCCTACTTCTCTCAACTAGCCACCAGACCCCAGTTATCTGCAAGGAAAATCCTGCAAGCTCTGGGATTCATGGCATATTGCATTCTACTCATTCCATATGCCAGACTGCATATGAGGAAACTTCAGTGGTACCTAAAAAGCCTTTGATGTCAACACTCTCAAGACCTGGAATCTTATACCAATGATACCTTGCCTAAGGAAAGATTTTCTTTGGTGGGCAGCAGCATGCTCCCACAATAAGGGACTACCTTTCTCACCACACCCCGCCGCCCAGACCCTCACCACAGATACGTCAGACTATGCCTGGGATGCACACCTGGACGACAGGAGCATACAGTGCCAATGGAGCCCACAGCAAATCCATCTGCACATCAACGAGAAAGAAATGTTAGCTGTCCAGCACGCATTGACAGCTTTCAGGCCCCTACTCTCCCCAGGGGCTCTCCTTATCAAAACGGACAACACCACTGTGATGTGGTATATCAGCAAGCAAGAAGGGACTCAATCCTGCCCTCAATGCAGACTGGCCATGACCCTTTGGCACACAACCTCTGCCATGCAACTCCATCTGTTACAGGCATGTTACATTGCACAATTCCTGCCAGGTTCTCTAAACTCTCTGGCAGACCATCTAAGCAGAAATCTTCTGGACCCACACAAGTGGCAGCTAGACAAAAGAATCTTCACAGTGGTAACTCAGAAATGGGACACCCCGAAGGTCGACCTGTTTGCCTCCCACACCAACCATCAGCTCAGCAAGTTCTGCACCAGGGAGAATCACTGCATGGCTTGGAAATTGGATGCCCTATCCTTCCCCTGGGTCAGTCGGTCTATGCATTTCCTCCACTACGCCTCATCACCAGGGTACTGCTCAAAATAAGGGAGGAAAAAACAAGGACAATTCTTATTGCTACAGACTGACCACCCCAGCACTGATACCCACTGCTGCGCAGCCTGTCCCCACTGCCACCATGGCAATTCACTCAGACCCCAACCATCCTGACCAAGAGGGAAGGAGATTTCATGCATCCCCAATTGCAGACCCTCAGTTTGGCAGCCTGGGTTATTCCCTGACCACTGATCAATTTACATCTGGATTCAGGCTAAGGGAGCCAATACTCCACAGCCCTCCCTACCTGTCATCCTGGATTACCTAGCTGACCTGCTACACAGTGGTCTCTCTTTTTCCTCTATTAAAATTCATGCCTATGGTATCTCTGCACATTTCCACACTGAGCAGCCCCTTTTCTCACACCCTCTGATCATACAATTCCTAAGAGGGGCTAGCAACTTGAGGCCACCCAGAAGAGCACCCTCCCCAGCTTGAGACCGTAACTTTGTGTTGGAAAAGCTAACCCTGCCACCCTTTGAACCAGCATCTTCAGCAGACCTAAATTTTCTCTTTTGGAAGACTGCTTTTCTTCTACAAATCACTTCAGCCAGAAGAGTCTCCGAGCTACAAGCACTCATGGCTGTGGAGCCCTTCATCATCTTCCATGCTAACAGGGTTTCCCCTCAGGACTTAACCCATCCTTCATGCCCAAAGTGGTGTCCAGTCTGTCCCTCAACCAATCCATTCATTTGCCCACCTTTTTCCCTAACCCACAAAACAAGGGGGAAAGGATCCTGCACTCTCTAGATGTGCACAGACAGCTCAGATTGTATCTAGTTAGGACTAAATCATTCAGAAAGTCTGATCAATTACTGGTTAGCTTTGCTGCAGGGGCAGAGGGTAAAGCCATCTCCAAACAAACAATTTCAAAGTGGATAGCACACTGCGTCCATTTCTGTTACAAGCAACACGGAAAACCTCCCCCTAAAGGGGTCAGTACTCACTCCACCAGAGCAGCCTCCACCTTTGCAGCTTTCCTCAGAGGAGTCCCCACCAGGGACATCCTGGAGACTGCCAGCTGGACATCTGTTCACACTTTCACCAAGCATTACCACCTGCCTATCTTCTCCAAATCCATGGCAGGCTTTGCCACTCCAGTCTTACAGGGCATCCTAGCCAGCCCCTAGTCTCCTTAACTGCCTCCACCCTTTCCCTCAGCTTTGGGAATCAACCCAAATGTGATGACTGCAACAGTGAAACACGAAGAACATAGTACATTTGTGTACACTTGCCATAAATGTAGATGTTCGAGTGTATTCACTGTTGCAGTCCTGGTTTCCCTCCCTCCATCCCCCCTTCTTTCTCGCTCGCTCTCTCTCACTCGCTCTCTCTGTCTCTCCCTCTCCTTGCAAGGAGCATTTTGGTATTTACTTTCTACTGGTGGGGTTCTTCCACCATAATCTGGCTCCCACGTGGGGGGCTCCAGACAGGGCAAGAAAAACTGATGTAATGGCGTTGGCTGCTTTACTTTATAATACTGACAACCTGACGTCAGTCCTACATTTATAGTAAGTGTACACAACTGTACTTTCTCCCTTTTCAAATTGGCCAGGGGCAATTACCTCAAGTGTCCTTACAGAATAGATCTACTCACATATGGTGAAGGGTGTTTGATGCACCCTGACCCCAGTCAACTTCAACTGACGTTAGGTACTTTTTTACTGAGGACGTGCAGCAGTTGCTAATACAGGCAAAAAAAAAAAAACCTGGTACTAGAAAATCATATATTAGCAAATGAAAAAGGTTTTCTAGTTGGTGCCAGCAACATAACCCGCACCAATTTAAGCAAGTTCTAGTTTTATAATATTTGTGTGAATTACTATCCTATGGCATTTTTTTACTCCTCTGTCAAGGTTCATTTATTGTCCATTTCAGCATGTCTGCCGCTGGATTGTTCTTTTTCAGTTCATTCTCATGTCAGAATGTTTTTGAAATGGGTTTTGCATAATAGGTATCCAAGAAAACTGGTGGCCCATCCATGAGATCTTAAGTTTGTGTTGGGGAAGCTAACTAGCACTTGCTTCAGTTGAACTAGCTAACCTTGATGACTTGAGGTTCTTAACGTGGAAAACTGATTGCTCTGACCTGCAAGCTCTTTATGGTGAGTCAACCTTATCCCATTTTCCACAAAGATGTGGTTTCTTTGCGAGCTAATCCTCCTTTTATGACTAAAGTGGTATATATTCGTATACCAGTAAAATGTTTATACTGCCCTATGCAATTCCTGTGAAAGTTTTTACATAGGAAAACTTGTTAGACTTAAACAAAAGGATTTATGAACATTTATTGGCAGTTAAGAAGAGGGATTTTTTAATGCACTTGCTAAAGCATGCTAGTTCATGCATTGATTTTTAGAAATTTTCTTTTTTTGTGTTGGATAGTGTCACATGCAACATTTTTAGTGGTGACTTTAAGACTTAGAATGTGGTGTGACTTTCTGGCAAATAGACCTTGCAGCAGATCAAGCACCAGGTTTCAATGAAAGTGTCAGCATAAAATGTTTTATACAGTTAAAAGTATCAGAAATGTTAAGTGTTTATTGGTTCATTTCTTTAATATCCACACTGTGGTCATCATGGTTATTCTACGGTTAAAGATATGGTTTATATATTTTACAAAACTGTATTCAAAGTGAGTACTTCAAGAATTTTTTTTATATTTTCTTATGGTTTGTACACGTCATTAACACACCTTATAACTGGCTGACTTTATTGGCCATTTTTTTCATGTGATCTATTGGCGTTTCTTTTAAACAGTGGAATGTGTTTGTTTTATGTTTTTTCTAGTGAAGTTCTGGTTCATTATTAAATAGAACAAAAATGCTAATTACTTGTGTCTGGATTCTCTGATTCCTACCTGTCTTGCGTTTTTGCGTTCTTCAGTTTTGCATATCTACTGTTATAGTAAGTTCATCAACACAACTGTACTTTACTTTACTTTCTTTTGATGTGCATAAACAGCTCTGGTGATATTTGGACCAAGTATGTTAGGAAGTCTGATCAGCTTTTTGTCTCATTTTGTAAACTGCTTCTGGCTCTAGTTAGGTAAGGCACATTGTACCAGAGCTGCTGCTGCTTCAGGGCCTTCCTTTAAAGTTTTAGATTCCAAATATGTGCTTGAAGCAGTTACTTGGTCTTCTGTTTACACTTTTTCAAAACATTACAAAATTGATGTTTTCTTAAAGATGAGAGTAGCTTGCTCGGTTATTCTTACTAGGTCTTTTGGACCATTACCTTGTTTGAAGTGTGGGAAGCAAGTACTGCATTAAGATTTTCATTCCTTTTGTCGGTTTTGTTTGGGGGCCTCAGGATGTTGATTCTAATTGTCAGGATTGTGCTAACTTTATAACTAAAACCTTTAAGCATAGGGCCGAAGTCCTTGCAGCACACATGGAATCTTCAGTGCCCGTCCTTGCTGCCCATCTTCCCTCCTCGGCTTTGGTTGCTACTTTCCTAAGAAACAAAAAAATCAAAAGCATAAGGAAAAAGAATCAGCAGATGAAGACAATCCTTCAGTGTCTGCAACTAAGTTAACTGATGACTCTGGTGAAACACTTTTGCAGCCCGCAGGTCTGGCAGCATCCAGGCCCGAGCCCACTGGTGTGTCCCCTCTGGAGGCCACCATGGTAGCAGGCCACTAAATTTCTGTCTCCAACTTCGTGTCATCTAGGTCTGAGGTCATTCATTAGGCCTCAGCTTTCAGTGCATGAACATTGGTTACCGAGGGAAAAGGTTCTTCTTCCATGGTTTTACATGAACACACTCCTCCTACAAGGACTGATGCCCTGGTCGTCTGACCATGGACAGAGTCCACCCTTTATAATCGGACACCTAAACCAAAATGAACACTCGGTGTGCATCAGCCTACTTCACAGTCACTTGCTACTACTACTTTGGTCAAAACTCAGGATTTACTAAAAATTGCCCAGGAATTAATGGCCATTATGAAGTCCAGAGTGCCTAGCCAGGCACCAACAACTACTCCTATAACCACTCCTAATAAAAGACCAGGGGAGGTTGCTTTTCTGGAAGACTCTGATTCTTCAGAATCTGAGAATGAGGAGGAGTTTTTTTATTCTGAACACCTTCCCCCTCTGTCCTATCCTGACTCATATTTAGATGATGCCCTTTCCTTGGCCTCTGCCCCCAGAAGATTGGTCATTTAAAGATGCACTTCATAAGATGAAGAAGGCTTTTCAGTTGGGAGAGTAAGGAATTCTTTTAAATTCATTACATACATCTATGTCTGCCAATCCCCAAGCCATTAACTATCCCTCCATTCCATGTGGTGTTAGATGATGATGTTCTTCGTGTTTCACTGTTGCAATCATTACATTTGGGTAATCTGCTGGCAGGTTGCCCTCGGTCGCCTGAATATCAAAGTCTTGGGTCCTGCGTCAGTTGCTGTCTCCTCTTCCATGACGTCAGGTCGTCAGGGGTATAAAACATGTAGCCGACGCCACTTTCTTCAGTCTTTCTTGCAGAGCGGTGCCCGAAGCAGAAGCAGTTCGCAAGAGCTGGTTGGCCGACTCCTGAAATTTTCGCATTCGAGTTTCAGAACCGAAGTCTTCAATTAAAGCTAAGTACCCCGTTGGGGAAACTTTTTCTTGCTCCTTACCGATGTCAGTAAAAGTTAATAATTGCATTACTTGTGGGAAGCAAATACCTCATATGGATTTTCATTTGTACTGTGTTCCTTGCCTAGGCCCAGATCATAACGTGCCTTGCTGTCGGTTTTGTGCTAGATTTAACAAACGCACTATTAAGTGTCTGTATATCTTTGCTTCAAAATATTTTGGATCCAGATTTAATTACCCAGAAATGTCGTTGGATAGCAATCTGACTACCGGAGCTCACAAAAAACGCAAAGAAAAGGACAGAGACAGACCGTCTAGGTCCAAAACTGACGAAGCTTCTGCTAAGCCAGTCGCCGGTACTCAGTGAGGTGCTTTCGCAGCCCCTGATACCTGCTACTTTTGAGTCTCAGGCCTCTACCGAGGCCCATGCGGAGTCAGGTATGCCGCGAGATTCTCAGAGTATTGAACCCGCGGATGTCTCTCCCTCGGATGGGTCTGAAGCCACTGAGCAGGCACCGGCTTCTGAGGGTGTTTTTAGGCCTCAACGTTTCTATATAAAACTGACGCCAGCTTCAAAAACAAAAGCAACTTCTAAGTCTAAGAAACCGATGCATGAGCCACGTGCTCAGGCCCCTATGCCTAAAAAACAGATGATCAAAATGGCTGAAGACTTAATTACCTCCCGCTAAGAGGCCTGGACAAGACACTGATTATGAATCTTCAGATCAGGTTTCTATTTCTTCTGATCAGGAATTTTCTATACCACCCTATGAGGATTCAGATGCTGAAGAATCCATTCCATCTGCATCTCCTCCCGAGGATTATTCCTTTGGAGAAATCTTGCATACTTTAAGGGAACATTTTCATTGAGAGAGTCAGGATTTATCTGAATCAAAAAAGAGGCTTAGGGATTTTCTTCTTCTTCCTCAGCATAGGCTTTTGGCTATACCTCCTGTATTAGACATTGTTGATGATGTATTTGCGGAATCAAGCATGGCTCCTGATTCCCTACCTCCAGCTCCTAGTAAACCAGACAGATATTACAGGGTTCCTGACTCCCACAAATTTTTATTCAAAAATCCTGCTGCTGATCCTGAAACTATCTCACAGGGTCCCAGAGGTGTAAAGGCCTCAACAGCCAAGAATCCTATCCCCTCTGATAGTGTTTCCTGGGCATTGGATAGATGGGAAAAGAAGGTTTATACATCTGCAGCCGTGGCAATTAGTGCCTTAAACTGCCATTTTCATATGCTTAAATATCAGCAGCATGTTATGAGCATATTGAAACAGAAAATGATGTTGATTTCTGATTGTGTGGAAAATAAAGAATTTCAGGAATTATTGCATGCAGCAGAACAGGTTGGAAAGCATACTTTGCAATGTGGTTTTGATTCCTTGGAGGCCTCTTGCAGGGCCGCAGTTACTGGATCTGTGATTAGAAGGCATGCCTGGCTCAAGGAGCAAAGTCTGCCTGATCATGTTAAAGCTAATTTGTTGG
Organism: Protopterus annectens; assembly: GCF_019279795.1. Classification (NCBI taxonomy): domain Eukaryota; kingdom Metazoa; phylum Chordata; order Ceratodontiformes; family Protopteridae; genus Protopterus; species Protopterus annectens. The sequence continues at coordinate 1,370,670,812 of NC_056735.1, read as the reverse complement.
ATACACCTTTACAGCATGATACTCTGGTAATAAGGCAGAAGATGTTTTAAAGAAAATGGAAGACAAAGCTAAATCTTTGCAAACTGTAAAATATTTCTTACAAGTGCAGCCACCCAGATTCAGTAGACACTGGCCTACTAAAAATTGGTCCTTTCCTGTGTCTAACAGGGCCTCACAAGACAAATCCAGGTGCTCAAAAGGCTGTAGTTGCCAATCACAGGGTTCTTAAAGGTCAAAGCAATGGGGTGCCTCTACCTCCAAATCTGGAGGAAACAAAGCACAACCCTACAGTAGGCAGTCTCAATGACTTCCCTCTAACATCACCAAGCACTTATCTGTTGGCAGCCCCCTTGGGGGGAAAATTAGCACTTCATGCTCAAAATTGGCAGTTAATAACCCAGGACAAGTGGGTATTAAACATAGTATCCCAGGGGTACATATTTCATTTCCATACTTTGCCAATTCCAAATGGTTGGCCAGATCTGCCACAAAATCAGTGGGCAGAGGCTCAGAAACAAGTTACGTCCCTCATGGATATGGGGGCTATTCAACCAGTACCAGAACAGGAAAAAGGACAAGGTTTTTATTCAAGACTGTTCCTGGTACCCAGAAAAGACAATGCCTGGCGTCCAATACTGGACTTACCGATTTTGAACACATTCTTGGACATCCCAAAATTCAAAATGCTGACTTCACAACAGCTTCTGCCCATGCTGGGCAAGAACGTTTGGTTAGTGACTCTAGACTTAAGAGGCATACCTGCATATCCCAATAAGGGAATCATGCAAAAGATACCTCCGCTTCAAGGCATGTTTTATGCATTACCAATTCTCTGCACTGCCCTTTGGCTTATCTAGTGCGCCCAGGGTCTTTACAAAGTGCCTGGCACCAGTAATTGCATTTTGCAGACGGGGCATACAAATCTATCCTTACTTGGACGACTGTCTCATTCAAGCAGAAAACAAGGACATTCTTCAACATCTGGCGTTTGTAAAAAAGCTTCTAACATGCCTAGGGTACACAATAAATGAAAAGAAATCACAACTGGTACCCTCTCAAAAAACTACATTCCTGGGTACAAGCTTGAATACAACTGCCCAGATAGCTTACCTTACGCCAGACAAAGGCAACTGACTGTATAATTCAAACAGATGGCAACAAAAACCCAGTTATCTGCAAGACACATTCTGCAGGCTTTGGGGTTCATGGCATCCTGCAATCTACTAATTTCATATGCAAGACTACATATGAGAAAACTACAATGGTATCTAAAAAGCTTATGGAGTCAACATTGTCACAGTCTGGAAACAATGATTCCTCTCATTCCCTGACTGCAACAGGAGTTTCTTTGGTGGGTAGAGACATGTCACCAGAACAAGGGATGGCCTTTCACTCTAACCCCTGCCATCAAAACCCTAACTACAGATGCATCAGACTATGCTTGGGGGGTGCACCTGGCGGGGAGATGCATTCAGGGCATATGAAGCCTAAAACAAATGCATGTGGAGCATTTCTCCCCGGGCCTCCGCTGAAAACAGGCACTGTGGAACCTAGTCGGACATTCCCGGTCAACAAATGATAAATAAATAAAAATAAAAAATAAAATAAATAAAAATCTGCATATCAGCCAAGAAGAGATGCTAGCTGTTCAGAATGTCCTGACAGCCTTCAAGGACTTACTTCATCCAGGACAACTACTGATAAAGACAGACAACATCACGGTTATGTGGCACATAAACAAGCAAGGGGGGTACACATTCCTACCCCCTTTGCAGACTAGCCATGGCATTGTGGAACACAGCCTTGACCTACCAAGTACATCTTCAAGCTCAATTCCTGCCAGGAAAACAAAATACTCTGGCAGACGACCTAAGCGGAAATCTTATGGACCCTCACGAGTGGAAACTGCATCCACAAGTCTTCAGCATGATAACAGAGAAATGGGGGAGCCCAGACAGAGATGTATTTGCCTCTCCCCAAAATTATCAACTGGACAAATTCTGTACAAGGACTTATCACAGACAAGTATGGAAAGTGGATGCCCTCTCCTTCAATTGGAAAAACCTATCAGTCTATGCCTTTCCCCCTCTGCCTCTTCTCCCCAAGGTCAGACAGGAAAAAACAAAAAATGATCCTAATTGCCCTGGACTGGCCTCACCAGCACTGGTACCCATTTCTAAGGAATATGTCTCAACTCCCTCCTTGGTACTTGCCTAAAATACCATATCTCATCTACTGTCTCAGCAGAGCAATCAAATTCTGCACACTCAACTCCAAACTCTGAACCTGGCAGCATGGCTGATCATGTAATTTATTCAAACACCACCTCTCAGTAAATCTGTGATGGATGTCATTTTGGAAGCCAGAAGGCCTACTACTAGAAAATCTTATGCGGATAAATGGAAGAGATTCTGTGCTTGGAACCAAACACAAGGAACGGACACAACAAAGCCAAATATTCTTCAGATTTTACAATACTTGACTGAGATGCTTGACAAGGGCCTATCTTTTTCTTCAGTAAAAATCCATGCCTCTGCCATCTCGGCTCATTACAACACGGAGCCTCCCATCTTTTCTCATCCTCTGCTAAAATAGTATCTTAGAGGGGCCAAAAATTTCAGGCCTCCGAGAAGATCACCAACTCCTGCATGGGACCTCAATTTTGTGCTGGAAAAAACTCACCCTGCCTCCTTTTGAACCAGCAGCTACTGTGGGTATAAAGTTTTTATCTTGGAAAACAGCTTTCCTTTTGGCAATCACTTCAGGAAGAAGGGTTTCAGAACTACAGGCCCTCATGGCTGTGGAGCCTTTTATTACATTTTACCTGGACAGGGTGTCCCTCAGGACCAGTCCTTCCTTTATGCCTAAGGTAGTATCCAGCGTGGCTCTTAACCAAACTGTTCACCTGCCAACATTTTACCCAAATCCGCAGAACAAGAGGGAGTGGATTTTGCATTCCTTGGACGTACACAGACAACTAAGATTCTACTTAAACAGGACCAAATCTCTAAGAAAGTCTGAGCAACTACTGGTGGCATTTTCTGCAGTATCAGAGGGGAAGGCTATATCAAAACAGACTATTTCTAAGTGGAGAAGCCATTGCATTCGTTTCTGCTACTTGCATCATGGTAAACCAGTGTCCAAGGGAATTGGGTCACATTCCACCAGGGCTGCCTCTACCTCAGCAGCTTTTCTCAGAGGAGTTCCAACCAAAGACATTTTAGAAGCTGCTACTTGGAGCTCTGTTCATACTTTTACAAAGCATTATCAGTTGCCTCTCTTCTCTAAGTCCAGAGCAGGCTTTGTCACTGCAGTTCTGCAGGGCCTTATAGCCGCTCCTAATGCTATTTAGCTCCATTCTCCCATCCATAGCTTTGGGATTCTACCCAAATGTAATGACTGCAACAGTGAAACATGAAGAACAGTATAGTAGTATACACTTACCATAAATGTAGATGTTTGAGTGTATTCACTGTTGCAGTCCGGGTTACCGACCCACCATCCCCCTTTTTTCTAGAACTTGTCTTTCCTTCACTAGATTCTAAAGCCTTTGTGGTGTATTTGCTTTTAGATGAAGGTAAAGTTTATGTTGATAAAAGTGCATTTATTTATATATTGCTGTTTAAATTTATATATATATATATATATATATATATATATATATATATATATATATATATATATATATATATATATATATATACACTCCCCATTTGGGGGGCACCTGACATCTGGGGCAAGAAAAACTGAAGAAAATGGCGTCGGCTGCATGTTTTATATCCCTGACAACCTGACGTCATGGAAGAGGAGACAGCAACCGATGCAGGACCCAAGACTTCGATATTCAGGCCGACTGTGGGCAACCTGCCAGCAGATTACCCAAATGTAATGACTGCAACAGTGAATACACTTGAACATCTACATTTATGATAAGTGTACACCACTGTACGTTTTTGAGAACATCTCTGATGTCCTTCATGGATGCATCTGCACAGTGGCGTAACTACGAGAGGCGAAGTGAGGCAATTGCCTCAGGGCGCCAAGCTGTAGGGGGCACTTTGGGCTGTGCTGGTACACTCAGAACTGACAGCATTGCATACAAGGGCACCCGCAGGCAGGTGCAAGGGGGTGCACTTGCACCCCCTTGGAACCGGGCTGGCTGAGAAATTTATTTTAATTAAAAAAAAAACTTTTTTTTTTTAAAGGGCGTTCCTCTTTAAGAACGCCCTTTACATCCCGTCCAGTCGCGCAGATGCAACAGGTGTTTGCGACCTGTTTTCGTCTTCTGTGCGACTCGGGGAGGGCTGCTACTGAACTATTTGGAGGGAAACAGTTACAGAAATGGCAGCAGAAGGTCTCAGCCTCCAGGTAAGAAAGTCCATTAGTGCTGGGCCAAAGGTTAAGTTTGTTTTTATCTGCCTAACTAACTACAAGCTGGGGCTGTTTTATCTGCTTAACTCATCAGTCTAGAAGCTGTGTGTGTGTATTTATTGTATCTGCTTACTGGACTCACTGTTTTACAAGCTGTCTGCTTAACGGACTTTAACAAACTCCAAGCTGGGGCTGTGTGTGTTATTTCATCTAATCTGCTTAACGGAAAGCTGTATGTGTGTATTTATTTTTTCTGCTTACCAGACTCGCTGTTTGCTATCTGTTTAACGGACTTTAACAAAGTCCAAGCTGGGTCTGTGTGTGTGTTATCTAATTTGCTTAATGGAAAGCTGTATTCTTAACTGAAAGTTGTATTTTTATGTATTGGCCAAATGTGGTTGGGGTGTGTGGGGCTGTAATGTGTTATTTTATCTGTGTAACAGACACAACAGAGTAAACTCTAGAGTCTGGACTCTGCAAGTAAAGAAAAATTTGTGTGCCCAAAGTAACTGTTGTTCTTTCCGGTCCAGTCCTGGTCTTCATGCATCCTGCCCATGCAATTTTTATATACAATTGTTGGGCTACAGTAAGGAGAGTATTTGCTTGCTAGCCTTGTTCTCTTACTTATTGCCACTGCTTATTTCATTTTACAGCAAGGTAGGTACTTCTTTTTTAATTTGTGTCTGTTGCAAGGGGTTGAACTTCTTATTGTTTGCTGGTTAAACAGAACATTGTGTGTGCCATTCGTTCCCTGGTTAAACAGAACATTGTGTGTGCCATTCGTTCCCTTTTATTTACATTGCTGCTGCTTCTTATTTAATTTATGTGTCTGCTCCAAGGGGGTTGAACATCTTATTGCTTAAACAAAACATTATATGTGTTGTTCATTCTGTTCTTATCCACTGCTTAGTGGTGTGTGTGAGCCTGCACTTGAGCACTGTCATGTACTGAGGAGCCAGGTTAGGTTCAAAGCAAGTTCAGAAATCATATTCAGAGGCTGGCTGTACAACTTTAACATATAATTAATTTGTCCTAAGGAGTATCTGATCAGTTTCTGTTCCTGAGAACCTTTGTCTTGCAGTTCACACCCATTAGATGGTCAAGTGAATGTTTGTTATTGTAGAGATGATTCCTTAAGGAGACATTTCTTGTCAAACTACATGATATTCAGGCCAAGAGGACCTTTGTCTTGCAGTTCACAGCCATTAGATGGTCAAGTGAATGTTTGTTATTGTAGAGATGATTCCTTAAGGAGAAATTTCTTGTCAAACTACATAATATTGAGGCCATAGTGGTAGTACATAGAGTTAGCAGGTGGAATTTATTTTCACATACATTTTCAAGGAATTGTGAGCTTCAAGGGAAGAGATGTTTACTGTTCAAGCTAAGTCTGCGTAAAATGTGCAACTGTTTTGTTTAGCAAATGGTATCAGTGTTGTGGTGCAGAATGTCAAAACAGTCTTAGTAGCATAGCAGGTAGCATACTTGCATCTTGATGTAGAGGGCTGTAAGTTCTACTCCCACCACATGTAGATTTGTATTTTAAGGGGTGGAGTGCTGTAGTCCTGAGTATGTCCTCCTTTGGATAAGATGCCTAGTAACTATGAACCTGTGTTTCCGCTTGCCACTTATTCCTATTGCAATATACAAGCTTAGCATTTTTTAAATGTAACATAGGCAATTTATTGTTTAAGGGCAGTAGGCACTGAATTTGTAGATGAAGCACTGAAATATAAAGCTGTTTTTAGCAACAACCTCTCCATTAGTTTCAGATCTCTTTAATGTGAAATTATTCAGATGACTTTTACTTCTGCAGAGATTGTGCATATTGACTGATATTGGTAGATTGTAATGACAGACGTTTAAGTGGCCTTTATGGTTGAAATGTTCTGAATTGGGCAATTTGTCATTATTGGTTCATATGTTTTGTTTCATTGCTTAATTGAAAAATGTTCAAAACTATAAAACACACTCTAAGTGGTGCTGTATTAACAAGGGATATAATTAAATTATTATATATTATAATTAATACAATCAGGAAGGTGAATCAAAGCAGTTATGCATGGTTCAGGAAGGTGAATCAAAGCAGTTATGCATGGTTCTGAAATGTGTGCAAGGGGCCTATGATTTGAAAACAGTCCAAATGTAAACTTAACCTGCCACTGGCCAGATGCATTTTCTTTGAATTATTGTCTATTTATTTATTTTATTTCTTTTCAGATACAGTTCTAGAAAGACTGTGTCATTTTTTTTTGTAAATGAGAGTGGCCAGGAATGTGCTTTCAGAAATGTGATAATCATTGGCATTTTATATGTTGCATGATGCTCTCGTGGGACTTTTTCAGTGCGCGGGCTTCGGCTTCAGGTAGGTGTTTGGATTGTGGGCTTGCTTGCTGTTGTTCAGTCGCTTCGTGGATCGGTCTGTTTGTTTGGGTGTGCAGATCTGTCTGTAGCTTGCTTGCTGTTCTGACAGTCGCTTGGTCATGCGGATCAGTCTGTGGCTTGCTGTTGGGTCGGTCGCTGGGCTAGGTAGGTGAAGGGCTGTGTGTTGATCTGTAGTATTCTGGTTTTAACACTGTGCTGGGAGATGTTAGGAATGTGCGTATTTTCATTGAACTGGACTTATCAGAGCTGGACAGTTCTGTGGTTACTCATGCTCAACGTTGTACAGGTACTGAATATATTTGCGTTTAAGTACAACTTATTGTTCACTATTTTATGTGCCTTGTTAAGCTGAACAAATGGTACGGGATAGCTTAAAGAAGGCTCTCGAAGAAAGAATTTTAGGGGTTAGAAGAACAATGATTACTGCCTTTCTCTGTTATGTGGGACAGGTATGTATGTATGTATCACATACGGAGGTGGATTGGGCACTCTAAATTGACCGTAAGTGTGGGAGAGTGTGTGCTAGTCTGTTGTGTGGAAGAGGTATTACTGCAGGGCTAACCACCCTGTGGTGTAAATAAGCGAGCTTACTTAAGTTACTTGAGCAGGTGGAAGAATTGTTTTCTACATTGTTATACTTAACTTCTGATGTGGTTCCAGCAGACTGGAAAACTGGCATAACAGTGGTCTGGATTTATAAGGTCTGGTCTGGAGACTCTCAAGGTTGATGAGTCTTTAATAAAGGATGTTTCTGTATTTAACTTGAGCTTCTGTCCTTTTGGCATGCTTTAGTACTGCTTTGCTTATTTGGTGTTTTTACTTGTTCAGCTTGCTCGCCATCCTTTTGCTTATCAGGTTGTTAATTCCACACTAATGCTTCCTTGGTAAATTTGAAACAGTTAAATGAGTTTGGTGGGTTGTATTTGCATTGCATGTTATAAAACCATAAGTACCTTAGCTAAGGGTATGCAGTCTAAACGATTAGATTCAACTTTCAATTTACATGTGCACTTTAACATGCTGTCACATCTCTGCATGGCAACTCCATGTAGGCCGTATGCCTTTACTAGAATATACTAGAATAATCAGAATTTCATCTCGATGGCTTGGGTTCCCGGGGGGGGGGGGGTGTTGGGGCGCCTAGGAAAAGTTTGCCTCAGGGCGCTTGTAATGTAGTTACGCCACTGCATCTGCAGTCATAACAACTGGGTTGTCCTGTCGTCAGGCAGCCCTTCGGTCGGCCGGATTCCAAAGTCCGGGTCCGGCTTCGGCTGATGTCGCACTTCACCCGACGTCATCTCTGCTGGTCTTCGGGTATAAAGGCATCAGCCGACGCCTTTTTCTTCAGTCTTTCTTGCCGCGTGGCGCCCGAAGCAGAAGCTGTTCGCAAGTGCCGGTCGGTCAGATCCAGAGATTACTACTACCGAATACTCCTTTGAAGACTTCTAAAAGCTAAGTACCCCATTGGGGACTCTTTCTTGCCTCAGCCGATGTCAGAAAAAGTCAATAACTGTTTAACTTGTGGGAAACAAATACCTCATAAAGATTTCCACTCTTACTGTTTGCCTTGTTTAGGCCCAGACCACGACGTAGCAGCCTGTTCGGCCTGTGCTTCTTTCAACCGACGAATGCTTAGACGTCGGTCGGAGTTTGCTGAACAGTTTTTCGGCTCTGAATTTGCGTACATTATGCCGTCTGATCCTCCGACTACCCAAATTGTTAAAAAACGCAAAGAAAAAGACCGACACTCGCGGTCCGCGGTTTCGGCCGAAACCATGGTTAAGCAAACCGCGAGTGTCTCGGTTTCGGCCGAAACGAGAAAACTGATCAGAGTACAGCCGAATCAATGACTACTACTGAGGTTCCGGTTACCTTACTTGAATCGGCCTCAGAAATTTTACCTACTACAGTGGTTACTAGTGACTTATCAGACACCATCCCTTTGGATGTCTCTACCCCAGCACGTGGTGCTGCTAGGCCTCCTGCAGCCATGTCTATTAAGGCCTTCGCCAGGGCTAAAGCAGCCAAATCTACTAAGTCAGTGCCTGTTAAACCCCCCTCAACCAGGCCCACTTCTAGTTCACAAATGCTTACTCTGGCAGAAGATTTAATATCCTTAATTAGGGATCTCAATCTCACCCAGACAGGGCCTCTCAGCCCCCAGAAAAGAGACCTAGAGCAGAGCCCCTCAAGCCTGTGTCCTCTGATGATTCTGCGGAAGACTCAGATATTACAGACCAGCCAGAGGCTCCTTTCTCCAATTTTGAGGACTCAGATGCTGAAGAATCCATTCCAGCTGCTTCCCCACCAGAAGAATTCTCCTTTGGGGAAACCTTACATGCCATGAGAGAACAATTCCAATGGCAGGAACAGGATTTTTCAGACTCCAGAAAAAGACTTAGGACTTTTCTGCACCTACCACAACACAGGCCCTTAGCTATACCTCCTGTCCTCTCTGTTGTGGACGATGCATTTAATGATGTTTGCACTGCACCAGATTCTTTACCTCCAGCACCTGCCAAACCAGATAGATTTTACAGGGTGCCAGACACTCATCATCACCTATACAAGGCCCCTCTTGCAGACCCGAAACTATATCCCAGGGCCCTAAGGCAGTAGCCTCAACCACAGCAAAAACCCTATTCCTTCTGAAAGGGAAGCCAGGTCTTTAGACAGATGGGGCAAAAGGTTTACACCTCTGCTACTCTCTCAGCTAGAGCTTTAAACTGTCAGTTTCACATGATACAATACCAAGAGTTTATGCTTGATCAGTTAACTAAAAGCTATCCTCTGATGACTCTATAGATAAGAAAAATCTATTAGAAATGGTAAATAACATACAACAGGTTAGTAACCATTCCTTAAAATGTGGCTATGATGCACTGGAGGCTTCATTTAGATCAGCCATGACTGGCACAGTGATAAGAAGACATGCATGGTTGAAGGAACAAGTTTTACCGGATCATGTTAAAGCTAAGTTATTAGATGCTCCTATGGATAAGACCAGTTTGTTTGGTACACCTGCCCAGCAGGTAATGAAGAAAATGGAAGAAAAGGCAAAATCTGTACAAACGGTTAAAGATTTCTTGCAGGTTCAGCCCCAAGGTTTAGCAGGAACTGGCCTGCCAAAATTGGTCCTTTCCTGACTCCACAAGATCCCAAAGGGGCAGGAATAGACGTTCCAGAGGCAGAAATCAATCTAGAGGGGGTGCCTACAGAGGACGACAGTGGCAAGGTAATAACAGAGCCACAGGCACAGCCACTACCACTACAACAGGGCAATCACAGTGACTTGATTCTAACTCCGCCTACCAGGGAACAAATAGCAGCACCCTTAGGTGGAAAATTAACCTTATTTTCAAAGAACTGGCACTATATCACAAAAGACAAGTGGATTTTGCAAACCATAGACCAAGGTTACCGGTTCCACTTCCACACTATACCAGTCAAAAGAGGAATGCCAAACCTACCTCCAAATCAAAAAACAGAAGCTCTACAGCAGATAATGCAATTAACAAAGATGAGAGCTGTGGAAAGAGTACCAATAACAGAACAAGGCAAAGGATTCTACTCCAGACTATTCCTAGTTCCAAGGAAAAAAGTTGGAGACCTATTCTCGATCTGTCCACCTTAAACACATACATCATTGTCCCAAAATTCAAGATGCTGACCCTACAGCAACTTCTTCCCATGCTGGGCAAGGAGTGTTGGCTGGTAACTCTAGATCTCAAGGAGGCATACCTGCACGTCCCCATTCGACCAATTTGCAGAAGATACCTCAGATTTCTTGCAGGATCAGAGCACTATCAATTCTCAGCATTGCCCTTTGGCTTATCTACTGTGCCCAGAGTATTCACAAAATGCCTGGCATCAGTAATCGCCCACTGCAGACTACAGGGAATCCAAATTTATCCATACCTGGACGACTGCCTGCTACAAGGGACAACAAAAGCAAGCTGACAACAGATTTACAAAGGGTCATTTACTTGCTACAAGCACTGGGATACACAGTCAATTTGCAAAAATCAAGGCTGATTCCATCCCAAACAAGGACATTCTTGGCGGAATTGGACACAGTAAAACAAATGGCATTCCTAACTGCAGAAAAACAAAAGATCTCCTCTTTACTTCTTGGCACTAACAAACCACAGCAAACTAACAGCAAGAAAAGTTCTGCAGGCCTTGGGCTTCATGGCATCATGCATAATCTTGGTTCCACATGCCAGACTACATATGAGAAAACTACAGTGGTACCTAAAGAATTTATGGTCCCAACACAGGCACAGCCTAGAAGCAGAAATTCCACTAATTCCATGCCTAAAACAGGAGTTCCTATGGTGGGCTCAAGCATGCCAGTCAAACCCAGGCTTACCCTTTCACAAATATCAAGCAAGCCAAACCATCACAACAGACGCCTCAGACCTAGGATGGGGGGCTCACATGCTGGACAAATGCGTGCAAGGATTGTGGACTCGGGACCAGCTTCACCTGCACATCAACCTAAAAGAAATGCTGGCAGTAAAACTGGCAATCCAAAAATTCAGACCATTTCTCAAAGAAGGCCATTTGATGATAAGGACAGACAACACCACAGTCATGTGGTACATCAACAAACAGGGAGGCACTCATTCATACCCCCTATGCAGAATGACTTTGGACCTTTGGAACCTGGCACTCAGCTACAACATCCAGTTACAGGCAATGTTTGTACCGGGAAAGGAGAACACTCTAGCAGACGTGTTAAGCAGAACCACCTCAGATGCTCACGAATGGATGCTACACCCGGACATCTTCAAGACCATCGCAAAGAAATGGGGAATGCCACAGATAGATCTATTCGCTTCCCCTCTCAGCCACCAGCTCAAAAAATTCTGCACAAGGACATTCCATCCACTTGCATCGAAAGTGGATTCGCTCTCCTTCAGCTGGAAAGGCCTGACAGCATATGCATTCCCACCTCTTCCCTTGATACACAAGGTATTACTAAAAATCAAGGAGGAACGTCCAAGGATAATCCTGATAGCTCCAAACTGGCAAAGACAACACTGGTACCCATTGCTGAGGAGCATGTCTCGGGACAAAATGTGGTCAATACCCCTGATGCCTTTGATGTTAACTCAGAACAACTACAGCATCATGCATCCAAACCTAAAACGTTGCAGCTGACTGCATGGCACATCACATAGCAGCAACTATTCCAGATCTCTCCCAAAGGGTTAAAGACATTATCCTTGAAGCCCGCAGACCTTCAACAAGAAGAAACTATGCAGGGAAATGGAAAAGGTTTGTCATTTGGAGTGCTGAAAGAGAGAAGGATGTGTCGAATATAGATATGGCTAACATTCTGGAGTACTTGGCAGAGCTTCTACATACAGGCCTGTCCTATTCCTCCATCAAGATACATGCATCAGCTATTTCAGCAGAATACAGCTTTGATCCACCTGTCTTCTCACATCCTCTACTCAGGCAGTTCCTCAGAGGGATCAAGAATGTAAAACCTCCTAGGAAACCACCACTGCCAGCTTGGGATTTAAACTTTGTGCTAGAAAAGTTGACACTGCACCTTTGAACCAGCAGCAACAGCAGACCTACAGCATCTTTCATGGAAAACTGCTTTCCTACTGGCAATAACCTCAGCAAGGAGGGTTTCTGAACTTCAGGCCCTAATGGCAGTACAACCCTTCCTAATCTTCCACCAAGACAGAGTGTCCATGAGGACTAATCCTACATTTATGCCTAAGGTGGTATCCAGAGTGTCCTTAAACCAGGCAATCCACCTACCTACCTTCTTCCCCAACCCACAAAACAGAGGGAAAGAATGCTGCATACCTTGGATGTACACAGACAGCTACGCTACTACCTGGACAGAACAAAAGTAACAGAAAAACTGACCAGCTTTTTGTAGCCTATGCAACAGGAAGGGAAGGAAAAGCAATTTCCAAACAGACAATCTCCAAATGGATAGGAAATTGCATACGATTCTGTTACTCCTTCCATGGAAAACCAATTCCACAGAACATACGACCTCATTCTACAAGAGCAACAGCCACTACCACAGCCTTCTTACGAGGAGTGGCAACCAAGGACATTATTGAGGCGGCTACTTGGACCTCCGTGCATACATTTGCCAAGCATTATAATTTACCTCTGTATTCCAGATCCCGAGCAGGGTTTGCCACTGCTGTACTGCAAGGGATCCTAACCACACCATAATCTATTCTTCCTCCTCCCTAGTTGGCTATGGTATTCTACCCAGTTGTTATGACTGCAGATGCATCCATGAAGGACATAGTACAGTTTTGTACCTACCATAAATGTAGATGTCCGAACTGGATAGCATCTGCAGTCAGGATTACCCTCCCTCCTTCCCCTCTGTGGTGCTCCTAGGGTATTTACCCTCCTAATAGCTAGCTGGTGGGGGGGAGTCTTTTATGGTGTATTTGTTTGTATATATGTACATACATGCTTATTTTTTGTGTTTGCCTTCTATCCTTTGGGGAACATTGGCATTTTTACCCAAAATTTAGACTTCCAAGAGGGCAACTGGCATCTGGGGCAAGAAACACTGAAGAAAATGGCGTCGGCTGATGCCTTTATACCCGAAGACCAGCAGAGATGACGTCGGGTGAAGTGTGACATCAGCCGAAGCCGGACCGAAGGGCTGCCTGACGACAGGACAACCCAGTTGTTATGACTGCAGATGCTATCCAGTTCGGACATCTACATTTATGGTAGGTACAAAACTGTACTTTCACTTGGATTTCCCGTCCCTTGCACCAAGGAAGCCTGATTGTTTTACAGAGTGCTTGACTCTCATAAACATCTGTACATGAACCCACAAGTTGACCCATCTGTAGTGTCCACTGAAAACACTAAAGGTGCACCTAAACCTGCTACTAGACTTCCCATAGCCAATGACAGGGAAAACAGAATACTGGACAGGTTAAGAAAAACACCACTGCATCTGCTACCCTATCTATGAGGGCAATTACCTGACACTTCCACATGTTGAAAAACCTGAGTCCTTGCAACAACAAATTCTTGACAAAGCAAATATCGTTGCAGATAAATCCCTACTAAACAACTTATAAGAAACAGCTAAGGTAGCACTGCAGTGTTCTATTCATTCCCTGAAGTGTGGTTATGATGTATTAGATGCGTCATGCAGGGCAGCATCTACTACCCCTGTTATAAGGAGGCACACATTGCTTAGGACAGAGTCACTATCTGACCAAGTAAAGGCAAGATAAAGGGAGCCTTCGCGAATCTGAAAGACCAAGACAGTTTAGAAGATGGCAACTTGAGCAACACTCCAGGGATGTGGGTCCCAAAGATTCTTCGCCCCAAAGAGAATATTTGTGACTATCCACTTTCCCTCCCCCATTCCATTAGCAGGAAGACTGTCTTCCTTTCCACATCAGTGGATACTCATCACTTCAGACCTGTGGGTACTAAGCATCATAGAAAAAAGTTAATTCATCCAATTCAGAGAGAGCCCTCCCATCTTAGAGATACTTCAATCTCCAAAGGCCCTGGAAGCTCTCCTGCCACCAATCCTAAAAGAGCTTTTTCAACAGGGATCCATCCAACCAGTCCCTCTGGGGAGGAGGAAACTGGTTTCTACTCGAGACTTTTCATAGTACCAAGAAAGTAAGGTACTTTGAGAACTATTTTAGACTTCTCCAAATAGTTTCTAAACATTAAGTTCAGGATGCTGACCCTGGAGAAACTGTTGTCCATGATCTTTCCAGGTGCATATATGGTTACAATAGACATGAAAGATGCTTAACTTCACATTCTTTTAGCAACAGGTTCCCACTTTCAGTTCAGTGCTTTATCATACAAGTTTTCCATTGCCCCCAGAGTATTCACAGAATGTCTACCTCCAGTATAGCACACTGCAGGATACTAGGGAGTGCCCATTTACCCCTACCCAGATGATTGTCTCATCCAGGGGAAGAACTGTCCTGGAACTTCAAACAGTGTTACAGTCTACCTTTAGGGCATAAAATCAAGTTTGGCAAGCCCCACTTTCAGCCCCAGACAAGAATCCTCTTCCCTGGGTGCTTTGATAGACTGTATTCAACAGAAATCCCCCACCACCACCAAGATAAGGTGGCCTTCCTGACAGAATTTCTTCTCAGTCTTATGATATTACAAACCATAACAGCAAGGGAGCATCTGAGGGCTCTAGGTTTCATGGCATCATGCATCCTGGTGACCCCATTGACAAAACTTCACATGAGGAATCTTCCAGGCGCAGTGTTTTTCCTATCGGAGACGGCAAAGGCCATCACCACAGACATTCTTAGGCATTCACTTATGCCCCTTGAAGGTGTCTGTCTGTGTGTGTGTCTGTGAGAGAGAGAGAGAGAAGGGGTGTCTGGACCCCAGACCATAGGAAACTTCACATAAACCAGAAAGAGCCGCTGACCGTCTTTCTAGCTATTAAAATCTTTGAGTTACCTGTCCTCTGGCATACTGCAGATGTGGACGGATGATCCCACAGTTATGTGGCACATCAACAAGCAAGGGGGAAGTCAGTCCTATCCATTCTGCAGTCTAGCAGTAAAGTTGTGGCTCTTGGGATAACAATTGCAATTGACTCTGGTAGCATCCTACATCCCAGGCCTGAACAACACCTTAGCAGATTCATTGAGCAGGGGCATTCTGGACCCTGACGAATGGATGCAAAAATGGGAGATTTTCCTGGACTTCACCCATATATTTGGGCTGCCCCCGGCATAGACCTATTTGTCAGCCATAACAATGTGCAACTCCCAAGGTTTTGCTCAATAACCCAACAGACATAGAGATGTAGAATAGACACATTCTCCTTCAAGTGGTTAGGTGTCTTCCTGTATGCCTTCCCACCCTTTCCCCTGATGCCAAGGGTACTAATAAATGTGAGGTCAGACAAGCCAAGTATGATTGTTATAGTCCCTTTCTGGCTAAGGCAGCACTGGTTCAACTTCCTCCAGGCCCTGAGCGAAGGAAGATATTTCATCCTACCACAAGTGATAGATCTACTCACTCAGCTAAAGTCCTCTGTTATTCATGCTCACCTGAAGACACTCAGGCTAACAGCTTGGAGGATTGGTTTCTGACCCTGTATAACACAGCCTATTCTACAGAAGTGCTGTCTGTCCTGAGAGAAGCTAGAAAACCAACTACCAGAAAGTCACACTTATCCAAGTGGAAAATGTTTTCTCTGTGGTGCAGGAACAAAAACATTAACCCATCACAGGCAGAGGTAAACCTTCTGATGTTATGTAGGCCTATCTCGCCGTAATTCTTGCCGGATGGGTACGGAGCCGATTCTTGGCTCCGACTCAGCCTGTACTAAAGCTCGAGAGCTTATACTGGCTCAAGGCTAACCCCTATCCCATGGTGCCTCACGGCAGATGTCCTTCAAGGATGCATCTGCAGTCCTTACAAATGGGTTGTCCTGTCGTCAGGCAGCCCTTCGGTCGGCCGGATTCCAAAGTCTGGGTCTGGCCTCGGCTGATGTCGCACTTCACCCGACGTCATAGCTGCAGTTCTTCGGGTATAAAGGTATCAGCCGACGCCATTTTCCTCAGTCTTTCTTGCCGCGTGACGCCCGAAGCAGAAGCTGTTCGCAAGTGCCGGTCGGTCAGAACCAGAGATTTCTACTACCGAAGACTTCTAAAAAGCTAAGTACCCCGTTGGGGACTCTTTCTTGCCTCAGCCGATGTCAGAAAAAGTGAATAACTGTTTAACTTGTGGGAAACAAATACCTCATAAAGATTTCCACTCTTACTGCCTACCTTGTTTAGGCCCAGACCACGACATTGCAGCTTGTCTAGCCTGTGCTTCTTTCAACCGACGGACGCTTAGACGTCGGTCGGAATTTGCTGAGGAGTTTTTCGGCTCCGCTTTTGTTTACATTATGCCGTCGGAAACTCCGACTACACAAATAACTAAAAAGCGCAAGGAAAAGGACCGACACTCGCGGTCCGCGGTTTCGGCAGAAACCGCGGTTAAGCCAACCGCGAGTGTCTCTGTTTCGGCTGAAACCGAGTCCACGGTTCTTCCTTCGGCCGAAAGCTTACCTCCTACCGAGGCCTCATCCAGCATGGCTGAATCTGCTACTGAAATTCCACCTGCTCTTGCAGGTTCACAGGATTTATCTGATACTATTCCTTTAGATATTTCTACTCCTGCACGTGGAGCTGCTAGGCCCCCTGCATCCATGTCGATTAAGGCTTTTGCCAGGGCTAAAGCAGCAAAATCTACCAAAACTGTGCCTGCTAAGACCCCCTCTCACAGGCCTAGCTCTAGTTCTCAAATGCTTAGTCTAGCAGAGGATCTCATTTCTTTGATCCGGGGATCCCAACCACCCAGACAGGGCCTCTCACCCACCTCCAGAGAAGAGGCCTAGAGTAGAGCCCCCTGAGCCAGTTTCTTCAGATGACTCCTCTGATGATTCAGATAATACAAACCCTCCAGAGGGCCCTTTTTCTCCTTATGAGGACTCTGATGCAGAAGAGTCCATTCCTTCTGCCTCTCCGCCTGAGGAATTTTCTTTTGGGGAAACCTTGCATGCTATGAGGGAACAATTCCAATGGCAGGGCCAGGATTTTTCAGACTCTAGGAAAAGGCTTAGAACTTTTTTGCATTTGCCACAGCATAGACCTTTAGCCATTCCTCCAGTACTTACTGTTGTGGATGATGCATTTAATGATGCTTGTACTGCTCCTGATTCTCTTCCTCCGGCCCCTGCTAAGCCCGATAGGTACTACAGGGTTCCGGACACACATTATCATTTGTATAAGGCTCCTTTTGCAGATCCTGAAACTATCTCCCAGGGACCCAAGGCTGTAGCAGCCACCTCCGCCAAAAACCCCCTCCCCTGAAAGGGAATCTAGGGCCTTAGAGAGATGGGGTAAAAAAGTTTACACTTCTGCTACTCTTTCAGCTAGGGCCTTAAACTGTCAATTCCACATGATTCAGTATCAGGAATTTATGTTAGATCAGTTAACTAAAAAACTGTCCTCGGATGAACCATTAGACAAAAAATCTGTTCAGGAAATGGTACATAACATTCAGCAGGTCAGTAATCATTCCTTAAAATGTGGCTATGATGCACTGGAGGCTTCTTTTAGATCAGCTATGACTGGTACAGTGATCAGAAGACATGCATGGTTAAAAGAACAGTCCTTACCAGACCATGTTAAATCAAAGCTCCTAGATGCTCCTATGGATAAGCTCAATTTGTTTGGCTCCCGGCACAGCAGGTGCTGAAGAAGGTGGAAGAAAGCAAAATCTGTCCAGACAGTCAAGGATTTCTTGCAGGTCCAGCCTCCAAGGTTTAGTAGGAACTGGCCTTCCAAGAATTGGTCCTTTCCAGACACCTCCAGAGCCCAGAGAGGCAGGAATAGGCGCTCAAGAGGCAGGGGTCAATCCAGAGGTGCCTACAGGGGACGTCAATGACAGGCTAACAACCAGCGAGGTACTGCCACAGATCCAGCCACCACCACTTCCACAGGACAATCACAGTGACTTGGCTCTGGCACCGCCTACCAGGGAACAACTAGAAGCACCCTTAGGCGGAAAGCTAGCCTTATTTTCAGTAAACTGGCACTACATCACAGGAGACAAATGGATTTTACAGACAATAGACCAAGGTTACAGGTTTCACTTCCATACTCTACCAAGGAAGAGAGGAATGCCAAACCTACCTCCAAATCAGAAAACAGAAGCTCTACAACAAATAAATCACTTACTAAGGATGAGAGCTATAGAAGGGGTACCGTCTATGGAACAGGGGCAAGGATTTTACTCCAGACTCTTTCTGGTACCAAGAAAAGAAAACCAATGGAGACCTATTCTAGACCTGTCCGCTCTAAACACATACCTCATTGTTCCAAAATTCAAAATGCTGACCCTACAGCAGCTTCTTCCCATGCTGGGCAAGGAGTCTTGGCTGGTAACTCTAGATCTCAAGGAGGCATACCTGCACGTCCCCATACGACCAAATTGCAGAAGATACCTCAGATTTCTTGCAGGATCAGAGCATTATCAATTCTCAGCATTGCCCTTTGGCTTATCTACTGCGCCCAGAGTATTCACGAATTGCCCGGCATCAGTGATGGCTCATTGCAGGCTTCAGGAAATTCAAATTTACCCTTACCTGGACGACTGCCTGTTACAAGCGGACAACAAAAACAAATTAACAAAAGATTTGAAAAAGGTCATTCATCTACTGCAAGCCCTGGGATACACAGTCAGTATAAAAAAGTCAAGGCTGATACCATCCCAAAGGATAACCTTCTTGGGTGCAGAGCTGGACACATCAAACCAAATGGCATTCCTAACAGTAGAAAAACAACAGCACCTCCCTCTCTACTTCATGGCATTAACAAAGCAGAACCAGCTAACAGCAAGAAAAGTTCTGCAAGCCCTGGGTTACATGGCATCCTGCATAATATTGATTCCACATGCCAGACTACATATGAGGAAGTTACAGTGGTACCTATGGAATTTATGGTCTCAGCACAAGCACAGCCTAGAAACCCAAATTCCAATAATTCCATGCCTGAAGCAAGAATTCCAATGGTGGGCTCAGGCCTGTCAATCAAACAAAGGACTGCCCTTCCACAGACCTCAACCAAGCCAGACCATCACAACGGACGCCTCAGACCTCGGTTGGGGGGCACACATGTTGGACAAGTGCATAGAAGGCTTATGGACTCAAGACCAGCTGCACCTACACATAAATCAAAAGGAGATGCTGGCAGTAAAACTGGCAGTTCAGACATTCAGACCATTTCTTCGACAGGGTCAATTGCTGATAAGGACGGACAACACCACAGTTATGTGGTACATCAACAAACAGGGAGGCACGCATTCATACCCTCTATGCCGGATGGCAATGGACCTCTGGAATGTGGCCCTGAGCTTCAACATTCAGTTACAAGCAATATTTGTACCAGGAAAAGAAAATATACTAGCAGACATCCTAAGCAGAACTACCACGGATGCCCACGAATGGATGCTGCATCCAGACATCTTCAAAACCATTACAGGGAAATGGGGACTACCAGAAATAGACTTATTTGCATCCCCACACAACCACCAATTGAAAAAATTCTGCACGAGGGCATACCACCCACTTGCTTGGAAGGTGGACTCCCTATCTTTCAGTTGGAAAAACCTGACAGCATATGCATTCCCACCTCTTCCTTTGATGCACAAGGTGCTATTGAAGATAAACGAAGACCGTCCAAGGATCATCCTGATAGCTCCAGACTGGCCGAGGCAGCATTGGTACCCATTACTGAGGAGTATGTCTCGGGAACAAATATGGCCTCTGCCCCTAGTTCCCTTACTGTTAACACAGAACAACTTCAAAACCCTGCATCCAAACCTAAAAACACTGCAGCTGGCTGCCTGGAACATTGCATAAGACAAAATAACCCAGATTTATCTCAAAGGGTTAAAGACATTATCTTGGAGGCTCGCAGACCCTCAACAAGAAAAAATTATTCAGCAAAATGGAAAAGATATCTCATTTGGAGTGCAGCAAAAGGAGAAAATGTGTCACTGGTAAACATAGCTAACATCCTGGAATACTTGGCAGAGCTCTTCCACAATGGCTTGTCCTATTCTTCCATTAAGATTCATGCATCAGCTATTTCAGCAGAATACAACATGGACCCTCCAGTCTTCTCACATCCTCTGCTCAGGCAGTTTCTGAGAGGAATTAAAAATGTAAAGCCACCTAGGAAGCCACCATTACCCGCATAGGACTTGAACTTTGTGCTAGAAAAGTTGACACTCCCTCCTTTCGAGCCAGCAGCAACAGCAGAATTACAGTACTTATCATGGAAAACTGCTTTCCTGCTTGCAGTCACTTCAGCAAGAAGGGTTTCCGAACTACAGGCATTAATGGCAGTACAGCCCTTCCTTATCTTCCATCAAGATAGAGTGTCCATGAGAACTAATCCTACTTTTATGCCAAAGGTGGTCTCCAGGGTATCTTTAAACCAAGCTATCCACATGCCTACATTCTTCCCCAACCCACAGAACAAGGGAGAAAGACTGTTACATACCTTGGATGTACATAGACAATTGCGTTACTATCTGGACAGGACCAAGAGCAATAGAAAAACTGACCAGCTACTGGTAGCATATGCAACAGGAATGGAAGGAAAAGCAATTTCAAAACAGACAATCTCTAAGTGGATAGGAAATTGCATTAGATTTTGTTACTCTTACCATGGGAAGAAAACTCCAGAAAACATCAGACCTCACTCTACAAGGGCTACAGCCACTACCACAGCTTTTTACGAGGAGTGGCTACCAAAGACATTTTAGAGGCTGCTACTTGGAGCTCCGTGCATACATTTGCCAAGCATTATAATCTACCCTTATACTCCAGATCCCGAGCAGGTTTTGCCACTGCTGTTTTGCAAGGGATCTTAACTACACCATAATCTTATTACTCCTCCTCCCCCAGTTTGGCTATGGTATTCTACCCATTTGTAAGGACTGCAAATGCATCCTTGAAGGACATAGTACAGTTTTGTACCTACCATAAATGTAGATGTCCGAGAGGCATGCATCTGCAGTCAGGATTACCCTCCCTCCTTCCCCTCTGAGGTACTCCTAGGGTATTTGCCCATCTTCTAGCTAGCTGAGGGAATCTATTATGGTGTATTTGTTTGTATATATGTATATACATGTTTATTTTTATTTGCTCTTTCTTATTTGGAAACTTTTGCAATTATCCAAATTTAGCCTTCCTAGAGGGCACCTGGCATCTGGGGCAAGAAACACTGAGGAAAATGGCGTCGGCTGATACCTTTATACCCGAAGAACTGCAGCTATGACGTCGGGTGAAGTGCGACATCAGCTGAGGCCAGACCCAGACTTTGGAATCCGGCCGACCGAAGGGCTGCCTGACGACAGGACAACCCATTTGTAAGGACTGCAGATGCATGCCTCTCGGACATCTACATTTATGGTAGGTACAAAACTGTACTTTCCTCATATCTCATTTGCCGTGAAAGCTTCGAGGTTGTCTCCTTTCTGGCTTGTTGGCTAAGTAGAAGATTTTTGATAAATCTTGTTATTTCTTGTCTCTCCTTCATATTTCTACCTTAATAGTTGTTATCTATTACCTGTGTGATTGTTGTAGAATGCTTGATCCCCTATTCCACCTTTTTAGGATTATACGGCCCGTTTTAATTAGGGGGCTGCAGTTGCCAGTTTAAATTAGAGGGCCTTTCCTCCCTGAGTGCTAGTCTTTCTTCCCTTTCAAAAAAAAATAAAACTTTTTCTTCTCTTCACACTTTGCTGTTGCTTATAGTTAGTACTGTAATTATTGTTTGCCTTGTTTTCTTGTCAGCATGTCCAAAGAGAAAAATAGAGAACATAAGGAACATCGCCCTTCTTGGTTCAAGAAATGTGACAAGTGTTCACCAAAAATGTCATTGACTGACAGTCACACTAGCTGTGTGTACTGTCTGGAAGAGGCTCATTTACAAGAACCCTGTACTTTTTGCCATGTCTTCAGTAGTAGGGTCCTTGAGAGAAAACGTAAATTTATAGACAGGGGTCTTATGACTAGTTCCTTCCAGGAATAGCTGGAACTTGGTCAGACAGCTCCAAAAACTGTCTAAAGCGACGGAGCCAAGGAGTTCTGGCTCCAATTCTGCTTCTTCTGTCTCGGTGCCGTCAGTTCTTCGGTTTCAAGACACTTGCCAGGTATCGACCCTATTTCACCAACATTGAGGTCTCCTATTTTAGAAAGGAGGAGACCTCTTGTCTCCACCCATTCCTCCAGGACACTTTCAGATGAAGATATCGAGCGGGTGGTGAAGAGGTTGCTCTGTGATCCGGCTCTGGCCAAAAAGTTTGATCTTCTGGACCCAAAGGCTTCGGAGCCACCCCATCTCCTCTGCTTCACTTTCGGAGTCAAACACTTTGGGTCCTTCTGTGTTGGATCCTTCACTTCCGAGAATTCTTCCTGCTTCCTCAGAACTGATAACTCTATCCTCAGCTGCTCAGTCTGGAGCTGAGGGATCTGGGAGCCAACCCTCTCGAGTCGACTCGGAGGGGGATAGTCACCCCGGTTTTTCTTTGGAACGGACCCTCCTTCTCGGTGCTTTGGCCCGACTGAGCTCGGTTCCCATGTTTGCTTCGGAACCTGTCCCTCCTGCTCAGAGCTGACCTTCCGTCTCCAAGCAGAGGTTGTCTTCGGAGTGGGGTGCCAAAACCCTGCCTTTGGACCCGATGTCCCACCAGCAGCCCGCAGCAACCTCTTCTCCCCCACCTCCCCCTCAGCATAGGGAACCAGAGACTCAAGCAGCCCCCATTGCAGGTGTCCCCTCTTCGAGACCTCCCCAGATTATCCCACTGGAGAGCTCCCTCTGAAGAGACTTTGTAAGAGGAAGCACATTGACTCACCTGAGTCTGTCACGTCATACACTGATTTTGATGAGTCAGGAAGGGTCCCCTAGATCCCCCTCTGAGGATATCTCCTTTGCAGACATCCTTGAAATCCTTAGACAGAGGGGTGATTGGAAGACCTCTAACCCTACTGAGGTCAAATCAGTGTACCTTGAGGCCTTTGGTTCCTGACCTTCCACCTCCTGAGTGACACCGCCTTATGACCAACTCTTGGGAGTCGTATCCTGGAAAACTTGGACCTCCCCGGACACAGTAGAACTTGTACCGAGGAGGCCAAACAAATTTATGACGGCTCCGGAAGATAAGTCCTTTCTTTCTAACGGAGTTCTTGTGGATGCTATGGTGGTAGCAACGGCCACAAAAAAGGAGTTGTCCAAGACATCTTCTAATATCCATCCTCCTAATAGAGTCCAGGATGATGGATAGGTATGGAAAGCGTACCTTCTCTTCAGCGGCATTTACCTTACGATAGCTGAATTACCTGTCCCATTTTACTAGACTTCAAAGGTATCTCCTAAAGGAGTTGGGAGACACCCTTCAGGGTTTAGTAGCTTTGGGATCCACGGACAAGGTATCTGCGCAGCTCTCCACCCTTACGTCTATCGCTAACTCCTCCATGAAGCTGATTTTCTATTCAGCTGATGGAGCGAGCAGGGCAGCCGCAGCAGGAATTTCTCTTAGGAGACATTCCTGGATGCATCTGTGTAACTTCACGGAATCCTTTGTCTTCCTTTACCAACATCCCCTTTGATGGTTCAACTCTTTTTGGACTGCAGGCAAAAGAGACTTTGACCAGGTGCAAGCAGGAAGGGAAAACCGTATCTGCTGTCAGGAGTCCGTTTCTCCCTTCCTTCTAGACCCTATCCCAAGGGTCAAACAGGAGGGAAAATGTGGTAACGTAAATCCCAAAAAGGTTTCCATCCGGCACAAGGTCAACCCTCCCCTAGAGGCAGAGGGTGAGGATATATTGGAAGAAGCCACCCTCGCAGCAGAGGAGATCTGGAACATCAGAGAGAGATCGTCCCTTCCATCGCCCCTGAGGGGTTGCCCGACTGTCAGTCTCTGGAGGCAGTCGGTGGTAGTCTTTCACTGTACCCAAGCGCCTGGCTACAAATTTCCCAAGATCATTGGGTACAAACCATAATTTCCAGAGGTTACCTTATTCCCTTTGTTTCTGATCCCCCGGTAAACCAGTCTCTCTACCGGACATGCCACCCATTCAATTAGACCATGCAACATCAGAGGTCATCTTGTTGCTTTAAAAAAGAGAGTCATCCAAGAAGTCCCCACAGAGCAAATAGGGTCCAGAACTTACGATTCTTTTTAGTTCCAAAAAAGACAGGGGACTGGAGATCAGTTCTAGATCTCAGTAAACTCGACAAGTCTGTAAAGAAATCAAAGTTCTGTATGATCACTCTGCAGTCGATATTTCCCCTTATCGGGAAAGACAATTGGATGTGCTCAATGGATCTTCAGGATGCATACTACCACATCAAAATGGACAGGCGCATCCTGAAGATCTATTGAGCACATCCAATAGATCTTCAGGATGCGTACTACCACATCAAAATGGACAGGCGCTCCAGAAGACACCTACGCTTTCGGCCAGGAGCCAGGCATTTTCAGTTTTGAACACTGCCCTTTGGCCTCACTACAGCCCCCAAAGTGTTCAAATGCATGACAGTGGTAACATCTCACCTGAGACATCAAGGTTCCAGGTGTTTCCGTACCTAGACGACTGGCTCCTCACTGCTACCACCAAGCACCAACTAATCAGAACCAGGGATGAGACTCTATCCTTGTGCGCCAGACTAGGCATTACAGTAAACCTAAAAAAATTAGCCTTAGCTCCATCGCAGCACATTGTATTCTTAGTCTCAGAAATACTCAGCCACCATGACAGCAAAACTGACACCAGAAAGGATAGAACTGTTGCACAACCAAGTCATATCCTTGCTGAAGAAAGACAACGTACAGACCAGGATAGTCCTTCAGGTCCTGGGGACTATGGCTTCCACCATTCTCTTAGTTCCCGTAGCCCATCTGCACAAGAGAGTACTTCAGTGGCTACTATTTGCCCAATGGTCAATGCAGTTTTTCCCCTGTCTCATCAAATACTCATCACAAACTCCTGCAAGAAGGATCTAACATGGTGGTTACATATGGATCAACTTCATCTGGATCGCCCACTTGCTCACCCTCAACAAAATGTAGTCTTGAACCACGGATGCCTCCCAGATTGGGGGGGCATTTTCTGGGAATGATGGTCCAAGGTATTTGGCAGGATCACGAGAACCACTTACACATAAGTGTTCTAGAGATGAGAGCGGTGCTATATGCGTTGCAAGCACTTCACAGTTATCTTCCCACTGGGACAATTGCGATTCAATTAAACTTGTCTGTAGTGTGGTACATAAACAAGCAAGGAGGAACCAAATCTTACCCACTTTGTCAGGAGGCTTTAAGCATATGGAAATGGGCAATGGACACTTGACGCTTTCTGGTAGCAACGCACATCCCAGTCGAGCAGTTCTGATGCCTCACGAGTGGTCCCTGAATTCAGAAGTTGCAGAAGAGATTTTTGCAAATGGAGCCAGCCTTGCTGCGACCTATTCGCCACATACATAAACACCAAATGCAGCAGCTACTTTGCCCTAGTTCCCCATCCAGGGATGTCAACCAGGGATGCTGTGGTCCACAGTTGGCCTCCAGGACTCCTTTATGCTTTTCCTTTTCCTCTCATACCAAAAGTGATTCAGAAAGCAAAACTGTTTGAGTACCCTGATCCTCATTACTCCTTACTGGCCTCACCAGGTCTGGTTCCCCTTCCTGTGGTCCTATCTCTTGGAGGAACCATGGATTCTGGCCCCATCTCCAGACCTCCTGATTCATCAATCAGGGCAGTTCCATCCTACTATCCAAACCCTGAAATTGACAGCATGGCTACTCCAGTTCCACGAATAGCCAGGTGTGTTTCCCTTTCCCCCCTCAGTCAGACATATTCTGATTTCTTCACACAAACCTTCCACCAGGAATTTATATTCCAGTAAATGGAAAAAGTTCTCCATTTGGGCAAAAAAACAAGGCATAGATCCCTACTCAGCTCCTGTAGTGTCTGTCCTGTCCTTCCTAGCATCCATTTTTAATGAAGGAGCTGCAGCTGCTGCTAATAGAGTTCAGTTAGCTGCCATCTCTAATTATAATTTTGGCTACATGGGAAATCCAGTCATGTCCCACTCTTTATGCAAAACCTTTTTGAAAGGAGTCCTCCTTCTCAGACCTCCAATCAGGCTACCACCGGAGCACTGGGACCTAAACCTAGTTCTTACATCTTTAATTTCTCTACCTTTTTGAACCCTCTTCTTCTTCGGATCTGAAATTCTTGTCCTGGAAGACATTGTTCTTAATGGCTATAACATCTGCTAGGAGAGTTTCAGAATTGCAAGCCCTCACCATTCAACCTCCTTACATTGTTTTCCACAAGGATAGAGTCTCACTTAGAACTAATCCTTCCTTTCTTCCCAAGGTATGTTCAGAGCATAATCTCAACACAACTGTCGGAACTACCAGTTTTCTTACCAAATCATACTAATAAATTAGAATACAGACTACAATTGGATGACTACAGAATTCTCAGGTTTTACATGCACAGGACTAAAGACTCTCGAAAATCAGACCAATTGTTTTATTTTCAGACAAAAATAAAGGCTTGCCTGTTTCTAAGGTCACTTTGTCTAAATGGCTTTCAGACTGAATTTCATTTGCTTACAAAGCTGCTGGCAAACAATTACCAGCCAAGTTAAAGGGCCATTCAACCAGAGCAGTTTCAACTTCATATGCCTTTAGATCTAAACTCCCTATTGATACCATTTGTGCAGCAGCTACTTGGGCAAGATCTCATACCTTTGTCACTTATTACATATTGGATTTGGCCTCCCGGAACAGGTCATCTTTTGGGTCCACTGTGCTGAAGAGTCACTTCGCTTGAGTCACCCGGGGTAAAGGTGTTAGGGACGCTGTCCCATCCAGCAAGAATTACGACGAGATTGGACTACATAACATAAAGAAGTTATGTACTTACCATAACGTTCCATGTTTGTAGTCCATCACGCTTACATTCTTGCGTCCCACCCTCCTTCCCCCTTCCTGTTTCCTGGAAGAACTGGTGGACTATCCTTTATGCTGTCTGACCTCGTAGTTGTACGTCCACCTGGCATGGATAGTAATATAGTGTTCTGTTTGTATGTGTATAGTTATTGATAGTTTACCGATTATTATGTACCTATTTACTTTCTTGCAAACAAGATCTGAGGAATTTCCATGAGGTACTATAGGATACAGGTTAGCCTCGAGCCAGTAAAAGCTCTCGAGCTTTAGTATCGGCTGAGTCGGAGCCGAGAATTGGCTCTGAACCTATCCAGCAAGAGTGTAGGCGAGATGGACTACAAACATGGAAAATTATGGTAAGTACATAACTTCTTTTTACAGTACCAGTCAGGTTTATTCTGCCAAGGATGCTCTTATTCCAGTATTAAGGTTCATGCTTCAGCTGTCTCTGCTTTCCTTTCCTGCTCCCCTCCTGAAATGAGTCATACACCTTCAACCCTCCATGAAAAACTCAATCCCTACCTGGGATTTAAGACATTTTAAATATGCAAACTTTGCCACCTTTTGAGCCAGCTGCATCTACACCTGTAAAGAAACTCACTTAGAATACCACCCTACTCATAGCTGTCGCCTCAGCCAAGTAGGTCTCAGAGCAACAAGCCTTGATAGGCAAGGAACCCTTCACTGTGTTCCATAAGGACAGGGTTACCCTTAGAACTAATATGTCTTTTTGCCTGAAGTTGCGAGCAGGGCTTTCCTTGAACCAAGCTTTCACTTACCAGTGTTCTTTCCTAACCCAAAGAATAAGGCAGAACAAATCTTGCATTTGCTGGATGTACACTATCCAATCAGATTACCTAAACATTACAGAATTCTCTAGTAGATCAGACCAACTACTGGTGGCCTTTGCAGAAGAAAAAAAAAGATAGACCTGTCTTCTAACTGCATCACCTTTTCTTATGCTTAACATTGTAAGCCAGTACTAACTTTTCTCTGGACACACACCACCACACCAGTGCAGCCACCACTGCTTTCCTGAAAGGTGTTCCTACACTGGCTCTCCTGGAAGTTGTCACATGGACATCTGTCCACACTTTTACTAAACACTACCATTTAGCCAGTGCCTCCAGGGCTAGGGTAGGGTTTGCAATTGCTGGTTCTACAAAACCTGCTTACTCAAGGGGCAACAGACAGCCTTCCTCTCTCTCAAGAGTCTCCCTCCCCCAGGGATCAATACTGCAACATTGACTAGGAAGAACATAGTTCAGTTGTGCTACATTTACCATAATTGTAGAGGTTCAGGTAGATCAGTGTTGCAGTACAAACTCCCGTTCTCCTACCCCTCGGTCTGCTGGCCTCTCCTTTGGGGTGGGAGGGCAAAGAAAGTAGACCAAATGTCGCAGCACGTGTCAGCCCAATTCTCTGTTAGCTAAGTAAAAATTTCTTCATAGTTCTGTTTAAAAAAAAATCTATTTTTATATATATTTAGATGTATATCTATAGTTTAGCATTGCTGTAACCTTTTTCCCTTACTTCTTGTTTGCTTCCCTCTCCCTTGACACTTTGGTGTTCTCCCCTACCATCATTGGTAGTTTTTCCTTATTTCATACATTGCTATCTCCCTTTACTTTCTGTGAGCAAGTGTGCCTTTTCCTTCCTGCAGGTAACCTCTTTCAACCATCGTTGGTAGTACTTTTCCTCTCCCTACTTTTTTGGTAGTTCTGGCCTACCATTGCTCGTAGCCATTCCATGTGTGTGTGTGTGTGTGTGTGTGTGTGTGTGTGTGTGTGTGTGTGTGTGTTTCTCTCTTGCTGTTTGTTGCTTGTTGTTTTTCAGTTTAAAGGAACCACAGGATTTAAACAGTGTCAGGATTGTGGTAGGAAGGTGCTCAGTTCAGATGGGCATTCTTCTTGTGTGTACTATTTGGGCCTGTCTCATTTACAACAAGATTGCTCGGTTTGTCAAGTATTCAGTAACTGGGCCCTAGTAGAATGCAAAAACAATTTGATTTTAAAAGGCTTTGTTAAGTCTTCCTTTGAAGAAGCTCTGTCCAAGTCTGACGTTTCCTCACCTTCATCTCCTCCTCTCCCTAAATGGAACATGGACAGAAGAGTGATTCGGTGCCAGTATCCCTCTGGGCTCCAGCAGCCAAGAAATAGAAATCTTTGGCTCCCATACCTCATGTGGTACCAAGGTCTAAAATTAAGAAACTTTCGGAACTGCCTTCTGTTACTACCTCGGCACCAAATGTCTCAGTGCCGACCATTTCGGTACCGACAACTTTAGCTTCCCTGTCGGTATCAGCTCCACCTGTGAATCTACCAGAAATTTTGTAACCATTACTCCCCTCAGTGCCAAAACTGAATATCATCAATTTACCCAGGACAAGATATTCCCCTTCTATTGACCCTTTTGTGGGACAGCTCCCTAGTCCATTCCTAGAAAGACCGGAATCCCCCTCAGGCTTCTTTGTTCATTCCTGCAGGAGTCTGACTGAAGTTGATGATGTGAGGTTAGTGGATCAGCTCCTAGTGCCTAGGGGTCTCTTTTGGTCTCTTCTCAGGCCCCACTACCTTCTGAAGAATGGGCTTTCTTTTCCAGGACTCCACCACATGGCCCTCCTCTGAGGGCTTAGAGCTTACTACTCCGATTCCTCTGGTTCCAGCTGCTCTGGTGCTGACGGCCTTTACCTGTTTGGTTCCAGGACCTGCCTTGAGTTCCTTGGTTCCATTGGAACAGATGGACTCCCAGAGCCATGGATCCACTGCCGGATCTGAGGGTTTCGGATTGGCTCCAGTTTTTTTATTCAGGGACATCCTTGACTTTTGGAGCTTCAGCTGATCTGGGCTTTGCCTCGGCTCCAGCTTTGGGGGTAGGTTTCTTGGAGTTGGGTGGTCTTTCTCAGTTCTGGGCTCCCATCCTTCTTCAGGGGGACCTGCCTTCCAGGTTATGGAGAGGGCATTGGCCTCTGCAGGTTCTCAGCTGGCCCCTCCCATATCGGAATATTACCCTGGGACTTCCTCTCGTCCAGAGCTGCCACCAACCTCCACAACTGGACAGCGAGCACCAAACCTGCAGAATGCCCCTGTGCATGGCCCCTCTTCTTCCAAGTCCTCCTCAGAGCTTCTGACTGAGGAGACACCCCAGAAAGACGTGTAAGAGGAAACGTTTCCCCGGAGGCATCACAGAAGATACAGACTTCGATGATGTGGATGGTTCCCCTCAGTCACTCCCTGAAGATAACTCCTTTGGAGACATTCTGAAACAGAGGGGTTAACTGGAAGGCCAAAGACCCTACCTCTGAGGAGTCTGTGCACCTGCAAGATTTTGGTGCTCACACATGTACTTCTTAGGTGACCCCTCCTGCTGACAACTATATTAACTCATTCACTCCAATGGATGTCAGGAAGTTTGCACTGTAACTTCCAATGGGCAGAACATAAGCCTTTTGACAGAATCAAATTATGTCCTCAGATTTCAAACAAATGTTCATATCTCTGGAACCACAGGGGTTATGAAAGAAGCATAAATGTCAAACTCTACAGCACAAACTGTTTTTATAGTGGTAGTATTCTTTAGGTTCTAGGTCTTAAACCACATTTTATAAATCGCAATAAACAAAGTAGCTATTAAATTTGTGATGTTTTGTAAACAATTTACAGTATCTCAGCAACCACTCAAGTTACACACATACTGTCAACAGCATTTTATTCATCCATCTGAGAGTTTTCATATGAGGCTAAGGAGCTATGTGTTTTACTTGGTTGTTGAGATATTTAAACAAATGCGAAAATTGTATGGATATAAATTAATGTCATAAAAACAACAGTTAATATCTGTTTACCTGCAGTAGACAGAGGTCAAATATTAATGCAGTTGAGTTTGCCATTGTGTAAGCTTTAAGATGAAATTGTTTAAAACCTTGTACATAGCATGGGTTTGGAATTATTGATGTAAATATGAACATGCAATACTTGACACCTAGAGGAGTCAGTAAGAGTTAACTGCAGATGCACGTGGAGGCATCACTCGGATGTAATGAGCTAAACTGAGCACACAGAGGGCTTGGAAAGCCCCTAACTCCATAGAGTCAATCTCCAGGAGACGAGACAAAATTCTTCCAGCACCAGAAAGCCACAAGCATTGGGCTTAAGGGGTAAACAGTAGATGCCATTGTGGTTGCGGCAGCCAAAAAGGAACTTGCAGAAGAGAATCCCACTGTTCATCCTCCTAATCGAGAGTCCAGAGCGATGGGCAAATTCAGGAAGCATGTGTATGCATCGACCTTCGC
Source organism: Protopterus annectens (assembly GCF_019279795.1). NCBI lineage: Eukaryota > Metazoa > Chordata > Ceratodontiformes > Protopteridae > Protopterus > Protopterus annectens. The sequence continues at coordinate 1,370,639,221 of NC_056735.1, read as the reverse complement.
TTTAAGGTCCTTGAATTTTATGGCACATTTTACTAGTCTCGGGATCTGATCAAGGAATTGTTAGATATCTTTAGAGGAGCTGTGTCTGAGGAGGTCCAAGATAAAGTGGCTTCCCATCTGGCTACCCTGGAGTCTATTTCCAGCTCATCCATAAGACTCATCACTTATGCAGTTGAAGGGACAAGGGCAATGGGATATGGCATTGCTATAAGGCAACACGCCTGGATGTGCTTGCATGAGTTTGTGGAGCCATGTAAGTCTTCTTTCGTCAATGCTCCTTTTAATGGATCTTCTCTGTTTGGCCCCAAAGTCAGAGAAGTATTAACCAGGTGCGAGAAAGATGGAAAGACCCAGTCTGCAGTGGGCATATGTTTTTCTACTGCCCAAAGGTCCTACTCTAGGAACCAGAGAAGTGGTAAGATGTGGTTCAAAAAATTCCAGGGTCCATTTCAGGACACACATGGTGGCTGCCCTCAGAGAAGGGAGCTCCAATAGAAGATGCAAACCCCATGGCAGAGGTGGCCTGCAAAATCAGCGTTCCAGAGATTATTTCTCTGGGGAACCCCATCAGTGTTCCTGAAAGGAGGCCCGATTGCTTACCTCTGGAAGCAGTAAGGGAAAGATTCTCTTTGCACTTGAGAACCTGGCAAAAAATAACTTCAGATACTTGGGTGTAAAGGATCATTGCCAGAGGTTACCACATCCCTTTTACTCTCAATGTAGTATCGAGAAGACAACTTCCCAAAGTTCCACCAATCAGAGGGATCAAGCAGCTGTGGAAATTCAAAAGCTGCTAGAAAAAAGGAGTCATCCAAGAAGTCCCGCCAGACCAGATAGGATTTTACTCGAGGTTCTTTTTGGTGCCAAAAAAACATGGGACTTGAGACCAATTTTGAATCTTAGCCTTCTGAACAAGTTTGTTTAGCAAGCAAAGTTCAAGATGGTCATGGTTCAGTCTATCCTACCCTTCTAAGAGGAAGCCGATTGGATGTGCTTTGTAGATATTCAGGATGCGTACCACCACATAAAATTGATCAAAGTGCTCCAGAAAGTTCTTCTGCTTTCAACTAGGTACTAGTCATTTTCATTTCAGAGTGCTCCCCTTTGACCTCACCACAGCCCCAAGGATGTTCAAGTGTTTTTAGCAACAGTGACAGCTCGCTTGAGACTTCACAAATTCTGGGTGTTTCCTTATCTAGATGACTGGGCTCATCAGTGCTCCCACCAGGCATCTACCGCTTCAAGCAACAGATTTCGTTCTATGCCTTTTTGTTATCTGGGCATTGCAGTCAGTCATTCAAAATCCCAACTAAACCTGACTCGAGATTTAAAGTTCATAGGAGCCCACCAAAATGCCGCCATTTGTACAGTTTCCTTTCCTCTACACAGGCTGCTGAAGATAAGATCCCAAGTGCAAGCCATTCTCTCCAATGACAAGGTTCCTGCGCTCTTAGTTCTTCAAGCTCTAGGGTCAATGGCAGCAGCCATCACCTTAGTTCCACTAGCAAGATGTCACATGAGACTACTACAGTGGCTTTTGGCATCCCACTTGGTCCATCCTGACACATCCAGTGACACATCCCATTTTAATCACCAGTCATTGCAAGAAAGACTTATTGTGGTGGATGGAATCTGAAGAAATTCTTTTAGTCCATCCATTCATTCCATGTCAGCCCAAAGCCGTAGTGACCACGAACATCTCCCAGATTGGGTGGGGGGCATTATCTGGGCAGTACAGTCCAAGGCACTTGGTCCCCAATGGAGGCCAATCTGCATATCAATATTCTGGAACTGAGGGTTGTGCTTTTAGTGTTGCCATCCAAGCTGTCCTCCCTCTTGGAAAGATTGCAGTTCAGTTGGAAAACATGTCAGTAGTCTGGTACATCAACAAACAAGTCAGAACCAAGTCTTACCCTCTGTGCTGAGAAGCTGTCAGAGTGTGGCAAGGGGGCGATATCCTCCAACCGTTTTCTGATGGCAAACCACATACTGGGGAGGTCGAACATGATTGTGGACAAACTGAGCAGATGCATTCTCCTGGCTCAGGAGTGGTGTCTCATCCCAGAGTGGCAAAGGATATTTTCCACCACTGGAGCCAGCCCTTCTGCGACCTTTTGCTTCATCCCTGAACAAGTGCAGTAGCTACTTTGCCCTAATCCCTCCTCAGGGAGCAGTCCTCGAGAGATGATCTTCTTTACTTTGGCCCTTGGGACTACTCTATGCCTTCCCCCCTTTCCACTGATTCCCCTCTTCTTAAAGAAAGCCATCAGGTAGCAGTGCAAAGTGATCCTCATTGCCCTCTTTTGGCCTCAATTCTGGTTCCCCTTTCTATAACCTCACCTAATTCACTGTCCACGCACTGTGTCCCAGTTCCAGATCATCTATCTCAACAACAAGGACTGGTGCATCCCAATCTTCAGAACCTCAAGCTTACAGCTTGGTTCCTCCAATTGCATTGATCGCCAGGCAGAAAAATTTATCTCTAGATCAAAAAAATGTTATTGGCTTCTCATAAAACTTCCACCAGGAAACTTGACTACAGCAAGTGGAAAAGATTTTCCTTTTGGGCATAGAGTAATGGTCTTAATCTTTTCTCAGTACCAATTGAAAAGGTATTAGAATTTTTAGGAATGCTTTTCGCAAAAGGAGCCTCTGCTTGAATAGTTAAGGTTCAGCTAGTTGCTATTTCCAGTTTCCACAATAGCTTTGAAGAGCACCCTCTAAGTTCCCGTAGATTGTGTAGTGTTTATGAAAGGAACCTTACAGCTGAAACCACCTTATAAGGATCTACTAGTTCCTTGGGATCAGACTGTGGTTCTGCAGTCTTTGGTCCTTTCCCCCTTTGAACTGGTGGCTTCCTGTGTCTTAGTTTCTTTCATGGAAGACCATTTTCCTGATAGCCATTACCTCCACTAGAAGAATTTCCAAAATACAAGCACTGTCTCTTCAAAACCAGCATATTTAATTTTTCATAAGGATGGGGTTTCTCTAAGAATCGACCCATCATTTCTACCAAAAGTGGTCTCAGAAACAAATATTAATCAATCCATTGACTTGTCTGTTTTCTTTCCAAAATTTTCCAACAAAACTGAATATTGCTTGCACTTGTTGGATGTTCACAGGCAATTGTGTTTCTACCTCAGCAGAACTGAAGAATTTAGAAAAGAGGACCAGTTTGTCTATTTTTCTGGTCCTTCTTTGAGGAAATCTGTTTCGAAAGTCATCTTGTCGAGGTGGTTGTGAGACTGCATTACTTTCATGTATAAAACAAAGAATCTCCAATTATCTTCACCAGTGAGAACGCATTCTACTAGAGCAATAGCTATGTCTGCTGTTTTCCATTCGAAGGCTTCATAGATGAAATGCACAGTAGCAACCTAGGCTATTCCGGATGCCTTCATCACTCATTACAAATTAGATCTAGTCTCCAGGGGACAAGCGTCCTTTGGCTGTATGGTTCACAGGAATATCCTTCCATAAGGCCTCCCAAGATACAAGATAGCTAGAGACTCTGTCCCAAATGTCAAGGATAAATGAAGATTGATAACATCAGATAAAGAAGTTATGTACTTACTGTAATGTTCCATCTGTGTTGTCTGTCTTTATTTACCCTTGACACCCCACCCTCCATCCTCCCTCTTGCAGACTGTTTGGAGGATTGGACGCTTGTCCTGGTTATTTAATCAGGTATGATTGTGGACATAGCCTCTTCAAGTCTATATAGCTGTTCTTCTGCCTTACTGTGTAACTGCAAATACGATCTGAGGTAATCTGGAGAGTGTATTCTGGGTAGAGACTTAGCTCAAGAGTTTTTGGCTTGAGCAAGGTGTTATAACGGCTGAACCAATTCTGTGAATCAGAACAGAGACCCAAATGTCAAGGATGACAACACAGATGGAGCGTTATGGTGAGTACATAACTTTTTTTTATCAGTCCCCACTCTTTCTACTTATACATATCTGGTGGTTTCTCTTTCCCCATCCAGGAAACTTTCTGGTGACCTCTGGAAAGGTCATGCTGTCTTCAGGCATCAGACTGCTGCTCACTGTCTAGAAAGACCTAAAGATGCCACTGACAGACATCTGTCGTGTACCCTGGTGTCTGAACGTCAGCCATTGGACATCTGTTGACTAGGGATGAGGAAAAGACATTAGAAAATGGGCAGTTGTGGGTTTCTGTTATGGCAAGGAGATCAAAGGATCAGTAGTGCAACCTTGATCTACTCGACTGTCTACAGTTGTGGTAAGTGTGACATAATTGTACTTTGCTTCTGATGCTTCAGCTGCTTATCTGGGGCAAGAAAGTCCTGAAGGTACTCTGTGTCCATACATCCTTTATGTACCTCTGTCTCTGTTGGGCTGAGGTTATACATGGGATGTAAGAGGAAGGTGCTCATGCTTTGGTATGCTGGCAGGACATATGGTTATCCTTGACAGAGTATCCCCATCATTTTATAATACTGCAGAAGTGATCAGTCTGACATCTGCTGTTATAGTAAGCTCTTACAGAAGTTTATCCTCTTGTAAAGATCCAAATGCAGTCTCCAAAAATAACAATGCTAGCTGCCTTTTGGACTAGACAGCCATGGCTTTCCCTTCTGTTGAAAATGACCAATGGCAATTGCCACAATCTTCCCAGCAGGATGGACTTGCACAAGACAAGGGTCTCTGATTCACCTTTGCCTACAAATTCTTCATATGACAACCTGGATCATAGGCCGAGGTACCAGGAAGCATCATTAAACGTCATTGCCTCTTTACTGCATGGTTTCTTGATTTTTTTCCAGCACTTTGTGCTCATTTGTATATTTTTGCTTTACTTCATTACCATGTATTTTTATCTTCGTAATTATTGGCACATGATCTGAAATAGTTATTGAATGTGTGTCAGAGTTCTCAGTTAAATGTTAATATTCCTGTGAAATATAAATTCTGTCTAGTCATACCCACTTATTGTAGCTTGAGGACTAATTTGTAAATTCTCTCACAGTTCCTGTTACGGAATTCATGTCTTCTGTACCAAATATTTTCATTATTTTGTCCAGAAATCTAACCTCTCTTGTTAGATTTTCCCTTCTAAACCCACAGATACATCCTAGTTGTTGCAAATCAAATTCCAGCTCCCACATTATAAGCAATATTCCCTGCTGAAAGCTGATTGTTTCTCCCCAAAAAATATTAAGCTCCATAATAGCAATTTTAAGTGGATTATAAATACATGCCAGTGTAATCCTCATCCCTTCCTAGTAGTAGCCCCTTACTACCACAAATCTGCCATTATTGTCTTTTTTTCCTCTTCTGTCATTGTTGGAGCCCCTCTAGCAATTTAAGCACTATTTTCCTTTGTCCCTGATATTCTGCTGAATATCCATCCTGAAATCATTTTTCAAACTGACATGCTCATTTTCTTTCCAAACGTGTCTCCTGTAATATTGCTATTTTGCACTCTGCATTTCTTATTATAATTATTCTTTCCTTTTTGCTTATACCTGTGATACCATCCACATTCCAAGATACTATGGAAAGTGCTGCAATTATGGCAGCTTTTTTAAATGTCTGTTTCTATCTTTATTGATACATGCACCCACTAATGTTTTGGCAGGTTGATCCTTCATACAGTTTATTATCATCAGCACTGGAACGTATTTCACATTTTGCAAGACTTTTTGTTTTAATGAAAACTGTCAAGCAAACAAAAAAAAATACACTCCCTAACATGTTGACAATACAAACACACAAAACTGTGTACATTTTCAAGTAATGAAGCTTAACTCTCATAATAGGAGCAATTGTCACAAATAGCTGCAAACCCAGGCCATCATTAATATAAAGTTGAGTTTATCTATGTTAAGACACGTTACTGCCTGTGCTTCTCCTTATACTAATTGGTGTGTGTTCTTTTTAATCTTTTTTTTTTCCCCTCGTAGATGTAAAAAAAAATCTTGCATGCCTTTGAAAACATTAACTTTTAACCCTAACTAGCCTCTGGCTTTTTATTGCAGTGTAAGCTTGTCACCATGGAAATGTAAAAGAAAAGTGTAGTCCTCAGCTGCAGGCTTTTAAACACAAACTGAAACATTTCTTGCTAAAGTAAAACTTTTCATTATATTCTATCTTTTTCTATGTACTTGTTTTCATTTAAAACTTATTATATTAAGCCAAAGTTCTTAAGCCAGACATTCACTTATGCAAAAATAAGTGAAAAAATATCATCGCTACACATATTATGATCTTTGTACTTTTGCACCCCATCCCCCACTTCAACAACCCAAGATTTTAACTTAAACATGCTTTTCTTGTCTGGCCTTTTTTCTGTTTTTGCATTGTAATGCCTACATTTCTTAAAACTAAAGAAGAATAAAGAAATAGAAAAAAAAGCATCTTTTTTCTTTAGTATCTTTATCACATACAGTAGCAACTAAAATGCTTTACAATAAAACATGCGATTTATATCATGAAAAGTTTCAAAAATTACTGTTAAGAACAGAGATTATTTTACTTAGTTACCTTTTTCTTCCTGTCCACTCAGTGTCCTTCCAGATATTGACAAATGCCTTTTAGTTCCCCACATGTTTAACAAAGGCATCAAAAGTCCACTCTTTCCACTTTATTATACAGCCATGTTTCACAAATGTGACTGATGCTTTGCAGTCTCACATTTATTCACTAATTTCTTTGTTGCTGATCATCTTCCTGTTTATTTTCATCTCACAATTCCAGATTCTGGTTCGATTCCAAGGTACTCCCAATTCTTCAAATAGACTCCTGCGCTTTTCTCCATCTCACAAGTATTTTCTTTTGGAACAATGGAAGAAGTTTCACTTGTAAAGTCTCTCCATGTGCTTTACTGTCAGAAGAATGAGAAGCGGCGCCCCCTTGTACTTGATGGCTCACTTTTTGCTGGATAGCCTTTTTTATTTCCTCCTTAGCCTGTTGTGAGTTAAAAAAAAAAAAAAGATTTTGATCCTCCAGGAAAAAATGTTCTACAACTAGTTTGATACAGCATCTTGTATCCCACACCTGCCTCTCGACATTCCCTGATTGCTATAATAAATTTGTTTCTCTTTTGCTTGGTGTACAATGAATAATCGTTTCAGAAACACTCTGTCTCCAACTTTTAATACTGTGCCCTTTTCCCACAGTTTTGTCAGGATCAAGTCATTCTTCTGGTAGGTTTGCATCTTTACTAATACAGGTCTTGGATGCTTTCTGATGACCAGATTTGGAGCATACACATGGTGTGCCCTTTGAGTTAACAGATCCTGCTGTGAAATACCAGTCCAGTTGCTTATTTATGCCTTCATAATATTTAATACTGTCTGTCCTTTCTAGTTTCTCTGGCACAACAGCAAGTCTCAGATTTTCTCTACATGCTCTGACATCCAATTCTACCATTTTTTGAAACATGTCTGCTTGAGCACTCTCATACTCAGCCAGCCTTTTCTTCATTTCAGCCTCTGAATTTTACAGTTAACTCAACTCATCTGAATGCCTGTTTAAAGCTTCCATTTTTTTCCAGAATTTTATTTGAGTGGATATATTTCTTCACTGTTTTGTTTATTTTAATCAGCTCTGAGCACTTTTGACTTATTTTTTTCTTCTAGATTACTGGAAGCCATGCCTTGCACCAGAGCTGGAGCTTGAACTGCTTTTTGCTGAACAGCTGCAGGGTTCTTCCCAGTTAGTGTTTTCTCTTCACCTTTTCTAGTTGATTTTCTTTCAGGCTGTCTTACTTCTTTGCTTGTATCCAGGCAGTGTGCATACTAGCCAGTAACAGAGTTCCTGGCCCTTGTCTTTCAGTATCTTTTTTCGCACTTGGAGAGCTGAAGTTAAGCTGTTGATAAGTGTGCAGCCATCTTGAAAAGTCCAGAAACTACATAGGTTCATAGGTGTGTACTAGGCTAATGGCCCTGGAGCCTTTACAAGTCTAGCCCATAGAAGTACCCTGGCATCATGCCGCCCAACGTTAGTTGCCAGTGCCTCTATCAAGCAGAGCTACTGGAGTGATCCCCAGGGTGAACTTTCTGTTTCCCATCCACTCATCAAGATTTCTCTTGAAGAGGGCCAGTGAGGTGCTATGCTTGACATGTATGGGAAAGTCTATTCCAGAGCATGGGCAATCTCTGGGTTATGAACCTGTCCCTGCAGCATCTTCTGTTGATTGTGGTAATGAGGTTGAGGTCTCTGGAGCATGTGGTGCGGAGGGATTGGGATTTCTTTAGATGTAGCATTTCTAACAGAGCTGGGTCAGGCATGACTTTGTAAGTCAAGCAGAGATCTCCTCTTAGATGATATGTGACAGAGAATAGCTGTTTGTTTGTTTTTTTGAGTCTGTCCGTGTAGGACGTGTTTAAGGCCTAGGATCCTCTTTGTGAGATACTTTTGTGGCCTTTCCAGCTGTTTCATGTGTCTAGTGAGGTACATGCCAAGTGGTGCATTATACTCGATGATTGGTCTAATGAGGGAAGAGTAGAGAGAGTTGATGACGTCTTTCTTTCTGGATGCAAAACACTTGGTAATGAGATGTGCCACATAGAAGGACTTTCTGACCACAGTGGCAATGTGGTGGTCAAAGGAGAGGTTGCTGTCAACATGCATCCCCAGATCTCTTATAACGCCTTCAGTGTTCAGTGGGCTCCCATCGATGTGGTAATTAGTGGGATCTGAGTTTTTCCTAAAGGGGATGATGACACATTTTTTGACATTAAGCTTAAGGCCATGGTTTTGACACTGGTCATTGGTCTCAGTGAGGCCTTTCTGTAGGATATCTACATCACTTGGGGAGTTAATAATGGCTCCCAGCTTGCAGTCGTCTGCGAGCTTGGTCAACCAGAGTCCCTCAGTGTTGGCCTGGACTTCTGAGAAGTAGATGCCAAACAGGAGAGGACCCAGGACCAATCCCTGTGAGACTCCACTCATGAATATTCGTCAGTCTGACTTGGAGTCTGCTACTTTCATACTGTGGGTTCTATCTGTGAGCCAATTTGCAACCCACCTAGTGATATAGGGGTTGATGCCTAGTTTGGTGAGTTTATCAATAATTTGTGAGTGGGGAATGGTATCAAAGGCCTTGGCCAGATCGAAGTAGGCTATATGAACTGCCTTGTCCTTATCCGCAGCTCTGGTGACTGACTCAAAGAAGTCAGCCAGGTTGAGCAGGTATGATCTACCTTTCACTAAACCAAATTGCGTGGGATCTAGAGTTTGGAGATTCCAAACAAATGTTCACTTCCTATGAAGGTAAGAAGGGACGTCCTGTATCAAAACAGACCATCTCCAAATGGTTATCCCATGCTATCCATTTTTTTTAATTATTATCAAAATCATGGAGTAACTTTCCCTTTAAGGTCAAAGCTCTTTCTGCCACGGCATTAGCTGCTTCCAGAACTTTTTGGAAAGCGGTGAACTCTCGACTTTTTCTAGACATGGCTACTTGGTCATCTGTACAAATTTTTATAAGCATTATAAAATTCATTCCTTCTCAAGATCAAAAGTAGGTTTCACTAGGACTCTTCTCAGATTGAGTGGAACAACTGGAAGGGATTTGCTTTGACAGTAAGGGGGGTTGAAAGAAGGGAATCATGTAGCCTCCGGATATGATTGAGTGTACCCATTTGTCTGGCATTAGTCCTCCTTCCTTCTCCCCACCTGTATAAGCTTTGGTAGTTGTGTCCTACAGCTTAGGCTGCTGGAACAATGATCTGATGATTAACAAAGAATCGTGTATGTAAACTTGCCATAAAAAGAGATGTTTGAATAGATCGCTAGTGCAGTATTAGCACCCTCCCTTTCCTCCTTCTCACTTTTTTTTTTTAATTAGGTCTTATTCTTTTACCTTATCTGTCTGACTGGATGGGGCTTCTTTATCTCTGTTTTTAACCTTTCTCCTGTCACATAACATCCTATTTTTTAGACTCAAGCCTCCCTTTCCTGAGAGACAAGAAAGCTGTGAAATTTTGCATCCGTATGACTCCTTTTATACCAGCACATTCTTATGGTTTGTTGTAGGTGGTCGTAGTACGTAGTAGGTGCCCAGGTGCCCTAAAGCTGTAGATACTGACTGGAGGTCCTTTCCTTGGAAGGATGCATCTCATATAGCTTAGGCTGCCGCAACAGTAATCTGTTCGAATATCTGCTGTTATGGTATGTTTTACACAACTGTACTTTCCTGTCCAAAATTATGGGTCTTTCTGTTTTTAAACAGTTTGCTTTTATGTAGCTCAGCGGGTCTAATTCATTTGCGCGACAGCCGTTTGCCCGAGACCAAATGACCGAAATTTCATCTGACCGACACTTAATTTGACCGACAAGTATTATTGGCAAGAAAATGGAATATGCCCCTTCCCCACTGTAGTGCGACCCTAGCTTAGACTATATAGTTGGGGGGTGTGGGGGCCCACTTAATTTCATATTATATTGTTTAGTTTTGCTTTAATATTGCTTAGAAAAACAAAAGTAAGTGGGGGGCTTTGCCCCCCACACCCCCCTAACTATATATTCTAACTCCAGGGTCGCACTACAGTGGGGAAGGGGGCATATCCCATTTTCTTGCCAATAATACTTGTTGGTCAAATGAAGTGTCGGGCAGTCGGAAGTTCGGGCAAATGAAGTAGACCCAGCTCAGCATCTCACAGATTTCTTACAGACTCCCACTTTACATTTCTCTAGCAACAATAGCCGTCATAGCTGTGATTTAAAGCACCTACTTACACTTTCTACAAGATTACTTGAAGGAAAATTCATGTACCACATACAGACATACATATGTATATGATTGCAGTTCATTTTATCAATAGTTCGTTTTGCCTGGCAAAGTGAACTACACTATCATCTTATTAGCAATTTATGTTACTGACTTTCATTTTGTTGGCAGCTTATTTTTTTTTTTTTTTTGGCACAGGGTAAGTGGGTCAGTTTTAGAGGTAGGGACTGTGTGTGTTTGCATGAGCATGTGCAAGTGTTTGCATGTTAGGGTTATAAGGGTTTGGTAAGTGGGTACATTTTAGGTGTGTTTGTGAAGGGGTTTGTGGGTTAAGGTTAGTGTTAAAGCTAAGTAAAGTGTTAATTTAGTGTTGTGCATGTGTGCTTTTATGTAGTATATGTCTGAGCTGTTTTGTGTAGTGGTAGTATTACAGGAAGGATATTTCATTGGTGTTTGGGGGGGGGGGGTTATTTTATTGCATTTGTATTTTAAACTGATTGCAAAAGAATACTGGTTGTCTTTTTTGCAATTAATTTAACTTGGGGTTTGGATGTGTTTGTCAGTATTATATGTTTGGGATTTTAACTTGTTAGTATTAGGTATTGTCAGGCTTTTGCTTTTGGTGTTTTAAGAATCAATATTTCACTGTCAGGATTTGTAAATGTATAATGAATAAACACATGTATACTCACTTGAATAAGTAATTTGAAATGTTATACATGTGTACGCAAGTGGCTGTCATCATCAGGCATCAGACCAGCTGTACTTACTGTAGGCATGCATTCATGGTAAAAGGAAGCTACACTTCATGTATAGAAATTACACCTGTACAACTTGATGAGTGAATGTAAACACTTCTTTCTATGTTCTTTTTGCCCGCCAACTGTCCAGCCTTTTTTCAGTGAGATATGCTTGTTGTTTCTCCAGTTCATTGGGAATGCTTGCCCAGTGTTGGGGAAGCAGCCATCTAGAAGAGAGTCATCATTTAGGCAGTCTTAAGGATACTTTGTGACTTCACTGGCATTCCTGTTTTGAGGATTTTTTTTTTTATGGTCTAGCCAAGCCTTTGGGTGGGAGGATGCACTTCTTGCATCACCGGGGGACGTCTACAACACTTTGCTCAGTTTGTGTTCCTTGCCGTATGTTTGCAGTTAAGGCTGTCACAAAGCTGTGGCTTGGTGAGCCAAAAACTGTCCCATAGAATGCACATTTGCATCATCCCTCCTCCTAAGGAATATATTAATGTGAGTACTGCTGTCCCTCCTCCATCCCTCCCAAGGGTGAGTAGGCCGATCCTCTACTGCCTGCTCTGTCAGGCACCTCATACTGTAATTGAGTTCTTGTTGTCATTAGTGTAGTCTGGACTTTATTCCTCTATGCCACCATAGGTGTTGCACAGTGTATTTAAAAAAAAAAACAAAAAAAAAACTTTAGATAAGAAGTTGTTCTATATTCTTCTTCTTCTTCTATCATTCTTTACAGATGGGTTCGGAGCCGATCCCTCGGCTCAGAGTCGGCACCTACTGCAAAGCTCGAGGACTTCAAGTAGCTCGAAGCCAAGTCCCTATCCCATGATGCACCTTGAGTTACCTCGGATCTAGTTTGCTGCTGCAACTGATCAGAGGTTCCTGATAGCTCGGACCAGTAAAACTTTTCTATTTTAAAAATTATTGTTAGTTTTTCACTATAGTAGTTAGATATTTAGGTTAGATAAGCTCTTAAAGCCTTATCTACAGAGTTCCCTTCCCTGTGTGCTGTTTTCTTAGCTATATATTTGACCTAGTTTTTCTTTATAGGCCTATTTAAATTCTCTGACAAAAATTGTTTATTCTGTGACCTTTTGTCACATATATTGTTAGAATAGATGTGATAGTGTTCAATCTCGCCGTTTGTTCTTACACATGGGTTCGGAGCCGATCCTCGGCTCCGTGCCGGCCTCTTGCAAGCTCTGCATCGAGAAGAAGCTCGAGACAATCTAATACCCACAATCCCCCTCTGCCTTTACCTCAGATCTAGTTTGCCGCTGCTGCATTCGCATCGTTGGGAGCTAGCTCGAGGGTTTTCTAAGCTAAGATATAACTTTTTGTTGTATTTTACTGAGATTTTTGATTTAACTTAATATTGTTAGTATTACTGGTGTGATTGTGTTCTGGTTCCGTAGTTCTTTGGTACCGTTAACCCTTTTATCGGTATTTTTGTACCGGGGCCTACACCCTTACCATATACTGATATATTTTGAGTCAATTTACCTAATTGTGACTAACCGGATTTGACATTTACCTGATTGTGACATTTACCTGATTGTGACTTTTTACTCGGATTTGACTGTGTTTTTGCTTCTTATATTACCTACAATGTCTGAGAAGGCAAAGTCTGGTTTCAAGCGTTGTCAGTGTGGCCAAAAAATGTCGGTCACTGACAACCATAGTTCCTGTGTCTACTGCCTTGGCCCTCTCCACTTACAAGAGGATTGCTCCATTTGTCACTCTTTCAGTGGGAGGGTCATGACAGATAGGCGCAGGAAACTAATGGACAGGGGTCTGTTGAAACCAGCTTTCCAAGAGGCTTTGGATGCTTCTGACCAGGCATCGAAGTCCTCTAAGGAATCGAAGACATCGGAGCCCAAGTCATCGGCTCCGAGCTCTTCTTCAAAAGTTAGATCACCGGTTCCACAGACTTCGGGGCCGAGTGTTCAACTGGTGTCGGTTCCTGAGCCTCGAGTCTTGGAACCGGTGATGGAGCTTCCTCCTTCGGCCATATTGAGGTCGGCTCCGTCTTCGGTTCCTTCGACCCGTTCCTCCTCTAAACTTTCGGATGTCGATGTGGATCGTGTGGTGCAGAAGCTGCTGGAGCATTCGGCCCTCTCTAAACTTATTTCGGTTTCCACCCAGCTGGTGTCGAAACCTGAAGGCCTTCCTGTATCTCCATCCATTCCTCCTCCGAGACCGATTCAGTCTTCGGAGCCGGAAGAGGCTGATCTGCTGATTGTGGAGCCCTCGGTCCAGAACCGCCCTTTCTCGGTCTGTTCCTCACCTCGACTCCGTCGGACCCGTACCGGAGTCTCGAGCCGACGGTCTGTTCTTGGTTCCGGGCCGAGTCGAACCGACGTGTCGGTTCCGACTCTCCCCTCAGGGCCTCGCACGGATCGATTCGGCTCCGTCCTCGGGTCGATGCCTTCGTGCCCGTGTCGGGATTCTTCCCATTTCTTCGAGCCGGAGATTCTTCGATGCGGGACCGGGAGCGTTCGACCTGATGAGGAAGGTGTTGTCTACCCAGACAACCACATCAGTGGAAGCAGTTTCTCCTCCCCATAAAGGGCCTTTGTCTTCATCTGCACCCACGGCCACATCCAAGCGTCGGGCACCAGTGTCTCAGCCACCCCTGGAGGGTGCCCCTCTTCCTCGAGGCTTCTTCGGATGCTCCCCACGAGGAAGTCCCTAGGAAGAGACTGTGTAAGAGGAGACACTTGGATTCTCCACAAGAATCCATAACATCTGATACTGACTTAGATGAGTCAGAAGGGTCCCCTAAGTCACCTTCAGAAGATGTCTCTTTTTCAGACATTTTGGAGATCCTGAAGCAGAGAGGTGACTGGCAGTCCCTTCCCCCTTCTGAGGATGAGTCAGTTCTGCTGAAGGCATTTGGTGCTCGCCCTTCCTCCTCCTGGGTCACTCCGCCTTGAACTAATGGAACTTATTGCTCGAAGGGCGTGGGAGGCTCCTGATACAGTGGAACCTGTTCCTAGGAAACCGAACAAGTACATCACGGCACCCCAGGATAAGTCCTACCTTACTAAAGGAGTTCCAGTAGACGCTATGGTGGTGGCTGCAGCCACGAAAAAGGAGATGTCGGAGTCTTCTTCGTCTGTCCACCCGCCTAATAAAGATTCTAGGACGATGGATAGATATGGGAAGCGCATTTTTAGTTCAGCGGCTTTTTCCATGCGGTCCCTGAACTATTTGACCCATTTTACACGTCTGCAGAGGGATCTAGTCAAAGAGTTGGGAGATACCCTCCAGGGTTCTACAGATGCAGCTGTCTCAGAGAAAGTGACAGCGCAACTTAGTACCCTAACGTCGATTGTTCACTCGTCCATGAGGCTGATTTCCTACGCAGCCGAAGGTTCGAGTAGGGCAGCAGCTTCAGCGATTGCTCTTCGTAGACAATCCTGGATGCGCCTATGCTCCTTTGCGGAAGCCTTCAAGTCTTCCTTTACAAACGCCCCATTTGACGGTGCCACTCTTTTTGGCCCCAAGGTAAAGGAGACCCTTACCCGGTGTGAACAAGAGGGAAAGACTCTGTCTGCTGTCGGAGTCCGTTTTTCCACCCCAACCAGACCGTACCCCAAAGGGCAACGCGGTGGGAAAATGTGGTTTCGAAACAAAATCAAGGGTCTTTCCGGGCACACAGGGTGATGCCCCTCTAGAGGCAGAGCAGGGGGCAGAGGTGGCAGACGCCACCCTGGCGCCAGAGGGGTCCGCAACATCAAGGTGACAGGGATACACTCTCTGGTAAACCTTTCCAGCACTCCTGAGAGGAGGCCCGACTGTCCTGCTCTGGTGGCAGTCGGGGTCGCTAGCCTTTACCCTCAGGCCTGGCAAGATATAACTACAGACAATTGGGTAAAAGCGTAGTTACCAGAGGTTACACCATACCCTTTCTATCTTATCCCATTCCAAAGAAAAGACTCCCAGATGTACCGCCCCATCTGCGAGAGCCAGCAGCTTTAGAAATTTCAAAGTTGTTAGACAAAGAGTCATCCAGCCAGTCCCAGCGGACCAGCAAGGATTCGGGACTTACTCAAGGTTCTTTTTAGTTCCAAAGAAAACAGGGGACTGGAGGCCCATTCTAGACCTGAGTTACCTCAATACTTTCGTCAAGAAAGAAAAGTTCTGAATGGTCACGCTTCAGTCGATCCTTCCATTTCTACAGAAGGACGAGTGGATGTGCTCAATAGATCTAGAGGATGCATACTACCACATCAAAATGGCCAGGGCATCCAGAGATCATTTGCGCTTCCGGCTGGGAGCCAGTCACTTTCAGTTTCGAGCCCTGCCCTTTGGTCTGACCTCAGCCCCCAGGGTCTTCACCAAATGCATGGCAGTGGTAGCGTCTCACCTGAGACGTCAGGGATTCCAGGTGTTTCCGTATCTGGACGACTGGCTCCTTTCAGCCACCACCCGGCGTCAACTACTGCAGGCCAGAGACTATGTTCTTCAACTGTGTGTTCACCTAGGGATCTCGGTAAATTTCGGAAAATCCTTACTTCAGCCATCACAAAATATCTTGTTCATAGGAGCAGAGTTAAACACACGGCAATTAATTCTGAGGCTTCCCACAGAAAGGATAGTATCGCTGCAGACTCACATACGTCTTCTGCTCTTGTCAAGGAAATCTCCTGCAAAACTAGTTCTGAAGGTGTTGGGCCTCATGTCAGCCTCCTTATTGCAATTCCCTGGGAAGGCTGCACATGAGAGTTCTACAATGGCTACTGTTTGCTCAATGGTCATTTCAACAGCTACCTCTAACACACGAGATTCTCATAACAAAGACTTGCAAAACAGACCTAATCTGGTGGCTCCAAACGTGCAACCTTTCCCAGGGGAGGCCGTTTGTGCTACCCACGCCTACAGTTACGGTGACCACGGACGCTTCCCTGATAGGGTGGGGGGGCATCTTTCAGGGACAGACAGTCCAAGGCGAATGGTCCAATTTGGAGTACAATCTGCACATCAGTGTACTAGAGTTGAGGGCAGTGTTTCTAGCGTTGCAACACTTTGCTCCCCTTCTTCCTCTAGGGACTATTGCAGTTCAGACGGACAACATGTCGGTAGTCTGGTACATAAACAAACAAGGGGGAACCAGGTCCTATCAACTATGCAGAGAGGCCATGAGAATTTGGCAGTGGGCGGAGTCCACGGGTCGCTTTCTAATAGCAACGCACATCCCGGGGTCATCCAACGTCATAGCCGACAAGCTGAGCAGAGCAATTCTGCTACCACACGAGTGGTCTCTGAAACAGTCAGTGGCGAAAAGGATTTTTCGCACATGGGGCCAGCCTTCCTGCGACCTGTTTATGCCTCCAATGAACGCCAAATGCAGGAGCTACTTTGCCCTATTACCCCTCCAGGGAAGTCCCCAGGACGCACTGGTTTACGATTGGCCCCGGGACTCCTGTACGCCTTTTCCCCATTTCCTCTGATACCACAATTTCTCCAGAAAGCCAGGAACCTTCACAGGACGATAATTCTCATTGCTCCATTCTGGCCTCGTCAAATTTGGTTTCCTCCTGAAAACTCACTGCATTCGGGACCCTGGATTCTGGACCCAGAGCCGGATCTGTTGACTCACTCGTCAGGGGTTCCCCATCCCGCTCCTGTCACTCCATCTAGCAGCTTGGCTGCTCCAATTCCCAACTTAGCCAGGTCTGATCTCTTGTCACCAGCAGTTCAGAATATATTAGTGGCTTCATAAGGCTTCCACTACTAAAACATATACTAGCAAATGGAAACGGTTTGTATTCTGGGCGAATACACACCACGTTGATCCCTTTACAGCTCCTTTGAATAAGATTTTAGAGTTCTTGACAGACTTATTTCATCAGGGTGCTTCTCCTGCTACTCTAAGAGTTCAATTGGCTGCCATTTCGAATTTCCATGTGGAAGAGTGTGGAGCTCCTATCATGGCTCACAGACTTTGTAAAGCCTTCTTAAAAGGAGTTTTTCATATTAGACCTCCGGTCAGATCTCCTACGTCACCTTGGAGTCTAAACTTGTTACTATCTAAATTAATGTTGCCCCCCTTTGAACCTGCCTCTTCTTGCCCATTAAAATTTTTGTCCTGGAAAACTCTCTTTCTGGTAGCTATTACTTCTGCTAGACGAGTGTCTGAACTTCAGGCTCTCGCCATCAAGCACCCTTATCTAATCTTTCACTCTGACAGAGTTTCTCTTCGTACCAATTCATCCTTCCTCCCTAAAGTGTGTTCTATTAACAACATTAATCAGTCTATTGAATTGCCCACTTTCTTCAAAAACCACTCCAACAAAATGGAGTATATGTTGCACAAATTGGATGTTCACAGACAGCTAAGGTTTTATTTGGATAGAACAAAAGATCACAGGAAAACAGATCAACTCTTTGTGGCTTTTGCTGATAGCAGGAAAGGACTTGCAGTTACCAAAAGAACTCTTTCAAAGTGGTTATCTGATTGTATAATCTATGTATACGATTCTGCAGATCAACCCCTTCTAAACAAACCCAAGGGACATTCCACAAGATCAATATCTACGTCTTTGGCTCATGCAGCTCGCCTACCTCTGGATGCCATTTGTGCGGCTGCTACCTGGTCTAAGCCACATACATTTATTTCTCATTATAAAGTAGATAAGGTTTCTAGGGACAGAGCTACCTTTGGTTCCACTGTGCTCAAGAACGCCCTCCGTGAGTTCCTCAGGATTTAGGAGCTAGGGACGCTACCCATGTGTAAGAACAAACGGCGAGATTGAACACTATCACATATAGAAGTTATGTACTTACCATAACGTTCCATGTGGAGTGTTCATCTCGCCTTTGTTCTTACAGTCCCACCCTCCCACCCTTAGGAGGAACGTTCTTTGATGCCTGGCCAGAAGCATTTTACTACTGTCTTTATTCTCTGTACATAGTTGGTATACACATATACTTATATGTGTCTGTTATGAATGTATAGATGTATGGCATGAATGTACTGTTATGTAGATTGGTTTGCTTGCAAACTAGATCTGAGGTAAAGGCAGAGGGGGATTGTGGGTATTAGATTGTCTCGAGCTTCTTCTCGATGCAGAGCTTGCAAGAGGCCGGCACGGAGCCGAGGATCGGCTCCGAACCCATGTGTAAGAACAAAGGCGAGATGAACACTCCACATGGAACGTTATGGTAAGTACATAACTTCTATTTTTGTGTGATTACTTAAGAGTTAACTTACTTGTTAAAATTCTGTGTGTGTGTGCTTGTTAGCTTTAACTTTAGGCTTGTGTGCATATATTTAGCCTGTTTTTTATTACAAGGCTTATTAGTCCTTATAGTTAGCCTTAGTTTAAAAGGCTTGTGTGTGTGTGTCTTTGTGCTTATAGTTAGCCTGTTTTTTATTAGAAGGCTAATTTGTATTGCTGCTGTTGGGTGTGTCCATTTCTGTCATGGCTGATAACAAGGACAAACACCCTAAGTCAGGGTTTAAAAAATGTCCTAAATGTGGGCAGAAGATGTCGGTTACTGACTGCCATGTGAATTGTGTCTACTGCTTGGGTGCCTTGCACTTACAAGAAGCATGTTCTATATGCCATTCTTTTTCCTGTAAAGTCCTCCTGGAGAGAAAAATAATCTTATTGACAGGGGTTTGTTGAAACATTCTTCCAGGAGGCTTTGAGTAACCAGGATGGATCTAGTATGTCCTCAAAGTCCTCTAAGACTTCTGTGGATTCAAAAAAATCAACAGGTCTTGGAGCCAACTGTTTTTTCTTTTCGGAGCCAGTCCCCGGTTTTGGAACCGGTATTCGAAATTCCTAAATCACCACTACTCCAGTCGGTACCATCAGTCTGATCATCTCAGTCTTCTGTTAGCCTGTCTGATTTGGATGTGGATTGGGTGGTGCAGAAGCTTCTACAGGCACCAGCCTTTGCCAAATTATCTGCTCCGACCCAGGGGACTTAGGAGTTGAAGACCCGAATACCAGCTATATCTCTTCCTCCTCCAAGCCATACCAGTCCTTTGGAGCCAGAGAAGTCAGACTTGCTGATTGTGGAGCCTTCGGAGCCGACGCCTGCTCCAGTGTCTTCAGCTCCGTTCACTCTGACATCCTCGGTGCCAATCGAGGACTCTAGGAGTCGACACTCTCTGGTCGGGTCCAGGGAGGATAGTCGAACTTAATTGTCAGTTCTGACTTTGTCTCTCAGGGCTTCGACTCAAATGAGCTCGGTTCCTACCTCAAGCTCGGAACTCACTGTCCCAGTGCCGGGGGTATCGACAGTTTCCTCAGATTTGTCTGTCCCTTCGCATCGGAGCATAGGTGCATTTGAAGCCATGAGGAGAGTTATGTCTCCCAAGACATCCTCAACTTCGGGTCCGGCTTCTTCATCCCCTCAAGCTCCTGTGTCCGCTTCTGCCTCACAGATCCTTGCTAAGTGCGGAGACCCAGAGCCTCAGGAAGCCCCATTGGGTAGCCCATGCTCTTCTGACACCTCCCCAGAAGCTCCCACTTATGAGTTTCCCAAGAAGCGAGTAAGAGGAAACATTTGGACTCACCTCAGGAGTCATTAACATCTGACACTGACTTGGATGAATCAGAAGGGTCCCCATGGTCCCCCACTGAGGATATCTCATTTGCTGAGATACTGGAAATCCTTAGGCAGAGGGGTGACTGGCAGTCCACCAACCCTACTGAGGATGAGTCGGTCCTCCTGAAGGCTTTCGAGTCTCAGCCCTTCGATGAGCTTATGCAGCTGGTCTCACGAAGAGCATGAGAGTCTCCAGATACCATGGAGCCTGTCCCTAGGAGGCCTAATAAGTTCATATCTGCCCCCCTAGATAAATCCTTCTTGACCAAAGTTGTGCCATTTGATGCCATGGTGGTGGCAGCAGCCACCAAAAAGGAAATGTCTGAAACTTCCTCATCTATCCATCCTAACAGAGACTCCAGGATCATGGATCGATATGGGAAGCACATGTTTAGTTCAGTGACTTTTGCACTTCGGTCACTTAACTATTTAACCCATTTTACAACACTACAAAGAGATCTCCTTAAAGAGCTGGGAGATGCTCTTTAGGGTACAGTAGCCACAGGGGCTACAGACAGAGTTGCCGCCCAGCTTGCTACCCTCAATTCCATAGTGAACTCGTCCATGTGCCTCATTTTATATGCAGCTGATGGAATGAGTAGGGTAGTAGGTACAAGATTTGCTCTTAGGAGGATATGCTTGTGTTCTTTCACGGAGCCCTTCAAGTCATCCTTTGTGAATACCCCCTTTGATGGCTCGTTCCTTTTTGGGCCCAAAGCAAGGAAACTTTAACCAGGTGTGAGCAGGACGGAAAGATTCTGTCTGCTGTCAGGGTCCATTTTTCCACCCCTACCAGACCCTACCCCAAGGGTCAAAGGGGAGGGAAAATGTGGTTCTGAAAAGCCCAAGGAGCCTTTCAGGACACAAGTGGTGAACCCCACTCCAGGGGCAAAGGAGGGCGCAATAATGGAAGACGCTGCCCTCGCAGCAGAGAGGGGTTTGCAACACAAGGGCGACAGAGATTACTTCTTTAGGAAGCCCTACCAGCGCTCCTGAAAGGAGGCCCAACTGTCCTGCTCTGGAGGCATTCAGGGGTCGCTTATCTTTGTACCCAGACGCCTGGCTCAAAATAACAAATGACAACTAGGTACAAAGTATCATTTCCAGAGGATACTTCATCCCATTCGCCACACCCCCTCCACTGACAAGGAAAATCCCAGACGTTCCACCCTGTTACAGGGAACAAGCAACAGTAGAGGTCCAAACGTTGCTAAGAAAGAGTCATCCAATCAATCCCAGCAGACCAGACAGGATCCAGAACTTACTCAAGATTCTTTTTAGTTCCAAAAAAGACAGGGGACTGGAGACCTATATTGGACCTCAGCAGACTAAACAAATCTGTAAAGAAAGAGAAGTTTCGGATGGTCACGCTTCAGTCTATACTTCCCTTCTTAGGGAAAGACAATTGGATGTGCTCAATAGATCTCCAGGATGCGTACTACCACATAAAAATGGCCAGGCCATCCAGGGATCATCTGCGCTTCTGGCTGGGAGCCAATCATTACCAGTTTCGAGCCCTGCCCTTTGGTCTCACTACAGCCCCCAGAGTGTTCAAATGCATGGCAGTGGTCACAGCTCACCTGAGACATTTAGGATTCTAGGTGTTTCTGTACCTAGACAATTGGCTCCTTACCGCCAGGCATCAACTCATTCAGGCCAGGGAGTCCACTCTGTCACTCTGCAATCAGCTGGGCATTACAATAAACTCAGAAAAATCTGCCTTGTCGCCATTGCAGCATATCGTCTTTATCGGAGCAAAACTGGACACTACCACCACCATGCTAAGACTTCCAGTAGAAAGAGTCTTACTTCTCCATCAGCGTGTTTGCATTCTAATATCCAAAAGCAAAGCACCAGCATCAGAAGTTCTGAAATTGTTAGGTATGATGGCAGCAGCAATTCTAACCATACCACTGGGTTGTATGCACATGCGGATACTACAATGGCTGTTGTTCACTCAGTGGTCTTACTAGGAGCTCCCCATGTCTCACATAATAATGATCACAAATTCCTGCAAAAAGGATCTTCAGTGGTGATTGACCTCACTTCATGTTACTTTAGGACGCCCATTTGTGCTACCCCCTCCAGTGGCCAGAGTGACCACGGACGCTTCCCTGATAGGGTGGGGGGGGCATTTTCAGGGAAAGACAGCCCAAGGCACATGGACCGATCAAGAGACACATCTGCATATCAATGTCCTAGAGATGAGAGCAGTACTTTTGGCATTGCAGAATTTCCAGGGCTCTCTTCCTCTGGGTACGATTGTAATTCAGACGAACAACACGTCAGTGGTGTGGTATTTGAACAAACAAGGAGGAACCAGCTCATATCCCCTTTGTCGCGAGGCCCTCAGAGTATGGCATTGGGCCGTTTCCACCCAGCACTTTCTATTAGCAACACACATCCCGAGGAAATCCAACGTGATAGCAGACAAGTTGAGCAGAGCAATTTTGTTGGTCCCCAGGTCTCCTCTATGCATTCCCACCAATCCCACTGATACCCAAGGTATTACAGAAAGCCAGAACCCTGGGAAGGACCATTATTATAATAGCTCCCTATTGGCCTCATCAGATTTGGTCTCCCTTCCTTCGATTTCATCTTTTGTTGGACCCTGGATTCTGGACCCAGTTCCAGACCTTTTGATGCACTCATCGGGGGAACTTCATCCCTCTCTGCAGTCCCTGAGGCTGACAGCTTGGCTGCTCCAATTCCCATCATAGCCAGGTTCCATAATCTTTCCAATGAGACAAAGCAAATTCTCCTATCCTCTCATAAATCCAGTCTACGAGGAAGCTGTACCTCAGCAAATGGAAAAATGTTTCTGTATGGGCCTCTAAAAACAATATTGATCCTTACCAAGTCCCTATGGCCTCTATTCTAGAATTCTTAACCATGATATTCAATAAAGGACCTGCAGCAGCAACAGTCAGTGTTCAACATGCTGCCATTTCTAACTTTCATCTGGGATTTGAAGGATTGAATATTATGTCGCACAAATGATCCAAAGTCTTTCTCAAAGGGACCTTTCATATTAGACCACCTGTGAAATTTCCCTATTCTCCATGAAATCTAAATTTTATGCTTTCCCGCAAAATTCTTCCGCCATTTGAACCAGCTTTCTCATGTGACCACAAATTTTTGTCATGGAAAACCATCTTTTTAGTGGCTATTACTTCTGCCTGCAGAGTGTCAGAGCTTCAGGCCTTATCCATCAAGCCTCCTTATTTGATTTTCCATACTGACAGAGTCTCACTTCGAACAAACCCCTCTTTATTACCCAAAGCTTGCACTGAAACTAATCTTAACCTAATTATTGATTTGCCAGTTTTCTTCCCCAACCATTCCAACAATTTAGAGTACATGCTGCACAAACTTGATGTTCACAGACAGCTCAGATTTTATTTGGATAGAACAAAAGATTTCAGGAAATCAGACCAGCTTTTTGTTTCATTTTCAGATTCCAGGAAGGGTATGCCAGTGGCTAAAACAACTTTGTCTAAATGGTTATCTGATTGTATCACATTTGCTTATTCAGCTGCCAGTATGCCCTTGCAGCATAAAATTAAAGCTCACTCAATCTTTTTCTGCCAGACTTCCTATTGATAACATTTGCGCAGCAGCTACTTCATCAAAACCTCATACCTTTATCAATCATTACAAGGTGGACAGAGCCTCCTTTGGATACATGGTCCTGAGAAATATACTCCCGTGAGCCACCCGAGGTTGATGGTGCCTGGGACGCTACCCATCAGTAAATAATGAACAGCGAGATAAAACAACTTCACATAAAGAAGTTATGTACTTACCATAATGTTCCATGTGAGTTGTTCATCTTGCCTTCATTCTTACCTCCCTCCCTCCTAGGCTTGCAGAAGACCTAGATGCTAGATCCTTCCTGGTCACTCAACCCTTCTCTCTCTCTCATGGAGTTATAGAATGACATATGGTATTATATGCAGCAAACAAGATCTGAGGTAACTCAAGGTGCATCATGGAATAGGGACTTGGCCTCGAACTACTTGAAATCCTCGAGCTTTGCAGTAGGTGCCGATTTGGAGCCCAGGGATCAGCTCCCCGAACCCATCAGTAAAGAATGAAGGTTAGATGAACAACTCACATGGAACGTTATGGTAAGTACATAACTTCTTTTTTTTCCCTCAGGTGGAGACTTTATTAGTTAGCTGCTATGTTCAATGTTCCCACCACATATTTTGTTTCTCTGTGATGAGATGAGAGTGAAAAAAAGCCTGGAATCTTTTCCTCTCCCTTCTTCCTCTCTGTATTAGTCTTTTACTTCACTCCAGCAGTCTAGGTATCTGTTCAGCAACTGCACCTTTTCTTTTTTTACACTTGACACCCACCATTAACCAGCAGTTTCATCCACTGCAGACACCACTAGATCCAAGCTTTTCTGGTCCTTTTTGTTGTGACACCTTTATACAAAACTGCTACTGAAGGGAAGGGGCAAAAGAAGCACCAGAAAAAAAACAAAACAGTTGTGGTACCATAAAGGACTTAAAAACTGGATGTTGGTAGTGTCATTCTTAAGTATGTCTTTGCCTAGGATCTGAATTCCATTCCCTTCTGCAAACTACCGTTTCACCTTCTGGACTTTTCTGGCATTGTAGAGTGTCGGTTACCCCCCAAAAAGTTGTAATAAGCAGGTTTGATGATAAGGTGTGTAATAGAAGTCTGGTGGGTTTTTTTTGTTTGTTTTTTTTTTTTTTAATTAGGTCATATTCCACTGAGTGGCATCTGTGCCAGGTTTGCCAGGTCACTTTTTTAGTTGTTGGAACCTCAGAAAGAAGAATTTCAGAGTTCCAAGGCCTGGAATGCAAGGCGTGTAATGTATTGTTTAAAGGCTGTCAGCACTAATTCCTACTTCATGCCCAGAGTTTCCTCTGTTGTTATTTTAGAGCTATGTGCTGAGCTGCTTCTTGTCTGTCCAAACCGTCACAATGAAAGAGTGCACCTTGTACATACACTGGTTGTCCACAGGCAGTTAAGATACAACACCATGAAAACATTCCTTCCAGAAAAAATGACCAACATTTTGTTTCCTCCTAGAAAAGAAGAGGGAAGGCCTGGCTATAGCCAAGCAAGTATTGTTCAAGTGGCTGTTAAACTGAATTGTCTTTTGCAACAAGTGCAGCAAGCCCCTGCATGATCCTGTTAGACAGCATTTTATTAGCAAGGCAGCTGTTTCAACTTCATAATGTAAACTTGCGTCTGCACAAGAGGTCTTGGAAACTGCCACATGGATTACTCTGCATACTTTTGCCCAGTCTAGAAACAGAATGGCTTTGGCATTGTGTACAAAGGAAGACACTGTTGCTGTGTTCCTGCTTGGGAATCTGTTCAGATGCTACATTTTACTGTTACACTGATGAATATAGTGTGGTTGTCAAAAAAGGAGGAATTTGAGGAGGATTTGCTGTTAAAGCTTCACTCCCTTTTCCACTGCATGTAAGTTTTAGATAAGGTGGTATTTCAGAACATAAGTAAATCTATAAAAGTTTCTTAGTGTTCTAGTTTTTCCTTCAGGTAAGCTACTACAAGTGCGCTTCTCTGTCAGGCTAGAAGAAATGAAGAAAGCACATGCCAGTGTTGGATTTATATAGCTGTCTGGAGAAACTACAGTTACCACCTTAGTCGGTGCAAGGCCAGAATTGCCCACCAAAGGGGAAAAGCACAGTTTTGTAAAATCAGCTGGACCACAGGATCAGAAAATGGATAAACCAAAATATCATGTTTTACTGTTATAATAACTTTTTCTCAAAGATCTGCTGTTTTGTTAAGTATTTTATACTACTAGCACCTTCTATGGCCGGGACACAATCTGTATTGTTTTCCTTATGTAGAGATTCAGCTATACATATGTGTGCTTGTGTTTAAAACCAGAAGACAGCTGCGTTTTGCTTCTCAAATTTTGGTTAATTATCTTCAACTAGTCACAAACAGTGGTCATTTATTAGACAAAACTTCTTTCAGTTACATTCAGAAGCACCAGGTGAGAGGACAGCCAGAATATGTTGGCAGAAATGCCATGTTAGTATAAGTCCGGGATTGTTAATAGATGGAATTTTAATCTAGTTACCTGTACTAGAAGAGTCTGCATTCAAGTGTTCTGGACTGCTGCAGTTCAGGATGTATTGCAATGGTTTTGTGTTGTGATTACCTTACGGCTATGCTACTGTTTAGTGGTGAGTATATTTGCATTTAGTGCTTTGTTTGCATTATAAATGGCATTTTGCTAGAATGCTACACTTGTTTGGATAGACTTTAAATAGAGGGTATATGATACTCTGCATGAAATGTGTTGTAGAAATGTAATTTTGATTTAGGTTTGTTATATAATCTGGTGGTTCAGTTTTATTAGATGATCCTTGCAAGCATAACTACAGTTTATCTACAGAATGTTAACTTGTTTACATGGGCACATTTATCTTTCAGATGCAGTTCATGTAATGCCATGAAGTGTGAGAAATTGGATCAGCTCTGGAAAGATGACCTAAGCAGCAAATTCTTATACTCCAAGCAAAATTCTCTTTGCTTAAAACTCCTATTCTTCCATTACAACACTAACGTAAATCAGGCTTGAAGGAGGGAAAGGGTAGAGTTACAGGCCTAGGGGCTATATGCTACAGTGTCAAGAAAATGCCATCCTTATGAAGGCCAAGATCAGTCGGAATCTCTTCTTGAATGCTTCCCTCAGCTGATGCTATAACTCAATTTGTAAACATAAACACAAATAATATCTTTGTGGAGAACAAAGGATGCTGGAAGAGTTTATCAGATTCGAAATTGGCAACTGATTGGAGATGGTGTATACCTCACCTTTGACACCTGCAGAGGATAAATGCAATCTTGTTTATCAGTCCTGCACTAATTATTTCAACCCTCGCAGAACAGAAATTCTAACTACAATTAATTGTTTTTAATCAGTGTATTTGGTTTGAAATAGACATTCCTTGTGCATTATTGTTTATATTTATTTATGATTGCTAGCTAAATAATGTAATATGTCAGAACACCTCACAGATTAGGAACAGGTATACACAGTATGTTTGGGAATACGTGTGCACAGTGTATTTGATCATGTCAAGAAAGACTGGCTGATAATGCTGTTAAACTCACATACAACACACTATATACAAGTCCTCTTTAATTATACTAAGGAAAAATTATTTGTTCTAGGACAGATTCTCAAAGTGAATTTATACTGGGAATTGGGAAAGAGTTATTGAATATATTAATCTGTGTAGTCAATTCTGTACCTAAAAGTTTGCAGGGTAACAGTTAACTGACGAGAAAAGCACTACATTTGTAATCAATGTTCTATTGCATTGGGAAGAGACTTTATTGCTTTATGCTTGGCATGTCCTTTTACATTTGACATTTTAAGGCCTTTCCAAAATGAATGTGATGAACTGCTTTCATTTTAATGACTTTCCTTCTGCACATTAGATTTCAAGGCTGTAGTAGAACAGAAAAGGTGAAAGGTTATTTAGGTGTCTTCTGTCTTCTTCACCAAGCTCCCTGAAGAACTTTATGTAAAACTAGAAATGTTTAGAATGCAACTGTGCAATAAAGAGCCCCATTGAAGATCAGTCTATTGGCACTGTTGATCGGTGCTTTATGTAAATACAAGAAAAAATGTGCTTATTTTGAGAAGTGATTTGATGGGGCAAGGCAAAGGGACAGCCATGCTAATGGATGCAGTTCTGTAATGAATTCAGCATATTTGCTGCATTGTCTTTGCAGATTCTATTTTTGTTTAAAAAAGATAAAAGTATGTTACCAGAATTGGGTGGATTTTCAAATAAAGTGCCGCTTCCACTGAAATTTTGTTAAAAGTATATTACCTGAAGTGTATTTTTGCTTCAAGAATATTTGGCAAGCATGTATACTGAAATGAAAAACAGGAAATATTGGTATTGTAAAAAAACAAACTGCAGGTTTGCAGAGACTCCGACTGTAAGCTCCTGGATCAACCAAATGTACTTTGGACAAAATAAAGTACTCCAAAATGTTTTATGATCAGTGCTTTCATTTTATTAGTAAAATAAGTTCATCCACATTTAAAATCGGCATATATAACCTGGTTTTATCACATGACCTCAAGTGTCCTGAAGTCACACAACAGATTTAAAGTGACAACACCATAGTTACATAAAAAACTAATATTTAAATGGAAAACATACTCAAAAATATTTCTGATATCTTTTTTGTATGTGAAATTATCATAAGTCTTAAAATATCTCTTGCATAAATGTCCCTAAGTGTGACACAGGTTTTATAAGGCATTTTATAACATATCCATGATGTTTATCTCTGCAGTGCTTTATTTTTCATAAACAGCTAATGGAAGTTTGTTCATTTAAGCCCGGCCCGGCCACATACTAGCATTTACAGTCAGTTGTCAGTAAAGTTCTTGTTTCTCCAGTAATAGTGGCCAGAGCCCTCCCTGTTTATTGTTATTAACTTTCTGTAAAATGACAAACTTGAAATGATGTTCAGGTTGAGCTTTTAGATGTTTTAACCAGAGTGTTATTTTCATTTTTTCTGTTCATATATACAATCTTTTAATTTCTGCTCAGTCTATCCTATATAATATCCTGAACATTCTTGGCATAAAGCAGCATAAACAACTCCCTGTGTCTGATAGTTTAGGGGACTATGAATGTGGAATAGATAATCTTTTATTTTAAAATTATTACATTCTAGTATGTATTTGCAAGAAGAACATCTTTCACATTTTCTCATTCTGTTGGGCCTATTCCTATTCTGTCTAGTACCAAAGGCTTCAACATTGTTCTTTAAATTGTGACTCTTTTTATATACAATGTGTGGTTTGGATCCATTTTTTTCTAGGAATTCACTGTTTCACTTGGCACTGTTATGCCAAGAATGTGTAGGATACTATATAGGAAAGTCTGAGTGGAAATTAAAAGACCGTATATATGAACATATGTATGATTTAAAGAGAAAAATGAAAATAACGCTCCAGTTAAACATCTAAAAGCTCACCCTGAACATCATTTCAAGTTTATCATTTTAGAAAAAGTTAATAATAAATGGGGAGGGCCCTGTCTACTATTAGTGGAGAAAAGAGAACTTGCTGGCAATTGACTTTAAATGCTAGTGTGTGGTCAGGATTAAATTGTTGAAACTTCCATTAGCTGTTTATTAAAAATAAATCTGCAAAGATAAACATTGTGGATGTGTTATAAAATGGGTTATAAAATCTGTGTCACACTGGGGAATATTTATGCAAGAGATATTTTACGACTTGCGATCATTTTACACACAAAAAAAGGTTTTAGAAATATTTTAAGGATGTTTTCCATTTAATATTAGTTTTGCATGTTACTAAGGTGTTGTCACTTTAAATCTGTTGTGACTTAGGATCATTTCACACAAAAATAATGTATTAGAAATGCTTTCAAGTATGTTTTCCATTTAATATTCGTTTTGAATATAACTAAGGTGGTAGTTTAAATCTGTTGTGCGAGGTCAGGAGACTTGAGGTTATGTGACAAGACTGGGTTATATAAGCAGCTTTCAAATGTGGATGAACTTATCTGAAGAAGTTGTTTTACTAATAAAATGAAAGTACTCATCATAAAACATGTTTGGAGTACTTTATTTTGTTCCAAAGTGCATTTGGTTGATCCAGGAGCTTGCAGTCGGTGTTTCTGCAGACCTGTGGTTTGCTTTTTCCTTTTTTTTGTTTGGTTTGTGTTCTGCTACCAGTTGTTAAAATATTGGTATTGCAAATTAACTGGGAAAAAGACTACTTTCAGATTTTTTTTTGCAACATTATGACGTAGGCTGTAGCCAGGGCAATCTAACACCCTCTTGTTGCAGACTTTATCCTTGGTAGTAAGGGTTTTGCTAATAGCCATTCACTGTCTACTCACTGATAGTGCAAGAAACATGTTCTGTTCTTGTCCTATAGTATTTTATTTTGCCATATAACTGACGATTGAACAAACAGGCTTATTCAGATCTTGTTCTATTTACCAGGGGTTTGAGGTTATTTTATTGCATTTATTTGTAAGTTCTTTACTTCATTGAAATTACAGTACATATTTTTTTCAGTTTTGCTTTCAGTGGACTTTTGTCATTACCTTAGTACCTAGATATGTCTGAGCCTACATATTACATCAAACAGATACTCATTCAGTTTACTCAATTTGTTTTGGCCCATATATTGATATTGATGTGTCTTTCCTTTAAGTAATTCATTTAAGCAGCCAAGCTTAGAAGTCCTCGACACTTCATCTCTTAAACTACTGTTCAGAAAACTTTGAATCAGTGAGAGGTCATAACAGGCTATAGTCGATTTTGGTCTTCAGAGGTAAGTACATTCCATTCTTCCAGTTTTATAAGTGCTTCAGGCTTAGAACAAGACACAGAACTGTAATTTAAGAAGGTTTTTTTCAGTGGACTTGTCCTCAAAAGGTAAAGATGAAAATGCTAAATAAATACTTGAAGCCTGAAGAAAACAATGAACTGTATAAATGCCATTTATGGCTTCAAAAATATATAGAAATGGTTAGATATTAACTGCAAGTCTGGCAAGCAGGAGGATAAGCTAAGTGTAAGACAGACAAAACTGGACTTGATTGTAATGCATCTCTACAGGCTCTTCGCAACTGCTCTGACTCTAGTGCCTACCTTTGAGACCAGTAATGGCCAAACATCTGACATTATTTAGACACAAGTACTCAATGTCAAGTTTCTCAAATAAAACTCTGTTTTTTTCTTTGCTTATCTTACAGAATTTAAGTTGTTCTCACTATTCAAAACTTAGATCTCCAAAGATGTGTGTGTAGATACAGGTGTATTTTGATGTCTGATTACAGGAGCCCATCAGTTTATCCCAGACATCTGTCCATCTTCATTCTGTGAAACTTTGTCCTTCCGTTTTCTTCATTAAAGCAAAGTCTTATGAAACAACAATTTGTTACATCCCCCAACTCAATGTTTTCATTCTTTTCTGGAACTGGACAGTCTGGTGAGCTTGCATTTAATTTGCTAGTACCTCCTCCATTACCAGGTATAGATTATGAATATTTTTTATGGCTCCTGACAAAGTGAATAAGTTACTCAGTACATATACCTGGTGCTCTTATACCTGCAAGTATGTTAAACTTTTTTTGCAGATGTCTGTTTCGCTGATATTTTCATAAATAATTTGCTTCAGACCATATCTGCCTATTTACTGTCCCCTGCTGGAATTTAACAGAAGATGGACATAATCAGCATCTTCATTTTAAATTTAAAGCACTGTTGATGTTGATCACAAGGACCATTGTTGCCAAAATTCATTGTGTCATTGGAAAATAACTGAGCACATGTTTCAATCCCCTGGCCTGATCATTTTACCATTTGGATGTTTCTAGAGGTGTGTGTGGGTGTAAAGTCACGTTATGGCCATCAGTTGGTACCTGGCTATTAAAGCAAGTGTGTGAGAGCTCTACACACCCAATTCAGTTCTTGTTTTGCTACTGAAACTGACTTTGTTACTCTGCTTTGCTTCATTAATTCACTGACCAGTACCTAGATGTCAGTCTAATCCAGTGCTAAGTGAAAACTTCCATTATTTTATAGAGCTATTTATATTGCATAAATAGCTCTATAAAGAAGAAAATTGTAAGCACGTGACTTTCCTCTAAATGTCTTTGATCTACAGTGCCTTTTATTTCTGAGAAAATCACAGCATTAATTGTGGACGTTGTGTTAGTCATCAGAAATGCTTTTCAGTAGGAGAGGTGAGAACTTTACAGGCCTTTTTAGGCCATAAAAATTGTCACCGCTTTCATCTGTTCATTCAACTAGACAAAATCTGTAGCTAACACTAAGCATTTATTTAAAAAAAAGATCATCTAAGTATACCATGAAATACAAGGAATCCCCGGTAATAAAAATTTTCCTTTCATAAAACTGAAAAAATAAATTGTGGAGATTCCATTAGTTATTATGCAGAGGCATGCTTTGGTGAACAATGAGCCCATTCCTGTTACACTTAGCTAGATTGCTTTCTGGTTTCTGCTGGGGCTAAGATTTGGTTATCCACTCCATGTGTGGAAGACTGTTTCTCCCTTTTTTTTTCGTATAACCCCAGTGCTTTAGCTTGCATTTCTAGGAAAGGAAGCAGTGGTAGAATAGGCTAATTTGATTGCATCACAGTCATTAAATGGCACCTGTTGCTGGAGGCTTTGTCACTCAATGAAAGAAATTTGCTGCCCTACATATCGTTTTGCAGGTGTCTTCTACAGGAGCAGTATCTGCACTTCTTGTACCTGTTGCTCCAGAGACCCACCTTGTTTCTGATGCTTCTTTGCTTAATAATAGTCTAGCCATTCTATTTGTGATGTTAAAGCACTAGACATTGGTGGAGCAGACACCTGTGTCTGTGTTTTGTCCCCAGTAGGAACATGTCCGTTACTGAATTTCTGATGTTGGGGCATATCGGGTTACAAAGGAAGGAAGTATTTCCCACCTCTTTTTTGTTTTGACATTCTGGGGATTATGAAAAATCATTAACTTACCACAGACTGTCCTTGGTCTGAATGCTTGCTCTGTGAATAAGGATTCTTTGTCATCTGGTCTGCATCAGAAGGCATGTCGTTTGGATAGAGTTTAACATAAGTCAAAGAGTTGTCAACACACAGACTGTTATGAAGTTTCTTTTTGTAGTGTGGCTTTTTTCACTTGATCCCTTACATGATAGATGACTGTAGACAATTCAGAAGTAGAGTATATTTTAGTGTCTCCAATTACCTTATATGTGATGCGTATGTGTATGTCTTATCCCCTTCTTAAAAGTTCCCCACCAGAAGATCTCTGTTTTCGGGCGAGTCAGGGCATGTGACTCCTCTGATTTCTCCTCAAAAATGTTTTAGTCATCGTCTGGGCAAGAAAGCAGAGATCATTTGGGTCATCTCAGCCATGGAGCTTTTTATATAGGTTACTTATCTAGCCTTAGAAAACTCTAGATTCTACTTGCTCTGCCCCTAAGAAGGATGATGCCCTCTTTAAGCCCCTAGCTGAGTGGCGTGACTTTCTAAGTATCATATGGCAAACTCCCTTGTACCTTGTTTCATCCATCATATGTTCCAGAGACCACAGCATCTTTTCAGTTTACTGCATAATGAAACTAAGGTTTAAATTTAATTTAACTCAATGTTGTTTATTTCGGACTGTAAATGTCTGGCTGGGTAGAGCCCATTTTCAGCCATTGCCCAGGGAGAAAAGCTCCACACAGTATATTAACAAGTGAGTTTCAGACAGTTCTTTAAAACAAACAATTACAAGACAGTTATATAAAATAAAGTATTTACATCAATATGTTTTAAGTTTATACAGTTCTGGTAGCTGTAAAATCTTGCAGGAAATACAGTGGATATAAAAAGTTTACACACCCCTGTTAAAACGCCAGGTTTTATGATATAAAAAAATGAGACCACAATAAATCATTTCAAAACTTTTCCCACCTTTAATGTGACCTATAACCTGTACAATTCAATTGAAAAACAACCGGCAAAATCCCAGTGGGTAAACAAGTGGAATCAAGGAACTGTAGAAAAACAACCACTTAAAGGCGGTGTAACACAAGATGCCAGGTGTCCTTAGTAAAAATGCTTTAATGCAAAACCAAAATCCACAGCAGCAACAAATACAGTTTGCGAAAAGCATTGCAGCTACAAGAACAAAATGTTGGATAAGCGCTTTCATCTGCTACCATAGCAGACTTTATCAAATCTAATGCTGCCTTACACAAGTGCAGTTAAATAATCAGTATAATTAACACCTTAAAAAGTTTTAAAGACATAGTACACTCAGCATACAAATGGTAAAAAAGAAAAAGAAAAAAACATGTCATAACTTAGCAGCCCTCTCTATTAAAATTGGTTTTAAAGACAAACTATTATTTAAGCCTGGTGGGTACCAGGCATTTAAACGAAGCTGCCATTTATGGTCACTTTTATAAATATTGTTAGCCCACTTGCCACCCCTGGCTTTTTTCATCACCAAGTATACCAAATTTGTAGCCGGAAATTTTTTTTTTCTTTTTCTACTGAGGACACCTGGTATCTTGTGTTACTGGACACAGCCTTCAAGTAGTTGTTTTTCTTCAATTGAAAAACAAACAAATCTGTTAGGGGAAAAATATAAACAATAAAAAAAGTTCAATAATAATAAGCTGGTTGCATAAGTGTGCAAACCCTTAAAGTAATAATTTTGGTTAACAAATGTTCAATAGTTAATAAAAATAAATAAAAAAACTATGTTGACGCACCTTTTGATTTAATTACAGCATTCGGTCTTCTTGGGTACACACCTTCCATCAATTAAAGAGAGACTGATTAACCCCAAATAAAGTTCAGCTGTCCTAGTAGGATTTTCCTGACATTTACTCAGTTGCCTGCTACAGCAAACACCATGGTTTGCAGAGAGTTTACAAAGCATCAAAGGGATCTCAGTGTTGAAGGGTAATCAGTCAGGAGAAGGGTAAAAACAAATTTCCCCAGCATTGGATATACCATGGAACACAATGAAGACAGTCATCAAAAAGGGGAGAAAATATGGGACAACAGTGACGTTGCAAAGAACTGGACGTCCCTCCAAAATTGATGAAAAGACAAGAAAAAAAAATGGTCAGGGAGGCTGCCAAGAGACCTACAACACTGAAGGAGCTTCAGGAATTTCTGGCAAGTACTGGTTGTGTATTACATGTGACAACAGTCTCCCATATTATCCATGTGTCTGGGCTATGGGGTAGGGTTGCAAGACAGAAGCCTTTTCTGACACAGAAAAACATCCAGGCCTAGTTAAAAATTGTAAAACAATACATCAAGTCTCCCAAAAGCATGTGGGAAAATGTGTTATGGTCTGATGAGACCAAGGTTGAACTTTCTGGCTACAATTTCAAAACATACGTTTGGGGCAAAAACAACACTTCACATCACCAAAAGAACAACATCCCCACATTGAAGCATGGTGGTGGTGGCAGTATCATGCTTTGGGGTTGCTTTCCTTCAGCTGGAACTGAGGGTTTAGTCAAGATGGAGGGAATTATAAACAGTTCCAAATACCAGTCACTTTTGGCCCAAAACCTTCAGGCATCTGCTAGAAAGGTGAAGACGAAGAGGAATTTCACCTTTCAACACGGCAATGACCCCAAGCATGCATCCACATCAACAAAAGAATGGCTTCACCAGAAGAAAATTAAAGTTTTGGAGTGGCCCAGCCTAAATCCACTAGAAAATCTGTGGGGTGACCTGAAGAGGGCTGTGCACAAGAGATGCCCTCACAATCTGACAGATGTGGAGTACTTTTGCAAGGAAGAGTGGGAAAATACTGCCAAGTCAAGATGTGCCAAGCTGATAGACTCCTACCCAAGAAGACTGAATGCTGTAATTAAATCAAAAGGTGTTTCAACAAAGTATTAGTTTAAGGGTGTGCACACTTATGCAACCAGCTTATTGTACGTTTTTTATTTTTTTATATTTTTCCCCTAGCAAGATTTGTTTGTTTTTCAATTGAATAGTAGAGGTTATAGGTCACATTAAAGGTGGGAAAAGTTTTGAAATGATTTATTGTGGTCTCATTTTTTTATATCAAAAAGCTGGCATTTTATCAGGTGTGTGTAAACGTTCTATATCCACTGTAAATGAATTATGTACTGTAGAAGGAATAACGTTGTAAAGAAGTTTAATGTTCTTGCATTTCAGTACAGAAATGTCTGTAAAGAGTACAAGTAATATGACAAAGTATAGTTGAGAAGTAAGTTATAAAATTATGTAGGAGGGGAGATATTTGTAGTGTATAGGAGGATAGCAGCAGTAATATTTGAGTGAGCGAGCAAGGATATTGGATTAGGTGTATCTAGGCAGCCTGTTTCAAATTGGTGTATCTGGAAGGATTATAACTTGGTTATGTAGGGAATGCATGAGAGGGGGGTAGAGCAGTGGATGGGGCTGTCAGAAATCAGAAGGATTCAGACGTGTGTCTGAATAGCTTTAAGCTAATCAAACCAACAGGTCGGGCTCTGAGCTTGACATAGATCTTAAGAGATTTTTATTTTTCAAAATACTGCAAAAGATTCCTCTCCGCACAGAACTTATTGTAAATGGCATCACCCACATTGAATCAGAGGTCATTGCCAATCTTTTGGCTGACAGGTTCAGCTCCGATTTCTCCCTCCAGTAGTCCAAATGAAATACCACATACCATGTTTACCCCAGCCATTACTAAGAACAGGCCATCAGTGCACTTTCCAAATCCAAAAAACAGTGCATCGGTGGACTCCAATAATGTCCCAGGATGCTTACTAAATAGAGTGAATCATGACCTCTCTGGTCTACTTGAATCACTTTTCAACTGAGTCTACAGTTAAGTTTTGTACCCAAGGAATGATAAATGTCTGCAGTCATTCCCCCACACAAATGTGGTCCAACCACCTAGCCAGCTAACTACAGGCCCATAAGTCTGGCCAGCCTCATACATAAGGCCATGGAAAGAACAATCATGCATGTCATATATGTGGATATAGTTAACCTGCAAACACTGGACCCATCACAGTTCAGCTTTGCTAAAGGAAGGTCATGCCTTTTAAATCTGGTGGATGAAATTGAGAGTGTCACCAAAGCAAAGACAGTGTTCAAAGCTTGTCTTGACCTGGCCAAGGCCTTTGATACAATACTCCACTCAGGCATTATAGCAAGTTCACTAAATTAGATGTAAACCCTTTTATAACCCACTGAATATCCAACAGGGTTACTGATAATACACAGGAGGTTAAAATAGGTGAGGCCACCTCCACCAA
Source organism: Protopterus annectens (assembly GCF_019279795.1). Taxonomy (NCBI): domain Eukaryota; kingdom Metazoa; phylum Chordata; order Ceratodontiformes; family Protopteridae; genus Protopterus; species Protopterus annectens. The sequence continues at coordinate 1,370,602,366 of NC_056735.1, read as the reverse complement.
GAGGCCAGTCACTGGCAGAGTTCCCAGGGGCCTAGTTACCCGGGCCTGCTCCTTTTTGGCATCTTTTTCTCTGGGTGGAAGCAAACATTGAAGGTTTATGGCTAAGTTTGCAGATGATTGCAAGCTGGGGGGGGGGGTTATCATCAACTCCCTTGCAGACACTAGCATTCTTAAAGAAGGACTGTCTCTAAACTATCAGATGGTGCCAAAAGTCAAGGTCTTAAACATGTTAGGAAATGTATAATTGTACCCTTTGGAAAATCAAACATGTTGGCTAATTATTGTGTTGATAATATCCCCCAATGGTCAAGGATCTGGGTAGAAAGTAGCCTTACCTTCGACCACCATTTGCCACAGTGGTGAGGAAATCCTTTTATGTTGCACAGCTTATAAGTAACAGCATGGCACCTAGGCCAGAAATGTCATTATTCCACTGTACTCTACCCTTATCAAACCAATTTTAGTGTACAATTCTCCCTTCAGTATGTACCTGACCAAGCATATGCAGCAACTAGAGTACCTGAGAGGTTATTTACAAAAAGAATACAAGGCATAACAAACCTGCCTTATGCAGAGCACCTTAAAGATCTTTCCCTCTATTCAGTCTCCTATAGATTGCTGAGGAGTGATCTGTGCCTGGCTTACAAGGCAGTCATCATGAACCCCACACTTATGAATCTCCTGCATATTCGCAAGTCAAACAGTACTAGGAATACAAGGTCTAGGGGACCTGAATTTTGTCTGACTTAAATGAAAGGCTGGAGAGTCAGATGTGTCCTAGAGACTGCCCCTCCAGTGTGGAACAGGCTTCCCATCCATGTGAAGCTGAGTTTGCCTATTACCCAATTTTGGTGTACCATAGACCAGTGAATCATCATCACCCCTTTTTTTCCCATTTTCTACATGGGGTCGGGGTACCGTGTTAACTGTCATCTCCCAATTCAGTGGCACACATACCTGACTGTCGCAGATCTTCTTTCACACAGTCCATCCACCTCTTTGCTGGACATCCACGCTTCCTCTTACCTTCTTCCTGTTTGTCCCAAATCTTCCTCACCAGATTGTTTTCTGCTTTTCTGCACATGTATCCAAACCACTGTAATCTGTTATCTTTGATCTTTTCTGCAATTGGAGCTATTTTGGCTTCTGCACTTATGTCCTCATTTCTTAGTCTGTCCCACAGTGTGCATTCTTCCACCCTTCTCGGGTACTTAATTTCCATCACCTTTAGCTTCTTCAACTGTACTGCATTTGCTGCCCAAGTTTTGTACCATACAGTAGTACTGGTCGCACCACTGTCTTCTACACCTTACTTTTCAGCTTCTTTGGTATTCATCTGTCATAGACTACACCTGACACTCTATGCCAGTTGGCTGCAGCCCCTCTGATTCTAGCTTTGACTTCATTTATCCTCAACCATCCGTCCCAGATACTTGAAGCTGTTTATCTGTTAAACTATCTTCCCTTCTGTCTCAATTCTCAGCTTGTTTTGATTTCCCCAATTTGCTGCCATTACCACCGTCTTATTTGTGCTCATTTTCATCCCATGTGCCTTCAGTTTTGCATTCCATTCTCCTATCTTTTGCTGAAGTTCTTGCTCAGAGTCTGCCTACAGCAACTTTGTTGATCTGTTCCCTCTGACCAGTTTGCTAATGTAATCCATCACCAGTATGAGTAGCAGTGGGCTCCAAGCTGAACCCTAATGTACAACCACTCCCACTGAGATCCCATCTGTGAGGCTGAACACTGTTTGTACTTGAGTGATTGGGTCCTTGTACATAATCTGCACTAATTCTACCAATGTTTCTGGGACTTCAAACCTCTGCAGTACTGCCCACATCAGCTTTCTTAGGACCTTGTCATTTGTTTTCTCCAAGTCTAGGAATGCCCAGTTGGACTATTTCCTCATCTATAGCTTCTTCTCAGGTATCTGTCTCACTGCAAATATCTGGTCAATTGTGCTGCTTCCTGATCTGAATCCGAACTGCTCATCTCCCATCTTACATTCTGCTTCTGTGCATATCCTTTGGTCAACCACCCTCTCCAGGACTTTCATACAATGTGATAGGAGTTTGATGCCTCTGTACTGCCCACAGTTGTGGATGTCCCCTTTGTTCTTGTACACTGGCAAGAGTATTTCTTATTCTCCAGTCATCTGGGATGCACCTTTCTCTCCACACTGCTATGAGTACCCTTTGGAGCCATTTCTCCCCTATCTCACCCAACATCTTTATCATATCTGCTGTGACCTCATCTGAGACTGCTGCTTTTCTTGACTTCATTTTCCTTAGTGCTGATGTTCATCGTGCATACAGCTGCAGTCATAACAGATGGGTTTTCCTGCCATCAGGCGGGTCCTCGGTCGGCCGAATTCCAAAGTCTAGGTCCAGCGTCGGTTATTGTCGCTTCTTCCCTGACGTCAGTGTGACAGGGGTATAAAAGAACCAGCCGACACCATTTTCTTCAGTCTTTCTTGCCGCGTGATGCCCGAAGCAGAAGCAGTTCGCAAGTGCCGGTCGGACAGCTCCTGAGATTACGAATATTTCGCAACCGAAGTCTTCTTGAAAGCTAAGTACCCCGTTGGGGAAACTTTTCTTGCCTCAGACCGATGTCAGACAAAGTTAATAATTGCATTTCTTGTGGGAAGCAAATACCGCATAAGGATTTTCATTCCCTCTGCATTCCTTGCTTAGGCCCAGACCACGACGTCTCGGCCTGTCATTTTTGTGCTACATTCAACAGACGCACCATTAAGCGTCGGGCGGAGTTCGCCCAACACTATTTTGACAAAAAGTTTAATTACATTATGTCGTTGGATACTCCGACTCCAGTTTTGAGTAAAAGACGCAAAAATAAGGATCGACATACGAGGTCCGTGGCTTCTACCGACACCACACCAAAGCCGGCTACAGGTGGTCCGGTTCTCAGTGAGGCGCCTACGCAGCCCCTGACTACTGACGACACTTCATTGGCGGTGTCTACTGCGCCCGAGGTCGCAGGCTCTTCGGCCCACACCCTGACTACAGATACTGAAGCCACTCTTGGCGGTGAAACTCGGAGTTTAGACAGGTCTGACACCTCTCAAGGTGTCTTCAGGCCTTCCTCTTCTTTTTCCATCAAGGCTTTCACTAAGTCTAAAGCAGCCATGCATACTAAAAGACAAGCTCCACAGGGCCCTTCTCAAGGCCCCATGCCTAAAAAGCAGATGCTCAAAATGGCTGAGGATTTGATTACTCTTATCAGGGGTTCTCAACCCCCCCCCCCGGACAGAAGGCCCAGAGTGGAGGAAGAATCCCCCCTCCTCGGACCAGGGCTTCATTATTTCAGAACATTCTGATGACCAGGAACATACATACTCCCCTTTTGAAGATTCTGATGCAGAGGAGTCCATTCCCTCTGTCTCCTCCCTGGAGGATTACTCTTTTGGGGAAACCTTGCATACCTTGAGGGAACACTTCCACTGGGAAGGCCAAAAGTACTCAGACTCCAAGAAAAGGCTTAGGGATTTTCTCTTGCTCCCTCAGCACAGGCCTCTGGCTATACCCTCCTGTCTTAGACATTCTAGATGATGTGTATTCGGAGGCCTGCCTTAACTCAGACTCTTTACCTCCAGCCCCAGTCAAGCCTGACAGGTATTACCGGGTAGCTGATTCACACCAATTCCTATACAAAAGCCATGCGGCTGACCCAGAAACTATCTCACAAGGCCCCAAGGGAATTAAGACCTCCATTGCTAAAAATCCATTACCTTCAGAGAGAGATTCCAGAGCTTTAGAAAGGTGGGGGAAAAAAGTATACACCTCGGCCACCTTAACCATGAGGGCATTAAACTGCCAGTTCCTTCTGTTAAAGTACCAACAGTTTCTGTTATCACAGTTGAGAAGCAAAATGTCACAACCTGCACAACCTGACTTGAAGGAGTTGCAGGATTTGATGCATAGTGCAGAACA